>NC_080785.1:82772598-83081541 GCF_028018385.1 Neofelis nebulosa | reverse complement strand
GTTCACATTCAGTATTTTTAAACTGAAGCAGCACAGAGGCCATTACAGAAAGCACCATGGAAAAGACACTACCTGAGATGAAGAAATATGGTCAAATATCTCCTACAAACATGAGAAATATTTAGAGGACATTTTTGAGGGGCCCAAGTAATATAGTTATTGACAAGGCATTAAACTTTTAAGGAAAGAATGCACACAAACTAACATTAAACAAGTACTAATGGATAATGCTAAATGGATACAAAGTAGCAT
Organism: Neofelis nebulosa; assembly: GCF_028018385.1. Lineage (NCBI taxonomy): Eukaryota > Metazoa > Chordata > Mammalia > Carnivora > Felidae > Neofelis > Neofelis nebulosa. The sequence continues at coordinate 83,081,289 of NC_080785.1, read as the reverse complement.
TGAATAATACTCATTGGAAGTTTATTGTTTGCCCATCAGAATCCTATTGACAAACTTCTGATTTAAATATGTAGAAATATTATCAGTTATATTAATTACCATCAAAGTTTGGGCTCAGTCGGTTAAGCCTCTGACTTCGGATCAAGCCATGATCTCGTGGTTCATGGGTTCCAGCCCCGCGTTGTGCTCTGTGCTGACCTGACTGCTCAGAGTCTGGAGCCTACTTCAGATTCTATCTCCCTGTCTCTCTCCCCCTCCCCCCCCCCTCCTCCCCCTCCTCCTCCTCCTCCTCCTCCTCCTCCTCCTTCTTCTTCTTCTTCTCTCTCTCTCTCTCTCTCTCTCTCTCTCTCTCTCGGGGAAAAAAAAAAACATTAAAAGAAAAATTGTATCAGGTCTTCAACCAAGCAATAGCTTTTATGCTACTCTATTTTTAAATTTCTGCTAATAGATTTCTTCATTCATCCCTTTTTCTGTTTTTCTCCTCCTGCTCTTCTCCCTTCCCCATTAAACACAAGCCCATCTCAGAAGAAGAAATCAGTACCTACAGCATGACTTCTCATTAAAAACAAAAGCAAAAGTTTTTAAGCTTGAAAATCTAGATTTCATTGTAAGATCTTTTTTCATCCTAGAGAGTTGGAGTTGTTGGTTACTTCTTGTTTTGTTTTTAAACTGTAGGGTATAGCACAAAATATGTGGAATCCATTTACTTATGCATATTCTACACAGAGGGAAGAATTCAATTATCTCTCAGTATTCGTGAGCAGCAAAGATACAACCAAACATAGTAAGAGATAGAGGGTAACATTTGAAATGACCCAAACTAACAAATGTGTCACTCCTTCCAGTTTGGGGGTTTTATTTTAATTGTATGGATGTAGGCTCTCATGGGAGAGAAAAAAGGAGGATGGTTGACTGATATTTTTCTGATGCTATGTTTTTAATATACTTTAAATACAATAAACCACCACTGTAACCTAGCATATTTCTGTAAGACTGTAGGTGTGTTTGGACCAAATTCACTGTTTATACAGTTAATACAGAATTAATCTATTAAGTGTCCACAGAAGCACCACAAAAGGGTATGGCCGGGAATTTCACCCTCTGCAGTAATGAGTAATGGTGAGAAAAACAAGAGAGCAATCATTTTGTTTTGATAAGCACAGATTTTGGATTTATGTGATTAAAATTCCTGCTATTCTTACAAAGAAAACATGACTACCTGGACACATCAGTAAACTTAGAGTTACAATCCTAATTCCATTGACAGATGTCAATAACATCACCTACTTTACCCACCTGTCACGGATGGGAGATGCAAACTTCTAAGTTTGGTATGTGCAAACATTTGAAAATCAAGACAGTACAAATATGTTTATATAGTAATAGCAGATTCATCTTAAAAGGTGGTGGGGTTCTAAGGGTTTCTTACAATTTGGGGAAAAAAGATACTATGATGCCTAATTATCTAAAGGATATTGTTGTATGCTGTATAATTTCCTGTTATTTTTTATAATTCATAATATTTAAATATTTTATACCTTTAAAACCAAGAATAAGGATTCTTAAAAAAGCTTGCATGGCCTACAAATGGAATTTATACACATTGGTTTTCTTTTTCTTATTCACAATTCCTTAAATTTTACTCTAAGATGACCCACACTTGAAAAATACGATTCTCTCAGAACGTCCACAGCTAGCTACAAGAGTTGATTTCATAAATTGGCCAACTTGGGTGAAGACAGTCCAATGTAAAACAGCAAAGTGAGCCCTGTGTTTCAAGCTAAGTATATTTACTACCTGCAAATGTTACTGCAAATCTTTGTGTTACACAGAGATCCATCTATTTTTGCCAAGATGTCATTCATTGTGGACAGAATTTATAGGGGTAGGATACCTGCAGACTAAATTTTAGTACATTTAAACCAAAAGCATAACTCTAAAATATCAGGTGGATAACTTCAAAATGAAAGCTTTTATTTTTGTAAATTCTAATAGTATTCACCAATCCAGCTCCCGTCAATAATGATTTTAACTTTAATTATGTCATTCACATGGTCAGTAGTAATTATCTGTAATAAGAATGTGCATGAAAACATTATGGTTAGGAGTGCTGTGTAGACGAAGTCATCTGTCTCTATTAGTACCTTCAGTCCCTTGTATTCAAGACTTGTTTTCAATATTATTTTGGGATTTCTTATATATTGGATTGATTATACAATTCATTCCTATTTCTCAAACTATGTCAAATTTCTCCATTTGAACAATGACACAATACTTCTCAAAGATGAACTCTCATCATAAACTTAATGCCTACACGATGACAGCACTTCAATTCCAGCCGTAACAAATGGCCATGATTCATCAGTGGTCAGGGACAGAACCCAGTTCTGCTGTGTTTTCCCCTTTTCTTCCCCAAGTTAACTAGCCAGCCCCACTCCGCCCCTTCTCCACCCCTTCTTTTGATTTTTTTCTTCCCCAACAGACAATAGTTGAGTGTCTTTAACACATGACCAAAAGAGGGTTGTTGTTGTTTTTTTTGTTTTTGTTTTTTTGTTTTTGTAAGTAGTAAGGGGAAAAGGAAGTGGAAAAATTTTGAAATGCAAAAAGAAATTATCCAAAGAAAAATGGAAATATAAAGGAAGAAATGGGGGGGGGATCAGTTTGTTCATACAACACATATAAACACGATGCAAACAAAAGAGAGGTAACATAGAGACAGCAAGAAGTGTGAAGGCCAAAACTGCCTACATAAGAAACCAGTGCCATAAAGGAGGCAAAAGAGTAGGACAAGTTTGCTTTATATTCCATCAACCTAAAATTTTTACGGATCCATAAAATATCTAATATTTAGTATCTCCCTACTTGTAGGAAATATTAACCTTTTAAGATTCTCTGAAAGGAGAACACATTATATAACATTAATATTTAACCACTTTTTTAAAATTAAAAAAATGATATTTAAGTGTTATATAAGGTACAACTACTATAACAAGTTTGCAAATTCGCTTTGCATTTGATATGCTCATAGGCAGCAATCTGATCATTTGACATGCAGGATTTTTCTATCAACTCTAATGAAAAACATCACAAGCCATTTCACATAAAATAGTGATTTGTATGAAACAAACACTTTCATAGCAAATCACTCATCAAATTTAGAACCCACTCTCTTTCCATGTTCAACCTTCGGAACCACTACTCTCTCCCGATAACTTTTTTCAGGAAAAATTCATCAACAATCAGAAGGTGTAAATGGGATTAGGAGGGAAGGGCAAAAGTGATTTAGCTGCTTCCATGACTTTCTTCTCACCTCAAAAAGTCTTCACATTCAGAAAATGTTCAAGAGTCCTGAACTACATTAAATGGCATATGCCCCAGCCTCTGCCCATGTCTTACATTAACTTGTTCTTAATGAGAAAACGTGAACTCATTCATCCCCAAGACCTCCATCAAACACATTCTTGATTCCAGATACTCTGCCGAGTCTTGAAATGACTAGAAATTCGCAGCTACAGAGAAGTATGGTCACATGCAGGGGTGTGCTAGAAATGGCACAGCTATACCTAACCACAAAACTTCGCTGTCATTGAGTAGTTCAGGAATGGAGGCCAAGTTCCTCGGCCTTCCTGAGCGTTCGTTTTAAATTTTTAAAGTTGGGAACAATCCTGTGAGGATTAAATGATACAGCATGCCATTCATTCATTCATTCATTCATTCAGCTTTTTCATTGATTCGTAACCACACCCCAAGTGAGGGCTGGAGCAGGACAACAGATAAAGCATTTACTCACACGATGTGAAAAATGTCTCCCTCTCTAATGACTTCAGACTTGAAATCTATAAGACATTATTTTAAAGAGAACAATAGCCTCTAAGAACAATGAACTAGTACATAGTATACATTTAATGAACTCTGTGGTATACACACACCCTAAGGAAGTACCATTATTTTTCTCATTCTTAATTTATATATATGCTTTAAAATGTACATATTATGTTAGTACACTAATGATCAATAAAGGTAGATTCTACTGATTTAGTGTGTAACAACAACAACAAAAAAAGAAAATAAACCATTTTCAAGGCACAATTTATGTAGGAAAATTTAAATGGAAAAATAGTTATTGGAAATATATGATTTTTTCCATTTTTTAACAGCTTTATTATATATAATACATATATCATTCAGTTCACCCATTTAAAGGATGTGTTCTAATGGCTTTTAGTATTATAGAAGATTGCCAGTATCCATTTTATTTAAAAAGATCAATCGTTACATATTTAAACTGGGACAGTATTTGGTGAGATCCACAAGTATTAGCTATGTAGACACATAACAAATATTCATTCAACTTAACATTAATGTTAGACAAATTTTGATGACCTTGATAAATGATCAGACTTGATACTTAAATTATACTACAAATTCCTGATGACTAGTGTGTTTTTTTCCCAAATATGCAACTTTAGCCTATATCCTCCACATAGTTCCTTTAAGCACTTAATCACTATAAAAAGTTTGTATTGAAACTGACATGAAAAAAAATCATATGAGCACACCATGATAGATTCATATAAATTGAACAGAATTATACTTCATATTGGCATATGCACCTGCTTCTTTATTTGTATCACTTACATATGTGTTACAGTTTATTTTGTGTTGTCATCTTTGCACTTGTACAATGAGAAGAGTGTTTATGATACTGAAGTATGTGAGACCATAAATGACATCTACACTTATCGGATACATCAACTCTGCTTCTGCATTTAATCACTGGCTAGAGCTATTTACTGTTTTGTGTGCTGTTCTTCCATAAACAGCAATACCTCAGTGGGACATCTTCAGAGTACTGATTCCTCTTCCTTTCAGTGGAGATGAGGAAGACACATTTTACAGAAATAAAACATCCTCACCTTGATCAAGGAAGAAGCTTTGAAAATGGAATATGAAACCAGGAAAATTAGATCAATAAAATCTATAAATGCATTTCATTTTGATAACTTCTGTTATATCTTCAAATAAAGGATTTTTCATTTTAATTCTCAATGAAGTATTAAGACAATGGACTGAATTCAGTGCTTTCTCACTGAAGTATTTTTTGAAAATTAAGTAAAAATATCTATTAAATACTGTAATACTAACAGTGATCCAAAAATACAGGCCATCCTCAACTTACAAACATGTTATTTTTATATGACTGTTTTGAACCACAGGCTTGCATTTTCTCATAGAAAGAACATGGGGATTTTCATCAACAACCTAAGCATGGCTTCAAATTTCTGTTACCTTCAACTCCTAGGGATGTGATCACGAGTTCTGGTCATAAAGTCTAACAGGCTTCTAATAACTTTTAAATTAATAACCTTGGAAATACCAAATGATTAACACAGATTGATGGTCATCACTTAATCTCATTAACATCATTAAGAAAAAATTATTATATTTCATTAAGGGGGAAAAAAAATTTGCCTTTGACACATGAAGCATATATGGGTGAGTACATCACAGAAATCTAAAGAACTCACCACATAGGTGGAGTCACACTAGAAATGTAGATGTGTCTTCATTTGTTTATCTGTAAAATTACCATCTCAGTCGGTCATCTTTTCATTTATTATTAAGAGCTTCCCAAGAGCCTAATATTCCGAGAATTGCATGCTTCATAAATTTCTATAGCTCTATTTGCCACCCCAAAATTGGATGAAATGTGTGTTTGTCTGTTACATATAAATGTTTCTATGAGATGTCTACTTCTTTTCTAGTCTTAGGATGCATCATGCCCTTTGGTATTTAAAAAAAAAAAAAAAAAAAAAAAAAAGTTATGTAACTTGCACCTTGAATCCAGAATTCCAGGTCAAAAACTCTTGAAAACTACATGACAGGTGGAATGTAAAATTGGTCAGGTGCTTTGGAAAATTTTAGAAAAGGTTAAAGATGCAATGATCATGTGACCCACTAATTCCACTCCTAGGTATTCACTCAAGAGAGATGAAAAAATATGTCTGCACAAAAACTTATCCATGAAATGTCCACAGAAGGAATCTTCGTGATAGCCAAAAAGTAAAAAGCCAAATGTCCATCAATTTATAAGTATACAAATACAATGCAGTAAAACCATTCAATGAAATATTACCTGGCAATAAACACATGCTACAACATGCATGAACCTTGAAACCATTCTGAGTAAAAGAAGTCAGTCACAAAAGACCATCTATTATTTAATGTATTTTATGGTATGTCTCGAAGAGGCAAATCCATAAAGACAGAAAGTACCTTAGTGCTTGCCTAGGATGAGGGTGATTTGGGGGATGGGGAGTGACTGCTAATAAGTGTAGGTTTCCTTTTGGGTGACGAACTATTCCAGGATTACCTGTGATGGTTCCACAACTTTGTCAATATACTAAAAACCAGTGAATCATACACTTTACAGGACATATCAGCTATATCTAAATTACATCTGTGCTACATAATGTCTAGTGCAATTTACTCGACTACAAATTTTATATACAATACTGCTTTTAATCAAGTACCTGGGCTAGTAGTAGGCACTCTATAAATATATTATGAAGGAAACAAGATAGGTAAATAAGCCAAAAGCATTACATGCAGAAAAATTTAACAAAATTTGCGGCTGTGTTCATTTCAGGTAAACCCAGTGTAACTGAAATCTGTTCTAATTATCCTCCTAAGAGCCAAGAGAAATTCATGGGACAGGTCAATCTGTAGACATGAGGGTTTGTCCTCCCCTGCCCCCTCCCCCAAGCAGATTTAAAGGGGATATTCAGCACCAGTGCATTGAGAGAAAGGCTGGACTGAGGTGCTACTGTAGAAAGTCTTAATGACAGGAGAAAGCTATAGCTCTAATTTTAAGCTAGAGTATCATACATCAATGGTTCTCAAATTTGTGCATGCCTCAGAAGCACTCAGTAATCTGCTGAAACACAGATTACTGGCCCCAGCCCTGAGTTTCCGATCCAGGAGATCTGGGTGGGACTTAAGAATTTGCAAATGACATGGATTCTACTGGTCAGGGGAATTCTGCTGATTACTTATAAAGTGAATATTTAGAAGTTGGCCATGCTGTGAGATGGGCCAAGGAAAAGTAAGACATTAAAAGACATTAAGAGACATTAAGAGACAGTAAAAGCATGACACACTGAATACAAATTGTATAAATCAATAACTTGGAGCAAACCTTCCAACACTGGTGGGCTATCTCAGGACATGGTGAGAATGGTGATTCAGGGAGGTGAGTTTTATTATCAGGAGTTACTGTTAACACCAATTCCTGACTTAAATTGCCTGTCAGATCCGCTGCTGCCTTTCATGTGTCAAATTCCCTGATCCTGGCATGCCCCAAAACAGCTCCAACAACATGTGAGGCCAAGTTGGAAGGCTGCTCTTCAGCAGGAGAGGACTGTCAAAGACTTCCTCTTCCCAAGAGTGAAGATGCCTCAAGGCCATCTGCCTTTCCTACTTGGTTGAAAGCCTCATTATCTAATTTATGCATTAGGTTAGTGAAGAAGTGCATTCAAATGCATAAACCATCACCATGGACGCACCTCTTTCACTGACACCAAAATTTCCATCTGTCTTTATCAAAAATCGGTTAATCAGATCAACTAGATACACCTTGAAAGGAGATTTCCAGGCACTAGGAGAAGTTATTTGGGTTTTGGTAAAAACAAACAAACAATAAATAACCACAAAGAATTATTAACAAAGAGCACTTCAAATGTAGTCTTATGTTTCTTGAATATACTTCGTGTGACACTTTTATGTATTTTGTATGTATGTATGTATGTATATGAAGGACACATGCATTTTTACTCTTTGTTATAAGACTAATCCCCATAAGGGTCACAGATTCCTTTTAGAGAACAAAAGCAAAAAATAAACAAGGCTTTTTATAGGTTAAAAAGTAGAAGATGGTCTTACTGCCTTGGGCAGAAAAGTAATCTAGGTACTACAAAGACAGTATGGTTACGAAAAAAAATTCAATCAAGTATAGAATTGTAATGAGCCTTCCTCTTCTCCCAATTACCTGAGTCTTCCAAGGAAATCTGTATCATCCGGAGACGGATATTTTCGTCTGTATTTCTATTACGTCAATATGAATAAACAGCACTAGCACAGAGATTAGCTCTGGTGGGGACACGGTTTAGGTTACCATAAGGTTTAGGAGTTTAAATTATAATTTTGTAAGCATAATGACTCTTGAAAAACATTTCCAAAGCTAGGTACTGTTTTAACTTATAAGAAATACTGTGTTGTAATTGTAACTATTTGATAATTTGCTATGCCACTCAGTATCAGTTTATGTGATGGAGAAGGCTAATTCCTGAGTTTAAATTAAAACATAAGAAACATTACTAAACTACCTTGATACCGTAAAGGGAGTCGAAGTCCTGAAATGTTATGGCTAAGTTAACAATTTACAGAACTAAATAGGTTAGTTCCTGTCATGATATGCTCAACCTTTGCAAGTGTTATTACCTATAAAATTTGGCTCTATTTGTACCCTTTTTGTATAAAACAGCAACTGTAGTTAATAGTCATATATATATTTTTTTCTCCTTAACACAAAAATTATTCCATATATATAAAGCATATATATTCACATATACCCCAACATAACCAGGACCCTTAAAAGTAAAAATTGAGGATTATGCTAAATTATATCAAACAATGTGGTTTATCTTGTCCTTACTTTGAAAGGAATATTCAACAGGACTTTTTTTTGTTGTTGTTATTTTCAGCAATTTTGTATCTACATAGTCACAAATTTCACCATTGATTAAAACAGTCACAGAACTAATTATTTATGTACTCATGCTATGCCTTTTATAAGTTTTGGTGTTTTAATAGGGAAATGATGAACCTATCCTAAAGTTAATTTTTTTGTTTTATAAAATTAAGGGCTTTTTTAACCCCTGACTGCTTAGTCAGGGAACTACTATATTAGGGAAACAGTGATTTATGTGACAAATAATACATTATATTTTAAAGATTTAACATAGAAGAAATGTATTTCTTTACTCATCGAGTACTCCAATGCAGGCTGGATTGTCACCAAGCAGATTTCTCTTAGCGGTGATTCAAGGAGCCTGGTTCTTTCCTTCTCATGGCTCCTCTGTCTCCAAGGCCGTGGAGTCTTGAAATCAGAAAAGGAGAAAGGACACCTAACAAGAAATCTCCACTTCTTAACTTGAACGATATCACTTCTACTCTTGTTCCTTGGTAGTTAACTAGCCAAATGGCCCCACCTGGATGCAAGTGGAGGTTGACAAATGAGGTCCCTGTCTGGGTAGTAACTTCCCATAAACACTACAGAAGCTAGAGCACAAATTCTGGTAGCAAGTTAGTGGTCTTGGCAGCAGCCTATAACATCCTTGACCATCAAATGTCTGTGCTTCCTCTTTCCACATACAGAACCTTCTGTCTTGTAAGCTAAATTCCTGTCCTTTCCCGTAATCCAGCCCCATGTCAAGGAACTCTACATAGTTCACAATTCTCTCTAATTCATTCAAATTTGGTTTCCCATGACACAACAACCCCAAAAGAACAAGTTCCTGGATACCCCCATTACCACACACCAACAGTATAGAGGTTACTATTACAAAATATTCTCAATTGCAAAAGCAAGAATAATATACACACAACAGTTACTGTTTCTCAGCAAAGACAAAATCCTGCTGAGTAGACATGGTGAAGCACATGTATGATTAAAGATGTTTCATGACAAGGCCCTGATTTCTGACTCTGAAATGTACTTCCTTATCTGTTATTTTCAATGGCTGCTGCATCTAACCCGGTGCATTATCCTTCGTGACTGTTTCTGAAATCAACAGTAGGGAGTATACCCACCACTCCATATGGGGTAAGAACCATATCCCCCCTGCAAAAGGTTTACATTTTGATCCCTAAAACCCATGCATATGTTATATTACAAGGGAAGAGAGAATTAAGGTTGCAGATAGAATTAAGGTTGCTACCTAAACTTAAAATGGGGAGATTATCCTGGGATTATCTGGGTGGGCCCAATACAATCAGAAGATTGTGAAGAAGGGAGGCAGGAGAGTCAATGTCAGAATAACACAGCAAGACAGACTTATCTAGCCATTGCTGGCTTTGAAGACAGAAGGAGGACATGATCTAGGGAACACAATGGTCTCTAGATACTAGGAAAGGTGAAAAAAAAAAGTTCTCTCATAGAGTAAGAAACACGGCTCCGTTGACATGGTTATTTAAGTCCAGTGAGACACATTTTAAATCTCTGACCTCCAGAACCATAAGATCATAAATTTGTGTTGTCTGAAGCCACTGCGTCTGTGGTAATTTGTAACAGCAGCAATAGATTTTGGATGACAATTCCTGTTATTATAAATTTGAGGGGACAGAGACCTTTCTTTGAACAGCTGTAGGCTTTTTCTTTCAGGACAGGGTCATGTTTCGTTTGGATTTGGTTTTTAACAGAATTCTCTAAAATTTAGAGCCTTCTGATCTAATTACTTCCATCAGTACCAAGTTATAATAACCACACTCAAAACTAATTTCTTTGACTTCATCCTCAAATCTGCTTTAGTTCTTTTTCTCCCTCCCTCCCTGTGTCTAAGATCAGTTTCCTTAGTGCCATATGAAATCATAAACTTCTTTGGAATAAGACACTCTTAAACCAATCTTTGCCATGGGGCTGAACTTTTCATCCTGGTTTTACATGATCCCTTTTCTTTCTTGTAAAATTCCATGAAGTCATGTAAGAAACATCCAACATGCAATAGCTTCATTATGTTTTTTTTTCCTATTTGTTTTTGTTGTTGTTGTTGTTTTCATCGTTTTAGATAGAGCTATAGTTTTGGAGGTATGCAGTATCTTTTTTTTTTTTTTTTTAATGTTCATTTTTGAGAGAGACAGACAGAACACAAGTGGGAGAGGGGCAGAGAAAGAGGAAGACAGAATTTGAAGCAGGCTCCAGGCTCTGAGCTGTCAACACACAGCCCAGCGCGGGGCTGAAACTCACAGATTAGGAGATCGTGACCTGAGACAAAGTCGGACTCTTAACTGACTGAGCCACCTAGCTGCCCCGGCAGTATCCGTATAAAGTTCTGACAATAACAATTTGATGAAATGTTCTTACACTGCAGAACATGAGTCTCTATGTTCCTAGCATATTATATCAACTTCTTTGATGATCACCTCCTGACAATTAACCAAAGTCACATATTTTAGGTTTTTGTTCTGGTACCACCCAGTTTACGGAATCACTTTCTGTATTAGTTTAGGAATGTTAAGAGTTGTTACAAATAAACCCTTATGTTTCAGTAGCTCAACAAAATGGGCAATCACTTTTTAATCTATTAACAGTACAACATGGAGGCTTCGCCCGATGTTATTAGCAACACAGTCTCCATTAGTCTCATGGCCTCAGGCTCCCTAAAACTCTGTCACCTGAAAAAGGATGCAGTGAGGAGAATGCAGACTTTTTTTTTTTTTAAGTTTATTTATTTTGAGAGAGGGAGAGGAAGAGAGAGCAAGAGGGAGAGGGATCAAGCGGAGGGAGGGGCAGAGAGAGAGGGAGACAGAGAATCTCAAGCAGGCTCCACACTGTGAGTGCAGAACCCAACACGGGGATCAGTCTCAGGAACCATGAGATCATGACCTAAGCTGAAATCAAGAGCTACAGACATTTAACTGAGCCAACCAGGAGCCCCTGTAGCCTTTCCTTTTAAAAGATTTGATATAAAAGCAACTTACAGAATTCCTGTTCATATTTCAGTGGGGAGAACTAATTACATGGCCCTGTCTAGGAGCAAAGGGGTTGGGAAATACAGTCTTTTTTCCAAGCATGGACTTGCCAAAGTCAATTTTATACTATGGGAGGAGGGCTACATATTTTGTTAGACAGTTAGCTGTCTTTGCTACTAATACATATTCATCATATTCAAAACAGTACTTAAAAATTTTTCTTATAAAGGTTTTGCTAACTAGGACTATGTCCTCAGCCAAGATGGAAAACCACTGCTTTAGAAGTATGATGCCACATCCTAGGAGAAGGAATATAGCAAGCACAAAAATGCTGAGTAGTTGGAGAACTAAGTAAGTGAATAGCTGACAGAGATAAAGGTCAGGGACACACAAAAACTGTAAAACACTGCAGGGGGGAGGAGGAGGAGAAGGAGGAGAAAGTACAATGGTCCCTACAATTTTGGACCTTAAAATGTCTTTAGGGAAAGGCAGTAAGCAAATAATATACAATCACAAAAAGTGAAAGTGCGATTATAAATGAAAAGCATAATATACTATAAGAAAGTTCAGGGGCATTTGGTGGCTCAGTCGGTGAAGCATCCAACTCTTGATTTCAGCTCAGGTCATGATGTCACTGTTTGTGATATTGAGCCCTGAGCCCTCCCTCAGGCTCTAGGCTGACAGCATGGGCCTGCTTGGGATTCTATCACTCCCCCGACCAGCATTTCATCAGGTATTTTAGAGATGCTAAAAGACTGAACCACAGGATCAAACATTTAGAAAACCGAAGAAAATAAAAATAGACCTACAGGGATCCAAATACTGGGAACAGCAGACGAGGACAATCAAATAATTATGTTTAAAGTGTTCAAGAAAAGAGAAAACTATCGAGAAATAAATGAAATGGTAGAAAATGTTGTCAGAGAATTGAAAGCTATATAAAAAAAAGAATACAATGGAAATTTTAGAACTGACAAATAGCTGTGTTTAACAGCATATTGGACATGCAGAAAACAAGATTAGGGAATTGGAATACAGATTTATGCAAACTATCCAGACTAACGACAGAGAGGAGAAAAAGAAAAATACAGAAAAGGGTGTACAGACATGTGAGACAGAGGGTAAAGATCTAACACACATGTAATTGGAGTCTCACAAGGAAAGGAGAGAGAACAGAGCAGAACCAGAGAGAAGGGGTGAGCATTTCTAAAAACTGATAAAAAATGTCAGATCAGGAACTTAGGAAGCACTGTGCAATTCAATCAGTAATACAAAAAGAAACTCACAGTTAAGCATGTAATAGTCACACAGCTAAAAATCAGAAACAATGAGGAAATTTTGAAAACAACCCGATGAAACAATAGGGCCAGAGGCAGGAACGAGTTTGTCACATTCAAGGAAGAAATCTTAAACACCAGCCAAGACTGTTCAACTTTAGTTAAACAAACAAACGCAAACAAAAAAGAGGAGTAATTTCATATGAGGTTACAAAAGGAAGAAATAGCCAGAATTATATAGAATCCTCAAGATTCTAATGAGGTTAGATTTTATCTTAGGGCTATGAAGAGTCACTGAAGGATTTAACTGAGGGATGACAGAATTAGATATAACACAATTAAAAGTTTATGTTTGCAACTCTGAGGAGAATAGATTGAGGGCAGAGGGGTGACAAACAGGGGAGACCAGAAATCTGGTTATCTATGAACGAAAGGCATTTACAGTAAGACAAGGCACATTTGCAACAATTGAGGCACAAGGTCAGAGAACAACTACCAGCAAGAATTACTTGATCATTGGTCTCTATGCGTTGAGTAAGATCTTGTAAAAATGCCTCCAGCCAGGGATACTGGGAAGGCTGAAATTGCTGGGCAGAGTCCAATGATCAATTATCAATGATCAAAGCTAGGGGAATGGAAGGCTGTCAGATGAGGACCAGGGGAATTTGATACGGCTCATTCCCCGAAAAGATATTGTGTCCATTATTTTGGTTTCATCCATATGATTTAAGAACTGTTGAGGCTACATATAGTCATCATGGGTTTAAAAATCTACTTGGGTTAATGGATTAATGGAAGTTAAGTAAACTAAAAATTGTTAAGCACTAGCATCAGACACTGGTGCACGTTTTATATATATCAGCTCACTGAACTTTCACAAATACCACGTGAAGGAGGTCTAACGCCCCTTATACAAATTGAAGCTAAATTTAAATGATTTGTTGAGATTGAAAACAAGATTATGAAACTTTTTTAGAAAAGCACACTGCCAGGCTTCACTGACTTTGAAGCCTGTGGTGTTCTCACTGTATCTTGATCTGGAAACTCTTTAGATTTTCTTCACATCCTCATCATACTTACAGTATAGACTAAGGTGGGGGGTGGATTTGGGTTCATAGCAAGTTGGGCTGGAAAGGATGTAATCACTGTTGTGTCAGGTTGTGGAACCACCGGGTAGGGGAATAAAGGGAAGTTCACTCCCTTTTGATGATTATTCTGAGCTTTATTTTCCCATCTTGATGAGTCACATATAATTTTATGATGACTTCTACTAACTACAGTGATAAAATATTAATAAGCCTATGTCATTCCACGGAATCAAGTCATCACAATGATGGAAGAAATTAAGAGATGGTTATAATATTTACTAACATTTCTGAAAAACATATAGAATCTTACCATCTTTCCCTGTTTGTAACCATTTGTGATGGTGTCTGTGTATAAAACTCTACACCTGGCAATGTCCTCAGTGGGTTTCAATGAAGACTAGGCAGAAAATATGGAATGTATTAGCCAATTTTGTTCTTTAGTTAAAAAAAAATGGATGTTTATTTATTATTGAGAGACAGAGAAAGACAGAGCATGAGCAGGAGAGGGGTAGAGAGAGAGGGAGACACAGAATCTGAAGCAGGTTCCAGGCTCTGAGCTGTCAGCACAGAGCCCCACGCGGGGCTCAAAATCACAAATCACGAAATCCTGACCTGAGCCAAAGTCGGACGCTCAACCAACTGAGCCGCGCAGGCGCCCCTCCAATTTTGTTCTTTAATCAAAGATTATGTACCACAAAAAAAATCCTATGCATTATATAAGACTTACTATTTCTCTAGGAAGAAAACGAAGGATTGAAATAGAGGAAGATACAGTAATGCATGAAAATGCATTTAATAAAAATGACCTAATGTCTCTGCTACAGATTCCAAACTCCATATCTCATGGAGGATGACCAGTCTCGAGAAGAGGCAGGAAACTGTAGAATTTCTTGAAAGGTAAAGATAGAAGCTCAGATTTTAATCTTCTAGCTCCTGAAACAGTTTGCCTGATTTCCATGAAAATGAGCAAAATTCCCATAAATGACCTAGATGTATCTTAGAAAAGACAGGGAAGTTCATGGAGACTTTGCCAGATAGGCTTCAAGCCTAACACTTACTTATTATCTGGGCACCATGATTCTTGGAGCATTAAGAAATCAGCCTGTCTGTAATGGGATTAACATCCCCACTCTGCCACTTACCAAACTTGTGACTTTTTCAAGTTTATTGGGATTGTATTTACTTCAGTTTAATAATGTGAAAAATGAAAATAGTAGTAGAGCCTCTACCTTGAAGTTACTATAATTGTCAGATCAGTTAATGTATCAACTGAGAATATTGTCTGGAAAATCACTACTGCATAAACATTAGATACTACGTTATCATCACAGTTATTTCAATGTTATTGTTAATATATCATCATAACCAACATTTCTTTGTTTATTAGGACTTTCCCTTTGGGATTTCTGTTTTGCTCACACAGACTGGTTAATTATTTTATTCTCTCTTTCTTAGATGTTATTTTCTCCCTTTACTTTTCCATGTTTTTTTTTCCTCCCTCCCTTCTTTCCTTTATAACTCTATGCTTCAAATTATTTTACATTTAATATTTGACATACACAAAATATTCATAACTAAGTTTTAATGAAATGTACTAACTTCTACTTGTATGAAATACAATTAATAAACACTCCAATACCCACCGCTTGAGTTGGAAAATAAAACATTCCCAAAATACCCTGGAAGCCCTTGCTTACCATGCCCTGGTTCTACCACTCTGCATTCTCTTCACTATAAATTCACTAGTATCTTGAACTTTCTGTTTGTTGCGACTTTATGTATAAACATGTTTATCTCAATGTAATTTAATCAATGTATTGTTCAATGTTGCAGGTATCAAGACTATATACAAATGGGATTTTACTGTATGTAGTCCTTCATGTTTTATTTTTCTTCTCAACTTCATGACTCTAAGATACACTCATGCTCATTTTAGCTACAGATCATTTTTATTGCCGGTGAGCATTCCATGGTATAAATTTACTACAATTATCTGAACCATTTCATTGTTGAGACGGCTTTGTGTAGTTCCTAATTCTCTGCTGTCATTGACCGTGTTCCTGTGAACATTCTTGTACCTATTTCTTGGTTCGTATGTTTGAGAATTTCTTTAGTACGTGACCCTAATAATGAGCTCTTGGATAGTGAGCTATGCACAATTTTACTACGTAATGCCAAATTGTTTTCATAGGAACCACCATCCCGACTAACGATGTATAAGAATATGGGTTACTCCAGAGCCTCGCTTACACTTGACGGTATCTCTCTCTTTCTCTCTTTTTTTCTTCCTGCTACAGCAAAAACTTAAAAGGAGAATGACTTGGAATTCAGAATATAAGGGTTTCTAGCATTCTGTGGGGCCAAAAGGCAAGCATCATTTTTATCGTAGTCAATTGACAGTTTTACCTTTGAAACTTCCAATATTTTTACAAATTTGGTAGATGAGAATATTGGAAAGAGTAGTTTGCAAAAAGTTAAATTTTTCAGTAACATAATTGGCTACCCCATGATCAAGCACATAAAAGATAAAAAAGAATATAATTCAGTGGGCTGTTGTGGCTAGAGGGTGGGGAACATATCACTGCTATATGAACACATTGACAAGCTGGAGGGTGTTCTCTACAGAAAGGTTGGGGATCAAGGATACAGAGATAAAATTCTTCCACCTTGTGTTTTTGGAAATGGCATTGAGTCATGCCAGCAAAGCTCAGTGTGGAGGCTGACTTATCTTAGGAAGTTTTCATTCTACAGCTCTGTGAATCCAACAACAAAAGCTTAAAAAAAAAAAATCAGATGAAACGATTTTTCATTATTGAATATTCTGTTAATACCTACACGGTATGCATGTTGCTAATGACTAAATGGATAATGAAAAACAAATTTATTGATCTATATTTAAAGTCCTTTTTAAGAAAAATTCCTGTGGTTTCCAATATTACAAGTATAGACTTTGGTCCCATAAGCACAATTTTGAGAAGGACTCTTTTGGTCTTTCCTAACGACAAAATAAAAGACTTCCAATGGAGAAAGTTAAGATGAGTGTGTGTGTGTGTGTGTGTGTGTGTGTGTGTGTCTGTGTGTGTGTGTCTGTGTACGTATATATATGGTGGGGGACTTGGAGGGTAGACGACTGCTTGGGAAGCAAGAAGTCTTGCAAAAATTATCAGGCCCACAGAAATTCCATTTGGGCTGCCAAATTTGCATTAGTCCCGCCCACAGTTTGAAATGTCACCCCACCCTCTCCTTGCCATCTGCACTACCACCTACTGATTCCTATGTCTCTAGTCTTAGAGAACAGAAGCATCTGCCTATGACAGGCACATTCGGAATTGCCCCCCAAACACAGATTCAAATGAAAAAATTTTTAAAGTATATATGAAAGTCAAGATGTACATTTTAGAGTCAGAACTTTACCATCACAAGGTTTTCAAGCTGGTTCCTTTTTCTCTGATTTTTTCTATATTATAATAATACCATAAAGAGCATTTTTATGATGGATCTAAAATCAGGTAAGTTAGGAACATACAACCTGGGTAAACTTCTTTGCTTGCTGCTACTTAAGTGACACTGCTATTTTTCTAATGATTATTTTCCATTCATTAGTTATTCATTCAATACAGTTTTGAGCCATACAAGGATATGAAGAAAAAAATCAGTAAAATATGTTTTCTCTATATTTGAAGACCATGATCTAGCGCTATCTAGAAGAAATATAATATATGGCACATACAAAAAAATCTTAATTGTTTCGTGGCAAGGTTAGAGGGAGTAAAAAACAAAAAAGTGAATTTTAATAATTTTTCTCTCAATATATCCAAGATATTATCATTTCAACATGTAATCCATATACAAAGTTTTATGGTGATACTGTGTATAATTTTGGGGGAATATTATTTATTTTTAAAATCTGGTGCAATATTTTACAATTATAGCACAATTCAATGTGGACTAGCCAACCACATTTCAAGGGTTCATGAGTCACATGGGGTGGTGGCCTCTGCATCATCACTGCATGTGGACAATATAGTTTTAGCAGACAGAAGACATTTATTTATCATTCTAGAGTAAAGAATATAGGAAATAAATAAATACAATACCATCAGGGGGAAAATCGGAGTGAGAAGGGGTATTTACAGCTCAGTTAAAAAGACTGGGAATGTTTTCCAAGAAGAATTTTAGGCCAGGGACTGATAATAAACAGGAATTACACTTGCAAAACAGAGAAGCACAAGAAGACAAGGAGAATTTTCCAGGCCAAGTGAGTAACTCTGAATTAAGTCCACTACAGGGAAACATATGCAATAGCTATGGCGACTGATTTTATATAATAGATAAATTTTCAAGACGTAATGGGCGTATGTAGAACAGAATAATTCTGGGATCAGGAAAGAAGGCAAGATTGTAGCCAAGACTTGAAGAATGGATAATTGTCTTAAAAATGGATGTGAAGTGTTGGGGAAGAAAGAGGGCTTCCCAGGCAGAGAGTTAAGCTTAAAGCTGTGAAAATGGCATGATAATACATGAAATTTGATACAGTTCCCTTAGGCCAAAAATTAAGGTGTTAGTGTTAGTGGCAGGAAATGAATCAAAAGTGTAACATGGGAGCCAGATCATGAAAGGCTTTGCTTGCCAGGATAGGTAGGAACTTTATTCCGTAGATGATCACCATAACTGAAGAGCAAGCCAATGCCATGATCCGTGATCAGGCTGGCACAGTAGAGCCATCCATCTGCAATGGAGAGGCACATTCAGAAGGAAGGAAGACGTCAGGAAGAAATGCCATTTAGGTGGTCCACAATCTCTCAAACTGCCTTGTCTCTATTATCTGGGAAATTTCAAATGTATTAACACTCAAATTCTTATTTGACTCTTGCCCGGTCATTTCATTTACAATCATGAAATTGTAGACTTCTGCTTATTTTAGTGTGTTAGTCACTTTAGGCTGCTGTGAGAAAATACCATAGACTGGGTGGCTTAAACAATAGAAATTTACTTTGTTATAGTTCTGGAGGCTAGAAAAATCTGGGAACAGGGAGCCAACGTATGAGGGTTCTGATGAGAACTCTACTCCAAGCTTGTGGAGAGCCAAATTCTTCCTAGGTCTTTACAAGGAGGAGAGAGAGCTGGTGTCTCTCCATATCAAGATAGCAGCCCTACTAGATTAGGGTCCCACCCCCACAAATTTATTTAACCTTATTCACTTCCTTAAAGATTCTATTTCTAATAGAGCCACAGGGCTAGTTCAGGCTTCAACATAAGACTTTTGGGAGGACATAATTCATTCCATAGCACAGCCTAACCAGACCAAGACACTTAGTCCCTATCTCTAAGTCAAGACCACTTTGGGTCCTGGAAACCAACCTGCTCCCTGGTAGGGATAATGTTGGAAAAGTCTAGAAACTGAGCAAGGCAGCCTAAAAACAGCTTCTAATCTGTTCTTTTCCTGTGTAAACCGATAAACTTGGTTGTTACATTTTCTTACATACGAACCTATCACATTCTAGGCACCGGAGTCCTATAAACCAAGAAAAGGCTTGCTACTGGATACCCATGTTCTCACCTTGGTAACTCAGAATTTTTGCTTTGTCACTTTGCCATTCCTTATTTTGCGACTGCAGTATAAACCTGTCCTTTGATAAGAGAATCCAGTATCCTACAAGCTGGACACATAGTAACTTCTCATCATGTCTGGAATCGATAGCTCGAATCTAATTAGCTTTCAGGTACTGACTGTGTCTTAAGAATCCATATATATTCTTCAAGATCTATCTTAAATACCACCTAGTGAATAAGTTGTGTTTTTTTTTTCTGATTTCATCCATTGGAAATGACTTCTCTTTCATTTGAACTCTATTTTGATTTCTATATTGTATATACAAATATTGTATATTGTATATTTTGATTTGTATATTTGTATATTTTGATTGGTATATTTTAAAGAATGTGCTTTCACTATCCAAATTTTCTCTTATCCTTTTTTTTAAATAGGATTTGCAACTTGTAATCAACATACAACAATGTGATTTCACTACAGTGAAAAAAACTGTAAAAAAAAGTGATTTGGCTTTAGGACAGGAAAGGTATATGTTCATCCTCCGTTGAGAGGGGTCATCAACAAGTTTGCTGATGTCTGAACATTTGATCGAAGACATAATAACGAAGGCAAGGAGCAAGCTACAGGAACATCAGGGGGGAAAAGTTTCCATGGGCCTTGATGCACATGCTCCTTGTCTTGGCAGAGGACTAATCATCAGGCCAAGGAGACTATAGAAGAGTCAGCAGTAGCTAGTGAATACATGAGACAGGTACCTAGGGACCACATGAACTGGAGTCTTCTAGGCCACAATGAGAGATCTGGATGTTATTGTCATTGCAGGGTAAAACCATTTGTAGGATTTAAGGCAGCAGACAGACATAATCGGACTTTTATAAGTATCATACTGACGCGTGTGTGCACGCACGCGAAACAGATTTGAAGTTGGCAAAAGTAGAATAAGGGAGACCAGTTAAGAAACTATCACAAATGCCCATTCAAGAAATGACACTGGCTTAGGGTAATGCGGTGCTAGCAGAAATGGATGGAAAGTAACCAGATTTTAATTGTATTTTGAACTCGCAGACGGCCAAACGTGTTGATGGATTTGAAACTGAGTATTAGTTTCCGAGTGATGTCAAGGCTGAGGTTCAAGATTTTAAACTCAGCAACTGGGGAGAGTGAACATTTATTGAGATGGAAAAATCAGAAAGAGGAGTGGACTTGGGGTAAGAAACCTAAGATTTCTGTTTTCGGTATGCTAATTTGGGGAGAGTATGCTAATTTTAAGAGTTTAATTTGCCATGCAAGTGGAAATGTTGAGCAGACAAGGGGGTCAAGCTTGTTAGAATTCAAAGGTGAGGTTTGGACTAGAGATACACATTTGAGACAAAGAGGTAACCTACGTCTATTCAGATGTACACACTGTCTCCTAGATCCTTATTGGCTTCCACTGTGTTGTGGTTGCTCTCATGATTTCCCTACCGAAATGGGCTCTGACTCTTTGAAGCATCCTAATGACACTCCCTGAAGCTCTTCATTCCAGGCATTTGTACTTCCAGGTAAAAGACTTCCCGGTCTCTACTGGTCACACCACTCTTCCATTGCCCCGGTGCTCTTTCATCTAGACAACTCTTTCCTTTGGGGCTTGGCAAGGATCACAACGAATTCTCCAATCATCTTTCAGCTTCTTCCATGGTCAATCCAGGCAAGTGATCTATTAACCTCAAGTATTTTTAGTCTCCTCTGATAGAAGCTCAATACTTCCACAATGTTCTTCAAATTCACACATCTCATGGGGAAGGGAAAGGTATGTTTCCCTTTCCTTACAATTTCTCTCTTCTCTCTAATCTAGAAACTTCTCTAGCCTTCTTCCACAATGTGCCAAGACTCATTTTCTCGGTGTTTCTCAGACCTCACTGCAGATCTGAGCACTCCAGCTGGGAGGGCTGACATCTTAGTATGCTACCGGAAGTTTACAGAATTTAGAAAATCCTTTTCTTTTTTGCATCACCTGGAATTTAGACAATTGCTTTGCAAGACATCCCCCAAATCCTACTTCTCTTCTTCAAAGCCGAAGAGCTATTTCTTTTTCTTTAACAGCTTTAATTCTACCCCAACACGCACACACACGCATGCAATAGATGATTGGTAGAAGATTACATAGCATAGAAAGATATAAGAGCATAGCAAACTAACACGTTTCAAGGGTATTATAACTATTACATGTGTTAAGGTGTATGACAATTTCTTTATTCTCTTCAATACTTTATAAACTCCACCAGACACTGGTTTTGTTTCATTAATTTAGTCACTAATTTAAAAATATTTACTGAATCCCTACTATGGTCAAGGCACTATCCTGGTGCTAAATATATAGGGGTGAACAAGACAGATGTGGTCCCTGGCCTCACTAGGGAAAGTGCGAGGAAGAAAAAAATATAAGATAATGGGATATCTAACGTAGCAGTGAGGATGCTTCCTGTCTAAAATTATAAGGAAAAAATAAATTTTTGGCAAGGACATTGAATATCTCACATAACGAAGGCGGAGCTAGAAAAGCGCCTGGATGATTAATTCAGGAGCTCAGCTACCTCATCATTTACAGAAATTCTTCATTATTTGCCATTTTTATGTGCATTGGTGAGTCCTTTTTGCCTGGATATCTTCAGGAATTCTGTAACAGCTGAAGGTGTCTCAGGTGTCAGATACCCTGGGGTAGTAAAGGGAGCATTCCTTTTAAGAGATACAGTTTTCTAGAACTGCCAAGGCTTGCCGCCTACCCAAGGCATCCTCTGAATTGTATGACAGATTTATGCTAAACGGGTCACTTGGCAATAGTCCGGGATGACCATTATTGCCTTAAAATAACCAAGACTCATTCCTTGGAGGTAGGAAGGACCAGTTTCCCTTGAAAACTCTGTTCTTCTAGGTGATATGAATCAAATCAAGGTTCTGTCATCAAAGAAAAATGGCTGTATAATAAGCAGCTGGAAGTGTCTGCTATGTGAGTGACTGGTTTCGAAGGAGTGGGAGCTCCGAGAAATCTTGTTGAGATAAAATTGAGCTAAGATGTGACTGATGACAAAGACACAACCATGCAGAAATCTGGGGGAAGGCTATGCAAGGCAAAGTGAATAGCGAGTGAAATACACCCAAGATGGGGAAAAGTGTGATGTCCTTCAGGTGCATGAGAAAGACCGTCTGACCGAAGTTGAGAGACTAGTTGGGACAGTGGCAAGAAGAGAGGGCCAAGAAATGAGCACTAAAGCTGAGGTGCTCAGAGGTCCCTGTAAGGGGTGGTTTCACTTCTATTCGAAAGTGGAAGTCATTGCAAGAGGTTAAACCTGGGAAAATTTTAAGTCATCTTAAAATGGTCATTCTAGTTGCCATATAAGACTAAACTACACTGAAGGGTAAAAACATTTAATAAGGTAATCTAGTACAACAGGCAAGAAATGGCAACAGCTAGGACAAGAGGTGGTGAGAAAGAGTCAGATGCCAGGTTTATGTAGGAGTAATGCTGACACGACCCATTAATGAAGTGCTTGTCAAGAATTAGGAAAAGAGAAAAATCAAACATAACGTCTAAGTTTGAGGCCCAAGCAAATGAGCTGATATGTGTGGGGAATTCTCAAGAAGAAACTGATCTTGTGGGGCTGGGGGAGATCCAGAGTTCTTTTTTTGTATATGTTGAGTTACATAGGCCAGTTCCATGGTAGAAATATGAATACAGAGTTGGATATATGAGCCTGGATATCTGGACAGAGTTTTCAGCTGGAAACATAATTTGGGTAATTAGAATATGGATTCGATTTGCAGTTAGGGACCTGGGTGAGATCACCCAGAAAAAAGTTTGATGGAGAAGAGGGCTAAAACTTTAACCAAGGGCATAATGAAATGTACAGTTTTATCACATGAGTAAAGTTTAGCAAAGTAGCCTAGAGAGGAGCTAAGAATTTGGAAGAAGTAAAACCAAGACACTGCAGCATCTAGAAATCATAGACAAAAGTGCTTCAAGGCTGAGAAGTAGCCAACTTGTCCACGCTGCAGAGTGGTGAAGAGAAGGCTTTAGGATTGACTAATGACTTCAGCAAAATGGAGAATTGTGACGACCTTGAAAACAGCCTTTAACATAGTATATTTTCTATAAAGAATTGATGGGTAGGGGCGCCTGGGTGGCTCAGTTGGTTAAGCGTCCGACTTCAGCTCAGGTCACGATCTCGCGGTCCGCGAGTTCGAGCCCCGCGTCGGGCTCTGGGCTGATGGCTCAGAGCCTGGAGCTTGCTTCCAATTCTGTGTCTCCCTCTCTCTCTGCCCCTCCCCCGTTCATGCTGTGTCTCTCTCTGTCTCAAAAATAAATAAACGTTAAAAAAAATTAAAAAAAAAAGAATTGATGGGTAATATACAATATCAATGTACAGAAATCTGTTGCATTCTTATAAGCTAATAATTAAGCAGAAGTGGAATTATGAAAGCAGTCCATTTACAATTGCACCAAAAACAAGAAAATACCTAGGAATAAACTTAACCAAAGAAATGAAAGACTAGTACTGTGAAAACTATAAAGTACTGTGAAAACTGATGAAAGAAATTCAAGACAACACAAAGTAAAGACATTTCATGCTCATGGGTTGCAAGAGCAAATGCTGTTAACGTGTATATACTGCCCAAAGCAATCTACAGATTTAATGCAATCCCTACCAAAATATCATTTATTTTTCCCACAGAACTAGAGCAATCCTAAAATTTGCATGGAACCCAAATAGTCAAAGCAATCTTGAAAGAAACAAAAGTGGAGGTGTCACAATTCCAGATTTCAATTTATATTACAAAGTGGTAGTAATTAAAACAGCATGGCATTGGCGTAAAAGAGACACATAGATAGATAGAAGAGAAAAGTCCAGAAATCAAACCACAATTATATGACAGGTAATCTTCAACAGTGGAGGAATGAATACACAATGGGAAAAGATAGTCTCTTCAATAAATGGTGTTGGGAAAACTGGACAGCTACCAGCAAAACAATGAAGCTGATCCCTTTCATTAGCCATATACAAAAACAAAATGGATTAAAGACCTAAATTCGAGACTTGATAAAAATGCTTTGAGATATCACAGGCAGTAATTTCGTGGACTTTGGTTGGACCCACACTTTCTAACTATGTCTCCCGAGGCAAAGAAAATCAAAGCAAAAATAAACTGTGGGGACTACATCAAAATGAAAAGTTCCTACACAGCAAAGGAAACTAATCCACAAAACTAAAAGGCAACCTACTGAATGGGAGAAGATATTTGCAAATGACATATCTGATAAAGGATTAGTATCCAAAATATCTCAGGAACTGGTACAACTCAGCACCCCCCAAAAAAACCAAATAATACAATTAAAAAGTGGGGAGAAGACATGAATAGACATTTTCCCAAAGAATACATCCAGGTGACCAACAGACACATGAAAAGATGCTCAACATCACTCATCATCAGGGAAATGCACATCAAAACTACAGTGAGATATCACCTCATACCTGTCAGAATGACTGAAATAAAAACCACAAAAAACATGTGTTGTTGAGCATGTGGAAAGAAAGGAACCCTCCTGCACTGTTAGTGAGAATGCAAACTGGCGTAGCCACTATGGAAATGGTATGGAGGTTCCTACAATCCAGTAATTACACTACCGGGTATTTACCCCCCAATACAAAAACACTAAGTCATAGGGAGACACGCACCCCTCTCTTTACTGCCTCATTATTTACAATAGCCAAGACATGGAAGCAGCCCACATGTCCACTAAAAGATGAATAAAGAAGAAGGGGTGTGTGTGTGTGTGTGTGTGTGTGTGTATATATATATATATATATATATATATATATATATATATATATATATATATTTATATTTACAATGAAATATTACTCAGCCATAAAAAGAATGAAATCTTGCCATTTGCAAAGACACAGAGCTAGAGGATAATACTAAGTCAAAATAAGAGAAAAACAGACTCATATAATCTCACTTATATGTGGAATTTAAGAAACAAAAGAAAAAAGGAAAAAAGGGGGGGTTGGCGAGCTGAGAAACAGACTCTTATGTATAGAGAACTGGTGATTACCAGAGGGGAGGTGAGTGGGGGATGAGTGAAATAGGTGATGGTGATTAAAGAGGACACTTATGATGAAAAATAAAAATAAATTTAAAAAAAGAATTATTGGGTTGAAATGATATTCTGGTTTGCCTTATTTTTTTTAATTTTAAAATTTAATGTTTATTTATTTTTGAGAGAGAGAGAGAGAGAGAGAGAGAGAGACAGAGCCAGAGCGTGAGCGGGAGAGTGGCAGAGAGAACGGGAGCCACAGAATCTGAAGCAGGCTCCAGACTCCGAGCTGTCAGCATAGAGTCCAACATGGGGCTCAAACTCATCAACTACAAGATCATGACTTGAGTTGAAGTTGGATGCTTAACTGACTGAGCCACCCAGGTGCCCTTGGTTTGCTTTATTTTCTATCTCACTGTTGTCCCAAATGTCAGTTGTGAATGAAGTCTAAAATGTAAACAGTTTTAGTACAATATAATATATCGTTTTTACTTTAATGTTAGCTTCATGATTAGGCATTCTTAAACAGCATGATTTAATATATTGTTGGGAGTAATTCTCCATAGGTCTCTTGAATTTTTGTACAATTTACTAGTAGAGAACCTGAACAATTTTTGTTCTGGACTATTTTCTGGAGGACGTTTGTATGGGGAACAATTTTATACGATGAAAATAGTGTCTCCCTCTGGAACAAAAAGCTGGTGGTGTGTAAGTAAATGTCTTCTTCTGGGGTAAAGGCCTGTCAGACATCCTGTCCATTATAAACGATTTATCCCTAAACTCAGCATTCTTCTCCAATAATGTAACCCACACCGGCTGTAACATTTGTCCCCCTTCAAATCTTTCTGTATAGATTGGGGTGTAAGCTTAAACACAGATACTTTGGCATCAGCTGATACCATGAAAATAAGTTGTTTTTCTTTGACCAGAAGACTTCTGTCTTTTGTCAGCCAGCAACTATGAAATTGTGGCAGGCCAACTTGTTAGCCCACAAGTATGACAAAATTTCCAACCCTTTGCAGTACTTGATACATATATATCTATACTTCAGCGATCTAAGCTAACTGAAAACAACCATTTATTCCCAGAGTTTAATATTTAGCTCACAGTAAGTCTCCTGGGACATAAAGTGTTTGATCTATGACAACTATGCACTTCACGCCTTAACAAAACGATTTTGACTGCTATTTCTACCAGGAAAAGAGCCGTTACTTGCAAACATTTAGTTAAATGAGGCATCTTGAATGGAGAGCATCTATTAGAATAGGATTTGTTAAGCTCTCCACAGGGTCTACCAAATTTTGGAGTTTATATCCTACTTTTTTTTCCTCAACTGGACATAGAAATTATGTCCTGAAAAGCGTACATTAATTCCTATGAAGAAGCAAAAACAAAGGTACTATCATTCTGTTGTAACAAATATTGCTTCAGTAATACATGATGATTTATTTCTGCCTTTCTCACAGACTCACAATAAATTACAGAGCTAAAAGAGCATGAGTTCTAACTCCAACCTTTGTAGATAAAGAAACAAAAATTCAGACATGCTAAGGAAGTTGCTTTCGTTAGTTCCAATACCTGGATTGAATCTGGGCTTTCGATTGTCAGGTAATTTTTTCTTCAACAAGGCTTTATATTGTTGCCTGTCTTCTGTTCCCTGTTAATCTCTTACTGCCAAGGAGGAGGAAAGTTTTGAAAAATAATGTATACTGAAGAGGAGAATAATGTGTCAGGCAAAGGAAAGAGAAAAGATGAACTTTAGAGCTGAGGCTCTCCAGTCTTCTACGGCATGCTAGTGCCAGCAAATTCTACTGAAAAACAAATGACCCATAGTGGAATTTCATAGTTTTGCTCACTCAAAAAAAAAAAAATCCTATTGTCTAGGAATACAGAAAAACCGTTATGAGCCAATCATCCACAAATAGGTGATGCTGGATACTGTGACCACCATCCCCACATCCATTTATTCCTTTCATTCGTTTCCTGGACTGGTCAATTAAGTGACTAAATCAAATTTGTGATTATTTAGCATCAAAGCTTGGAGCTTGATATAAACCCACACGCTCCCTGAATGTTTTTCCTATACCACAGGTTTTTAGGCACAAAGAGATCGTAAGTGACAGTCCTTGTGCGACTAGAGGCACCACAAGACTTTTTACTAGACTGTGAATCAATTCAGATTGCGTCATGTGTCTATATTTAATTGTTCCTTCAGAGAAGGTACAAATTTAAATTTTATATTTATTCTTAAGCCCAAGAGCAATCTCCTGTTTATCTGACGTTCCAAAGTTGATGGTTAATGCTTCTCGTGGAGCCACTAAAAAGTGCACGAGGAAACTTTCCCTATCGTTGTTTCCTGTTACATGTACTCTTGCTTATGACTCTGTGGAGTCAGCTTGACCATGAGAACGATTGATTTCTATCTCTAACTAACCATGAGAATTTTGTTTTAAATCAACTCCAATAAGCTTCTGATTCTACTCTTACTTTAGGGCCGTAAAGCTAAGCTATCCTATTAGCAACAGAAATAATATGATCCGTCAAGTTCTTGATATTTGGCTAGCAACTTGGAAGTTCATCCATTGCCAGCTAACCAGTGAGAACTATTTTTACTGACATCAGTCATTTCTATGTTTAAATGAGAAGCAACAGTGTGGAGAGTCTGAGCACAGCAGTTAACAGCTGTTATGACAGAGCCATTTTTCCTTTAAATTAGCATCAGCATTATGTCCTATTGCTCGTTAAGATCTCTTCTGAGGTCTTTCTAAGTCTTTTAAATGTACTGGAATTTTACAGTTAAGAAACCAGTGGCAAACAGAAAAAATTATCACTTAAACCAACATCTACATGAACTCATCCTGATCTGTATGAACAGCTTTTTTAAAAAAAAATATGCAGAATTGTCATGTGTCATCTAACAGGAGTGAGTATATTAACATGCTCATTCCTAAATTTGCCGATAGATGCCACTTATTATTTAATAAGTGGGATTCAGTTTCACAGCACAGCTAAATTTAGAGGCAGTTTCATTACTCATGAAGAGACAGACCAAAATGAGTTTCCCATGAAGAATTAGCTAAGTTAAAGTGACTCTCTATATGATCACTATACATTATCCTTGCAACTTAAAAGCCGTGACAAAAAGCAGTGTTCTGTCTTGTGATCATTGTGTACTTGATTCAAAGACTTGCCCCTTCTGTCTTGTTGGCCTTGTGACATCTTCGCTTTCCTCATTGCATTCTGATGCCTCACTCTTGCCATTCTATCATTTCCTTATTAACAAATATAAGTGAGAATACCTTAATATTGTTCTTCTATTTTTTTCTAGGAAAATCTTGGCCAATTGCTTCCATTTTTATACCCTTACTCCTCTCGCAGCTGCTGCGATTCGCTCATTGGTTTTAGGTCACGATAATACCAGTAAACAAAACTGTCTATGGCGTTACCACTAAGTGACGGTTGTACGTACTCCTATTCATATTTTAAACTCTCTTGATATTATAGGCTTTTGTTAGAGTGAAGTAAAAAAGAGTTTATCTCTACTGCGTTGTTAAATTACAGCTAATTATATTTCTAAACTATGGATAAATGGATAATCTATTGCACTTAACCAAAACATTATTCACTTATGGAAATTTATGTAAGTGCTCTTTTCAAAATTAAATCATCAAAGGAATTCACTAAAATGGTAGCGAGAGGAAGTTATCTTAGCAAACCTATTTACAACTTAATAGGATCTTTGAAGAGATCATATAACTGCTCCAGACAGTTCACTTTTAAAATTAGCTTAAATTATTTGCAAAAAACGCAAGTAGAGACGCAATTCAAATTCACCTGTTTTATTTACATTTACCCGCGAGCATTTTTTTTTCAATAATTCGAAGCAAATTATTAAAACCTGTGTTGTATACTTTGCAAAAACTTGCAGGTGTTATTCATCTATTACCTACTCTGCTATACTATGCTTTCTTCTCAATTCTTACCTAACAGTCGGCCCCAAATGCTGCTGCTGTAAAATTAATTTTCTTCAATTATGCATCCTGCATCATTATTTTCTTGGGAAACATTCAGTGAGTCTAATTTTCTCTTCGACCCAAGGACAAATTATTTAGACATGAAAACCGTCCATAATTTGAATCTAACCTCTTTTTCAAACCTTATTCCATTTTGCATTCTTTCACAGAATCCAACAGTCTACAGAACTAAACTGTAAGCTGCTGAGTTATTTTTTGGTCAAAAACACATTCAGGTATTTTAATTAGAGTTTACCTTACTGAGATAGTAACTTTTAAACTCTTTGATTATGCTATACACTTATGATAAGCTGTCACATGCTCTTTTTTCATCTGATATATACCTACTACTACTAACATTTATTTATTTATTTATTTCTGGCCGAGGTAACACTAACCATAGCAATGCTAGTGGATATACCACGACATGTTTTCCAATCTGCAGAGGGTCATCTAGCAGTCACTCGTTCTTTTCTGAAAACCGTGATGAGGCTACCACACTTGGAATTATCTTCAGGTTTTTTTTTGTTTTTTTTTTTAACGTTTATTTATTTTTGAGACAGGGAGAGACAGAGCATGAACAGGGGAGGGTCAGAGAGAGGGAGACACAGAATATGAAGTAGGCTCCAGGCTCTGAGCTGTCAGCACAGAGCCCGACGCGGGGCTAGAACTCACGGACCGCGAGATCATGACCTGAGCTGAAGTCGGCCACCCAACCGACTGAGCCACCCAGGCGCCCCTATCTTCAGTTTTCAAGTAAAGAAAGTTGTCATTTGCTTGATATAACCTAAGTGGCAGTGGCAGAAAGAGAATCTACATCTTTGGTATTAATCCAATGGGTGTTTTTTTTTTTTTTTTTCATAGTAGCAAACTGCCTCAGGATCATGTTATCAGATGAACGTTGTTCAGTATCATCAACATTATTATTACATAAAAAAGGAAGACAGGCCAGGAATCAAAGTAGAATAATTGTTCTTAAGTAAATACTAAATATGATTAAATCAATATCATTAATTATATAATTAAATACATACTAATATAGCTTTTACAGCCTACCAAAGCAAATATGAAAAGTGACATTAAAAATGTCATTCAGTTCTTGTGACACCTGCAGCAGCATTATATACACTATTTAAACGTGACATGAAACTGAAAACAGGATTTTTAGGTCATATCGTTCAAATTTAAGATCACAGGAGCTTAAGATATAGAAACAAATAATAAACAACCAAATATGGGTGTAAACTTCAAGACTGCACGGTAATGGATGAGCACTTGGTAGCTTTTAACAATATGCTGTTCCCAAGAAGTGGAACATAATTACTTCCAAATAATTGAAGTAAAAAGCCCCCACTCCTTACTGGCATGAGATATGGAGCAAGTTAATAAACCTCTGTCTCTCCATTTTTTGTTTTTTGTTTTTTTGTTTGTTTGTTTGTTTACTAATTGAGAGAGACAAAGAGAGAGAGAGAGAGAGAGAGAACACACAATAGTGGCAGGGGACAGACAGAAGGACAGAAAGAGAATCCCAAGCAGACTTCGCACCATTGGTGTGGAGCCCAATGTGGGGCTCAAATTCATGAACCTGAGCCCAAGTCAGATGCTTAACTGACTGAGCCACCCAGGCGCCCCGTTTCTCAGTTTCTTTATCGACAGAATCAAGATAATGAGAGCACCTACCTCATAAAGCTTGTTTTGAGGATTGGATGAGGTAATTCATCTTATACAATCAAAATAGTATTTTGTGATTAAACAAGATCATTGTGGACTCTGAACAGTGCCTGGTTCAGTAACGTCAGCCTTCAACACCATTATGTTCATAATTGAAAATAGTAATAAGGAGCATGTAAAATTAATACTTGCAAATTTGAAGAGGAAATTTCAACAGCAGTTTCAGGTTAAAAAATAAAAGAACTAAATGTCTACTTGGAAATGCATAACCAAGTTGATTTCAATAAATCTAACACATGGCTGAAATGGAGACACTCTGAAGAAGTGAGCTGTTGTGATTATTAAAAAGTGAATTTGGAATTTGTCAAGAATTATAATCAATCTAAACATTCTTCTTAAATGCATTACCAGATTTCCGTTCTACCATAGTGTGTGGTTATGCCTGAATAACGCACTTCATATTTTTAAAGTGTTGGTTTATTTTTGTACATTGACTCTATTGGATTTATCTAAGTGATAAAAAATCATAACTGAAACATAAAATGAAACATGAAAGTAATTAGTCTTAGCTTTTAGTTTGTTTTGAAATAAATCACTTTAAAAATAAATGGCAAAATGTCACAGGATAGACACAGGAGGGCTCAATTTCTAGTCAGGTGGCTCAAATCATCGTGTTTATAAATCATCTCAAAGTGTAAGTACGGCTTCTTATAATGCACTCTATGAAGACAAATAATACCTTTAAACATAAATTGCCACATATTGATTAAATGAAGTGTTGTTTCGCAGAAATCCTTTCGATATTTGGAACTGTGATTGTGTTTTTCAATTCACCCTCTAGTGGCCTTAAGCCAATACTACATTATCTCTTTCAGGTCACCAGACCCTGTCCTCTCTCTGGTTAACAGCTGTTTCACAGAACAAGGTTAAAAGATTTAGTCATACCTCCAAATTCATGTAGAACAGTTTTTTGGCCAGGGAAAGAAAATTGATTTACTTCCTTGCCTTAATGATGTTAACAGATTAAGGACTCAAGTCATGAGTTGTGCTACCCATTTATTCTTTTCTAATTAAGCATTTTTGTTGAGGATGTCATACCTTCAAAATGCACTCTCAAGATCCTTGTGGAGGGAAAAAGTAATCTATAGTCTTCTGAATGTTCATCTTTAAATCTGTTTTATTTTTACATTTTTTGCCTTTGAATCAATTTTATTAAAAAAAATTTTTAATATTTATTTTTGGGAGGTAGGGAGAGAGAGAGAGAGAGAGAGAGAGAGAGAGAGAGCGAGCGCGCATGAGTGGGAGAGGGGCAGAGAGAGAGGGAGACACAGAATCCAAAGCAGGATCCAGGCTCTGAGCTGTCAGCACAGAGACTGGGGCTCAAACCCAGAAGCTGTGAGATCATGACCTGAGCTGAAGTCAGACGCTTAACCCACGGAGCCACCTAGGCACCCCAACTTTAAATCAATTTTAAAATAAGAAAGTGGTAAAAGATTATAAACTTGGCAAAAGAAGGATAAATTTACACATTTTACTAATTTTATATGGAAGTCTGAGATAGATTTCAGTTTTCCACACAGTGGCTAACGAATGACAAAACATCCAACTGTTTTAAGTTCAGTCATTTATGTTAATATTATACTGGCTTGGGTTTTGCTTTTGCCATAATGTGAGTCAAGCAAATGTGAAATAGTCTTATTACTAGAATTACATAGATTACCAACAACGGCAGAGAGTACACATACAAAGTGGTTACTTGCAAACAACTATCCAAATAACTTGTCATTAAGACCCATTAAGGAGAAAACCAGGCTGCAAAGATTTTTTATTTTGCAAATGACTTTTTTTTTTCAATAATTTTACGAGGGAGTTCAGAATTCAAATATTTTTCACCTAGTAGAATCACTGATGACTATTTTTCAGGTGAGCCGAAATGCAAACCAGAGCTTGTTATCCGGAGTTTTTTACACAGACACATTATAAGAAAGGGCAAGACGTATGCCCAGATTTGCCTTACATCTGTTGTCACAGATTCATTTTTAACACTGCCCATTTTAACTCTCAGATGTGCCCCCACTGAAGATAATGATTTATATTGTCCCCTTAGCTATAAGACACTAGCAGCTCCCAAGTATAACCCATCAATAACAGCATGTCACCACTAAAGCCTCCTACCCATTATTAGAAGTAGCCAGTACCAGTCAGCGGTATCAGCTGCAAACTATAAAAACTCTCTGAGGAAAACATACGGGGGGAAAAAAGGAATTTCTTGGAGGATATGAAGAGACAACTGAAGAGCCTGTGAACCAGTACACAGGGAGTAGCCCAACTCCTGAAGGCTAAGTCACAGAAATTAACTTAGGATGCCACAAAGTGGCATTATGTGCCTCAGTTTCATGGTTTGTAGCAATTCTGCTGAGATTTCAGGTCCAAGATCAGGGACTGTGATCCATCTTTGGTCCTAGGTCCCTCCCAAAGCTGGGGAAGCTCAGGGCACTTTCACTGGCTGTTCCGCCAAATCAGCTACAACTGGGAAAGCAGAACTGGAAGGACCCGGCAGGCAAACCACAAATATCCACCATGCAATGCTGTCGGGTCTTAGGAAGACATCAGCTCAGAGGACGGTTCAACAGTGAGAAATCCTCTTTTAGAATTTGAATTCATACTTAAGACTCATAAAGGTATTGATATCATTCTTTTTTATTTTTTAGCAACTGTTTTAAGTTGCTTTTTTAAAAGTTTATCTTGAGAGAGAGAGAGAGACAGCGCACGCGAGCCCATGCACATGGGGTAGGGGCAGAGAGAAAGGCAGAGAGAAAATCCCAAGCAGGCTCTGCACTGTCAGCGCAGAGCCTGAAGCGGAGCTCACAAACCGTGAGATCATGACCTGACCCCAAGTCAGACGCTTAACTGACTGAGCCACCCAGATGCCTTGTTTTAAATTTCTCCAAAGAGGCCTGTAATGAAGAGCTGCTATTTTCAGGTAAGCACATTCATTACTTTTTAATTGATCCAGATCTTAAATTTACATCTTTATTTACAGATGCAGTGACTCAGGGACCAAATGAAAATATTAATATAATGTTTGGGATCCATACTTCTTAATTTGGTGTTCAATATCTTTCACAACCAAACCCAATCCTATTTTCACCTCTCCATCACACACATTCCACATCCTGGGAAATAAATCTCTTTACCACTTTTTAAAAAAATTGTTTTTCAACATTTCTTATGGCGAGACAGAGCATGAGCACGGGAGGGGTGGGGTGGGGCTGGAGTGGACACAGAATCCGAAGCAGGCTCCAGACTCTGAGCTGTCAGCACAGAGCCTGACATGGGGCTCAAACTCACAAACCGCAAGATCGTGACCTGAGCCAAAGTGGATGCCTAAATGACTGAGCCACCCAGGCATCCCTCTCTTCACCACTTCTAAACATGTAAGGCATTTGGTTGATCCTTTGCCTTTGTGGATCTCCTTATCATATTCAGCTGTGATGTACCCTTCAAGGACCAGCTCAACTTCTACTTATGTGAACAATTTTAACTTACTATCTCAGGTCAGAGATGGCTGTCTCATAACTGCCGGGCGACTGCAGTGTCTTGTATAAATTACATTCATGTGAATTACATTTGCACAATAGCATACAGTTCTTAAGGGCCAGAGATTACTTCTCATTTTGTATATCCACGGCAGTGTTCCGTGACATTTGTTGATTAAATACCAGTCCTGGATTCAGCTAGCAATAATCAACATCTACAGATAAACCAACATAATTGTTACGGTCTCTGCTTTTTAACTATATATATCACAATTACTTTCCTACCATGCTTACTAAGTTTATTTGAGAAAGTCTCCATATCTTTTAAATAACATTGGGATCTTAGCCAGTTAGGCCAATGAGCTCATATCTGTTTAGAGATTCAGAATGAGGGCACTACTCTCACTTGACTCTAGTTGATGTAATTCAGTGTCCTTTTATGACCTGAAAACCAGAGTGATGATCATTTTAAAAATGACTCGTCCTGTAATTCCATGCCTTTGAATCATTCAATCAATTTCAATGTTTGCATCAAACATAACGCAAAAGAGCACTTTCCTTTAGTTTCTTTATATCAGATAAGCTCTGTACACTGCTCCTAAATTTCCTGCAACATAGAGTTGCTGACAAATCATCAAACATTTGGCTGGTTTTATATAAATCTTTGAAAGAGCTTGGAAAAAATCCAAAAGCAACATACAATTCTCTTATTAAAAACATCTATTGCTGCCTAAAGTTTACTCACATAACTACGGTCTTGGTATCTTCAAATGTTAGGATTTTTTACTAAAAATATGTACTATAGATGGTAATTGCAGATTCCTTTCTATCACCTGTACTGGAGTTGTCTGGTGCACAAAAGAACTATTTTATTCTACATATACACACGTAGTTCAATGATTTAATTAACCT
This sequence comes from Neofelis nebulosa, assembly GCF_028018385.1. NCBI lineage: Eukaryota > Metazoa > Chordata > Mammalia > Carnivora > Felidae > Neofelis > Neofelis nebulosa. The sequence goes on along the minus strand of NC_080785.1, from coordinate 83,045,411 downwards.
CATTTTTAAGATAGGTAGACTAATGATAGATAGATGTCACAAATTGTCCTCTGCTCTTAATTGCTGATTCTAAACTTCTACAGAAATAACTTTAAAATGACATTGAAAACCTATTAATTTGTTTTTATCACTAGCTATTAATGTTTGTTCATCCAGTGATGTTCCCCTCCTTGCAAGAATTGTCCAGTTCAAGTTTTGACGTCTATAGTTTTTGTCTATAAATTAAGATCTACAGATTCTTTTTTTTTTTTTTTTTTTTTTTTTTTTTTTTTTTTTTGAGACAGAGAGAGACAGAGCATGAACAGGAGAGGGGCAGAGAGAGAGGGAGACACAGAATCGGAAGCAGGCTCCAGGCTCTGAGCCATCAGCCCAGAGCCCGACGCGGGGCTCGAACCCATGGACCGCGAGATCGTGACCTGAGCTAAAGTCGGACGCTTAACCGACTGAGCCACCCAGGCGCCCCAGATCTACAGATTCTTTGAAGGTATATATGCTTATCCGAACATCCAGTCTAACGAATCACTTCATATAAGGATAGTTCTTTGTGACTTGACACATACACAGCAAATGGTTTAAAGCTATGGCATTGTCAGGTCAGAAGTGCATCCAATTCTCTAAATTTAAGTGACACAGTACAGTTATTGGAAAGCATAGTGTTCATTTAATCTTCTATCAAAGCAAACATATATGCTTTAAAAGTCTGAGGCACTATAATGTGCAGAACTGTGGCCAAGATCACACTGTAATTACCCCAGTATTTATTAAGTATAGATATCAACGTGCCATATTGTAGAAAGTTGCTACATTCACCTAAGTGTTATAAACTCTATGTTTGTTTTATCTTTTTGATCAACAACTTGTCAAATATCATGTCCTGCTACTAAAAGAAAATGCATAATGTCAAAAATAAAGATGATTCTTCCAACATGATGGCATCCTTACTAACCCACCCAAAGGGTGCCCAAGGGCATTTCCTCCCCTTTCATACAATCTCTCTACACACATCTCTATGTCCAGGCTTTGGTGTCCAGCTTTTTTATGGGTGTTTCATTATAAGCACGACTGACTGAATCATTGCCCATGTGAATGAACTCAGTCTTCAGAGCTCTCTCTTCCTTAGGGGTCAGGCTAATACGGGGCTCAGAGCCTCAACCCTCTAATCACATGGTTGGTTTTTCTGGCCTGTAGAAACATCATTCTGAGTCAGCTTCTCACCTTAAATTATGCAGGGGTCTACCACGAGTCACCTGGTTGGCATAAATTATCGGAGTCCACCATGAAAGCAAAACATTTCTGTCACTCAGGAAATTCCAAGGACTTGAGGCTACCTATCAGAAACGAGGGGCTAAAGCCAATAAAATTCTCACTATACACCACCCTAGCCCAAATCACTATTGTCTTTTGCCTGGACTAATGCAAGAGCTCCCTAACTGGTATACCTTTTACCCTTTTATTTTATTACAACCCATTCTCCACACATCAGGTAAAGTGTTCCTTTTAAAACTTTGGTTAAATCGTGTAATTCCTTGGCTCAACACCTTGCAGTGGCTGCTCAATTCACTTAGAGTACAATCTAAGGTTTTACCAAGGCAAATAAGGTCCTACATGACCTGGCCCACAGCCACCTCCCTGAACTCATCTCCCATCAATCTCCTCCTCCTTCATTCTTTTGTAGCCATGAAAGTTTTTTAGCTTCTCACATTTAGCGAACATAAAAAAGAACTCCGCAGTTATTCTCACGAGCTTCTCCCTTACTTCACCTTTGGCGTATTTCTCACCTATGGCACGACTCCACTTATTTGCATATCATTCGAAAAATTCCACTGAGTAATCAACAGTCTGAATATAGCAGTCATCAGCCGAGATTATTAAGTATAAGCAATTGAACACATTTAAAACTTCAGACTCACTGGGGCGCCTGGGTGGCTCAGTCAGTTAAGCATCTGACTTCGGCTTGGGTCATGATCTCATGGGTTGTGAGTTCAAGCCCCACGTTGGGCTTTGTGCTGACACCTCAGAGCCTGGAGCCTGCTTCGGATTCTGCGTCTCCCTCTCCCTCCGCCTCTTCCCTACTTGTGCTCTGTCTCTCTCTTTCCCTCAAAAAGAAATAAAATGTGAAAAAAAAAAACCTGTCAAGAAATCTAAAAAAATAAAACTTTAGACTCACCATATTTTAAGAGGAAATTTTTATTTTAAAAGTGAGACATCGATTATTTTCTAATTGATGATATTATATGTGTCAAATTAACAAAAAGCAATCTAAAAATATTTTACACCAATTAGTGAATGTTTAAATGACTAAGCACTCATTTACTGACTAAAATAATAAAGTATTATGGTTGGTCATTTATCTTTGAAATAAGAGCACTAGATTAATATACTAGCGTATGAGACGTTAAAGTGAAACAGGAATTGACAAACTATTTCTTCAAAGGCATAGATGGTTATTTTCAGTGTTGTACACGGTCAAGTTTCTGTCACAACTACTCAACTCTCCCATTGTACTGCGAAGGAGTCATACACAACATGTTAATAAATAGATGTGACTGTGATCCAAACAACCTTGTTTATCAAAACATGCAGTGGGTGAGACGGCCTGTGAGTCAAAGGTGAACTAGAAAGGGTATTACAGTAACTGATTATTTGTGCCAAGCATAATTTTCTTAATGCAGAGCTAAAAACAAGACAAAACAAACAAACAAAAAACACCGCCAAACTACCCAAATCAACTGGATGCTGAAGGTCATAGGGACTTCAATCAAATAGCCTGACCGTCCTCATGATAAAATTTACCATAAATAAAATCTATCAGTTTGAAAAATGTAAGTTTATTTTCAGACTTCCACCTCCAGGAAGATGGAGTAGATGTGTGTTTTTTAATTTTTTTTTCATATTCCTCCCACTAATGACAACGAAAATTCCTAGACATTATACATAAAACAAAAATAAAAAACTCAAACACAGGGAGAATGCAGGCCAGCTTGAGATCTTGAGACCAGAAAATAAAGTATGATGTTAAAGAGTGGGTTTTCTTTTTTGCCTCATACATCCCAGACTGGATGCTGGAAAAGTGGCAACCTGGAAATACAAATGGGGCAGACAAAAATAACTCCAACAAAAGCCTGTTCTCTCTAGCTAAATGACTAGGAAATGGGCAGCTTAGCCAGAGAGAAACATTTTAAGCAATAAATAACTGCTCTTTGCCAGCCAAACACCAGAGGAAAAAAACTGTGGCTCCAGCTCTCTCCCGCATCAGCCAAGGAGGCAGAAAGTTTGTCTCTCGGTTGGAACAAGGTTCTCCAACCCACCTTCCTAGCGGTGCCAGAGAAAGCCAGGCTGGGAGCGAGGACTTTGATCTCCATTGGGCAGCAAGAGAGCGCACCCCTTCCACATTGTTCGTGGAGACCACATGGGAAGCCCGATCTTCCACTACCAGCTGCAGGGAAGGAACACCCCTTCCCTTCCCCAATAGGATGATCTGAGACAAGGACTAGTGAGGAACTGGGACTTTCTCAACATCCTTGTGATAATGAGGTCACTCTTTCTGCCCGGAGGTCCCTGGGGGCCAGGACTCCTATCCCCCAGTCCCCAGTAGAAAGGAAGCACACACCTAAACCCCAAGCCAAGGTGGTATCTATCAGCAGAGGCCAAGAGTGGAACTAGAAGTCTATCCTACCCTGCAAAAGAAAGACCCTCCCACGTCTCAATGGAGGCTGAACGGGATGTTGGATTTCTAACCCTTCCTGGTAGTAATAAAGTGTTCGTCACTACCTTTCCCTGATGCAGCAGCATCAGGCAAAGCCAACTAAAAAAGTCTTCTATGAAATCCAGAGTCTCATAATTTAATGCCTGAAATATTATATCATAAAGAGAAATATGAAGACCATAGTTTGATTTTAAAAAGACAGCAATATAAACACTGAGACAGAGAATTGTCTGACAAAAAGTCTAAAGCAGGGGTTTTTAAAAAGGATTCAACAAACATTACAAACATGCTTGAAACAAAAGCAAAAGGCAAGTGGCAGAAAAGAAATGGTCTCAGCAAACAAACAGAAGGAAAAAGAAGGACTGGAGACTGTAGAAAGGAAGTATGTGATTTCTGTAATTAAAAAGCCAGTGGACAGATTCAACAGTAGAATAAAGAGGATTGAGGAAAGAATCAGGGAATTCTAAAATAGAACAACAGAAATCGCCCATTGGAACAAAAGAGGGAAAACAGACTTAAAAAAATTAACAGAGCCTTGGGGACTGACAGGACAGTGATACAGGATCTCCACTCCTGTCATTCTAGAAGTCCTGAAAGGAAAATGGAGAGAGGGCAGGACTGAAAAAGTACTAAGGCACAATGACTCAAAAGTAGACTTTAGAACAATGAGGAACTCTCAAAACTCAACGTTAAGAAACTAAACAATCAGAAAATGAACAAAAGGCATGAAAGCTACATTAAGGTGAATTTCAGGAAGTTTAATGCCCTGATCCTGTTGGGAGTCAGAGTGAACATTAACCAAAAAGAGGAACTTTTTCTTTTATTCAGCATAATGTGGATTATTTTTTAACTCTAATAAAAGTGTACTCAGTCAAATGCACCTGCAGAGAGCAACTAATGATGAAAAGTGTACGTGTGACTTATAGGGCCGTCTTTCTGCATATCAGTTATTTTGTTAATACCACCTTTAAAGGGTGTGTTTTACCCTGAGAACTGTTTCCTTTCAGACGATTGCTGTTACTGAATATAAAAGGCTGATGATGCTAGCAATGATAACAGTGATTCCCACCATAGCATTTTGCTATGACTTAAGAGAAAAAAATTACTAAGAAATATTTATTTTATACATGAAGGTCCAAGACTGCAAGGCACACTTCTGGTTTTATACCATTTACCTATCGGTGTGAATACACAGCACTGCTAAAGACTACATGGCCAGGTAACCCTTGGGGATTGCCTTGGGAATTTGGGGGAGCAGCTATTAATAATATATTATTCAACACTGACTTCTTTGGTTAAGGTTAGCCATTAATTTATTTCTACTGACAACTCAATGTAGAGCAGCCTTGCTAAGGGTCTGTGGGAGATATTTGAATTTTACAATATCCATGTCTATATCTATACCAAGTTAAATAATTCTACAAAGCTTCCCTGATAATATTCTCAACATTAAGTTATTATATATGAGTAGTCAGAATTCTGCTTTAAACAAAGATTTAGTTAGTAAATATGCTGACAGTTTGTCCGTATTTACAATAAATGGTCTAAGCTGAAAATATCTATCACATAATGACCAAAGGGTAAGATTTTTTTTTATGTTTATTTTTGAGAGAGGGAGAGAGAGAGAAGAGGGAAAGGGGCAGAGAGAGGGAGACAGAGGATCCAAAGCAGGCTCCGTGGGAGAGCCCAATGTGGGGCCCAATGTGAGCTGTGAGATCATGACCTGAGCCAAAGTCGGACACTTAACCGACTGAACCACCCAGGTGCCCCACAATTTTGCTACATTTGATTACACACACACACACACACACACACACACATTTGTATACACCCACATACATATATAAGTTGCAGACTTAATCTTAAATAACTAAATGTGCTTCTCCTAAAAGTAATTTCCTAAATAACCACAATACCAATGACTTAGCCAGAATGATAATCCATCTCCCAACCTCTCCCACCTCACAAAAAAATACAATCCAGAGAACCTATAAAGAGTTATCATTGCTGATGTGATTAAATTAAGAACTCTGCGATGGAGAAAATATCCTGGAGGATGTGAGTGGGGCCAATGTAGTTACCTGGATCCCTGAAGGTAGAAAACCTTACCCTGCTGGGGTTAGAGGGAGATGTGAGAGGGAAGAGAGGTGAGAGAGATGGAATGTTGCGGACTTACATGATGGAGAAAGGGAGCCAGAGAGCCATGAATGCTGGGAGCCACTAAAGGCTGGAAGAGGCCAGGAAATGAAATCTCCCTTAGGGCCTCCAGAAAGGAATGCAACTGTGTCAATACTTTGATTTTAGCTCCATTAGACCAGTGTGGGACTTCTAGCCAACAGATCTTTAATAAATCTGTTGTTTTAAACCAAGTTTGGGGCAATGCGTTGCCGTAGCAATAAAAAAAAAAAAAAAAGGTAACTATTTTCATCTGTAAGAAATGACAATCATTTCATGTAATCAATATGTAGTCCACGTTACATTTTTCTTTAATTGTCTCCAAAATATCTCTTATAGTTATTTTTTTTCCAGATCCAAAATCCAGTGAAGATTTACATATTACGTTGGTTGTTTTGTCTCTTTAGTCTCTTTTAATTTAGAACACTATACTTGCCTTTGTTTTTCATGACACTGACTGATTTACTGAAGAGTCCAGGTCAGTTGTCTTATAGAATGTCCCTTACTCTAAATTTGTCTCAGTGACTTCCAGATAATTAGATTCAAGTCAGATAAATTCTTGGCAAAGACACTTCATAGGCAATGAAGTATACTTTTTCATTCCTTCAAAACTTAAAGAGCATAATGTCAGATTAATTTCTTCATTGTAATAAGCTATGTATGTGCTTGTAATTGACAGGTTGTCGATAGACCAGCATTTTGAGAGTTGCAAATGTCTTCTTCCCCAACAACTTTTCACCCAGTGGCTTCACCACTGATGGGATCAATTGACTGAAGATGGTTATTTTCTCATGTTATGACTCCTTCTACATTCATCGAAATAAAGACATTTTTTGGTAAATATAAGCTTTTCTATTTCCCCCTCTCCCCCCACTCTCACTCTCCCTGACTCTCTCTCTCTGTCAACAATAAGGTTATGTAAGAAGAACTCTTAATTCAGTGCATTAGAATCCATAAGCCTCTTCAAATCAAATGCTGTGTTCTTTAGAATCCCACTCATCTCAGAGAATTTCCTTCCTTGCAGGGATAATAGGATACCCCAGGTTACCTTGTATGTTTTCTGTTACTAAACTGTAATCAAGCACTTCTGCATGAAGAGGAATCTCCAGTTGCTTTTAAAGAGGAATAAAATATAGAAACCAAGACCTGAGGGCTATGTGCCCTCAAAGCTCCATAAAATGGATGCTAGGTTATTGATTTTTCAGTTTTCTTCTCTATACATTTCTAAGTATAGCTTTAGCTTCATCCCATATGTTTTAATAGGAAGTATTTTATTGTCATTTAAAATTTTCTATATTTTCTAAATATTGTGATTGAATCATCCAGAAGATTACAGTTTAATTTTTAAACCTTTAAGGATTTTGGTGGGAGGTGTTGGTTTTGATTTCTAGTTCTGTTGGTCTGTGACTGGAGAAAATACTTTGTATTATTTCAGTACTTTGAAGAATGTGGAGATTTGCTTAGATGAGCATATAATCAAGTGTGAACTTAAATGTGAATTGTATTTAGCATAGATGTAATACCTATTACTATTTTAATTAGGTGAACTTTCATAGTCCTGTTGTTCAAATCTTCTATATTCTTAATGAGTTTTATCTATTTAGTTTTAAAGGGATTGGTGTTAAAGTCTCCAACTACAAATGTGGATTTCTTAGTTTTGTATATTTTTGTTTTATATATCTTGAGGCAATGTTATCAGGTATCTACAAATCTAGGATTGCTATATCTTCCTAGTGAATTGAACCTTTAATTATGAAATACTGCTTTTCTGATGGTAATGACTCTTGCCATATATGAGTAGACCTTTATCAGCTTTTTTTTTTTTTTTAATGTTTATTTATTTTTGAGACAGAGAGAGACAGAGCATGAATGGGGGAGGGGCAGAGAGAGAGGGAGACACAGAATCGGAAGCAGGCTCCAGGCTCTGAGCCATCAGCCCAGAGCCTGACGCGGGGCTCGAACTCACGGACCGCGAGATCGTGACCTGGCTGAAGTCGGACGCTTAACCGACTGCGCCACCCAGGCGCCCCCTTTATCAGCTTTTTAAAGTGTTTGCACGTTTAAAACAATTCTTTTATGGAGGAGTCAACATGGCGGAGAAGTAGGGGAAACTGAAGCTCCCTCCTCCCTCACACACAGCAGTATTGAGGCGAGACTTGGAATTCCAGGAATCTGGGCTGCAGAGCGACAGAAACTTCTTCAAGGGCCCAAGGGGACAACTTGGCAGCCCATAGGTGTGTGACTGTGAATTGGAAGAGATAAAATGGGCTGCATAAGCAGGGAAGGGAGGGATCCCCTTCTGTGAAGGGACAAAAGGAAGAGAAAGAGAGACTGTGGAAGTGTAGGATTATATGTGGACAGAGAAAAGGCATGGACCGGGAAATGGAAAAAAATGGAGAATGAACCAATTTCTAACTGATTCTAGGGTTGTAGGGCTTTCTTTAGACTGGGGACTGCCACCCTGCGCATGTGCCTCCGGGAGGAGGACAGCCAGTCCCGGGCACAGTAGTGAGCTCAGAGGTGCAGCTGGAGAGAGCAGTCCCCTCCCTTATGTGCTGTGGAAAGAAGATACAAAGCTGTTCCAAGTGCCTGCCAGAAAGAGGCCCTTAGTGGACTGGCTGGTGGAGTGGTTCTGCCCAGAACCGGGGAGCATGGAGTGGGAACCTTTAAGACATTGGGATTTGAATCCCAGCCATGCGCCTGGAAGGCTTGGGGGCTGTGGAGTGAGACAAACCGGCCCATTCGTGCCAGCATGGTGCTGTGAAGCCCTTTGTCGCCTGTCTGAGTGGAAAGGCACTACCCCACAACAGGGCACAGAGAGTGAGATTCTTTAAAACATCGAGGTTTGCATCACAGCTGAGTGCTGGGAGGCAAAGAAGACTGTGGAGTAAAGCAAACCAGTCCGCTTATGCCCGTGTGGCACCATGAGGACGGCCTGAACAGAGTGGTCTGCGACACATGGTTTGGGAAGGAGAGACTAGAGTGTCACTATTTTTCCTCCATAACCAACAAGGTGGGGCTTCAGGGAACAGACAATAGGCCCACAGTGAAGGCAGGACCCACTTACACCAAACCATGCCCCTCCATGCCTGGTAGTGGCATATCTACTGCAGCAAGACCGACACTGACCAAACCAGATGGCCCCTCCAGACCAGCACAGTCACCCATTCCAAGGCAACATCAAATACTGGTCCAGCAATTTTGATGTTCTGATGTGATTCTTGGTCAATTCTTATTATCTGTGTGTGTGTGCGTGTGTGTGTGTGTGTGTGTGTGTGTATTATTTTTTTTTTTTTTCCTTCCTTTTCTTCCTCTTATTTCTTCCTTTCTCTATTCTGGTTATTCTGGCTATTGGTTTGTTTAAGCCAACATTTTTAATCTATTATTTTTGCACCTCTTCTATATCTCCTTTATTTTCTCTCTCTCTCTCTCTCTCTCTCTCTCTCTCTCTCTCTCTCTCTCTCGATAAAGCTGTATAAGTTCTCTGATTCTCTACTTGATCAATTTTTTTTTCTTTTTCCCTATCCCTGTCACTTCTCTCTTTGTACGGGATATGGTTTCTTACACACACACACACACACACACACACACACACACACCCTTTTATACATATCTTCCAGGGTTACTTCAACAAACAAATCAAAGCACACCTGGTGGAAGCTGTAAACCACCACTATGAGTAGGGAGAGAAAGCAACCAGAGTCACAACAAGAGAGCATGCAACACACTCCAAAAACACCTCCTGAAGGTCCAGGCCCTGGAAGTTTATGACCCCTTTTTAATATAGTATGCTTACAGGTGCAGGACACATAACAAGCTATTAAAACACATAAGTGACAGTAAAGTAGCCCAAATGACAAAACAGAAGAATTATCCTCAAAACAAATTCCAGGAAGAAATGACAGCTAGAGAATTGCTCAAAACAAATATAAACAATTTATCTGATCAAGAATTTAATGAGTCATAAGATTAATAGCTGGACTTGAGAAAAGCATAACAGACAGCAGAGAATCTATGGCTGCAGAGCTCAAGGAGCTAAGAAATAGCCATGACGAATTAAGAAATGTTGTAATGAGGTGCAAAATAAACTAGATACAGTGACAGCAAGGATGGAGGAACCAGAGGCAAGAATAAGTGAAGGGAAGAAAACATTATGGAAAATGATGCACCTGAGAAAAAGAGAGATGAGACAATACTAGACAACGGGGGAGAATCAGAGAACAGAGTGATTCAATGAAATGTAATAATATCCCTATCATAGGAGTTCCAGAAGAAGAAGAAGAGAGAGAAAGGGGCAGAAGGTTTACTTCAATAAATTATAGCTGAGAACCTCCCTAATCTGGGGGAGGAAGTAGATATCCAAATCCAGGAAGCATAGAGAACTCCCTCCAGATTTAACAAGAATAGGTCTTCTCCATGGCATATCATAGTGAAACTGGCAAAATACCAAGATAAAGAGAGAGTTCTGAAAGCAGCTAGGGACAAATGGACCCTAACTTACAAGGGTAGACACATGAGGGTACTATCAGACCTGTCCAATGAAACTCGGCAGGCCAGAAGGGAGTGGCAGGAAATATTCAATATGTTGAATAGGAAAAAGCCAAGAATCCTTTATCCAGCAAGACTATCATTCAGAATAGGAGGAGAGATAAAGGCTTTCCCAGACAAACAAAAACTGAAGGAGGTCATGACCACTAAACCAGATCTGCAAGAGATCCTAAGGGGGACTCTGTGCGTGGAATGCTGCAGAGACTAAAAAGAACCAGAGACATCACTACAAGCACAAAAACTACTGATAATACAATGACACTAAATCCATATCTTTCAGTAACAACTCTGAATGTAAATGGACTAAATGCTCCAATCAAAGGACATAGGGTATCAGAAAGGATAAAAAAATAAGAACCACCTATATGCTGTCTAAAAGAGACTCATTTTAGTTCTGAGGACATCTTCAGATTGAAAGTGAGGGGATGGAGAACCATGTATCATGCTACAGGAAGTCAAAAGAAAGCTGGAGTAGCCATACTTATATCAGACAAACTAGATTTTAAACTAAAGGCTGTACCAAGAGATGAAGAACGACATTATATCACAATTATGGGGTCTATCCATTAAGAAGAGCTAACAATTGTAAACGTCTATGCCCTCAATTTGAAAGTCCCAAATATATCAATTAATCACAAACATAAGCAATCTTACTGATAAGAATACAGTAATTTCAGAGGACTTGAATACTCCACTGACAGTAATGGACAGGTCATCTAGGCAGAAAATCAATAAAGAAACAAGGACCTTGAATGATACACTTGGACCAGATGGACTTGACAGATATATTCAGAACTTTTCCTCCAAAAGCAGAGTGCATATTCTTCTTGAGTGCACATGGAACATTCTTCAAGACAGATCACATACTAGGTCACAAAACAGTCCTCAATAAATATAAAAGAATTGAGATCATACCATGCATATTTTCAGATCACAATGCTATGAAACCTGAAATCAACCACAAGGAAAAATGTGGAAAGCCTCCAAATGCATGGAGGTTTAAGAACAACCTTCTAAAGAATGAATGGGTCAACCAGGCAATTAAAGAAGAAATTAAAAAATTTATGGAAGGAAATGAAAATGAAAATACAAGTCCAAACCCTATGCAATGCAGCAAAGGCTGTCATGAGAGGAAAAGACATTGCAATCCAAGTCTATCTCAAGAAACAAGAAAAATTCCAAATATAAAACCTAATCACACACCTTAGAAGCAGTACAGCAAAGAAACTCCAAAGCCAGCAGAAGAAGAGAAATAATAAAGATCAGAGCAGAAATAAACAATATAGAATCTAAAAAACAGTAGAACAGATCAATGAATCTAAGAGCTGGTGTTTAGGAACACACACACACACACACACACACACACACACACACACACACACACACACAAACAAACAAAACTTGATAAACCCCTAGCCAGACTTCTCAAAAAGAAAGAGAACCCAAATAGATAAAATCATGAATTAAAGAGAGATCACAATCAACACCACAGAAATACAATTATTAGAGAATACTATCAAAAATTATAAGCCAACAAACTGGACAACCTGGAAGAAATGGACAAATTCCTAGATACCCACACACTACCAAAACTCAAACGGGAAGAAATGGAAAATTTGAACAATCTATAACCAGTGAAGAAATTGAACCAGTTATCAAAAATCTCCCAACAAATAAGAGTCCTGGGCCAGATGACTTCCAAGGGGAATTCTACCAGACATTTAAAACAGAGTTAATACCTATCCTTCTCAAGCTGTTCCAATAAACAGAAATCAAAGGAAGGCTTCTGGATTCATTCTGTGAGGCCAGCATAAACTTGATTCCCAAGCCAGAGACCCCACAAAAAAAGGAGAATTACAGGCCAATATTCCTGATGAACATGGAAGCAAAAATTCTCAACAAGATACTAGCAAATCAAATTCAACAGCATATTAAAAGAATTATTCACCATGATCAGGTGGGATTCATTCCTAGGCTGCAGGGCTGGTTCAATATTCCCAACTCAATCAATGTGATAATCATGTGAACAGAACAAAGGATAAGAATAATCCTCCAACACGTGCAGAAAAAGCATTTGACAAAATACAGCATCCCTTCTTAAAGAAAGTTGGGATAGAAGGAACATATCTTAACATCAAAAAGTCATATATAAAAAGCCCATAGCTAATATCATCCTCAATGGGGAAAAACTGAGAGCTTTCTCCTTGAGATCAGGAACACGACAGGGATGTCCACTCTCACCACTGTTCTCTAACATAATGTCGTAGTCCTATCCTCAGCAGTAAGACAACAAAATGAAATAAAAGGCATCCAAATTGGCAAATAAGTAGTCAAATCTTCACTTTTTGCAGATGGCATGATACTCTACATGGAAAACCCGAAAGGCTCCACCAAAAAGCTGCTAGAATGAATACATGAATTCAGCAAAGTCGCAGGATACAAAATCAATGTACAGAAATCGGTTGCATTTCTATACACCAATACTGAAGCAACAGAAAGAGAAATAAAGAAATTGATCCCATTTACAAGTGCATGAAGAACCATAAAATACCTAGGAGTAAACCTAACCAAAAAAGGTAAAATACCTGTATGCTGAAAACTACAGAAAACTGATGAAGGAAACTGAAGAAGACACAAAGAAATGGAAAAACATTGCATGCTCATGGATTAGAGCAAATACTGTTAAAATGTCAATACTAACCAAAGCAAGCTACAGATTCAATGCATTTTCAATCAAAGTTGCACTGGCATTCTTCTCAAAGCTACAACAAACAATACTAAAATTTGTATAGAACCACCAAAGACCCCGAATAGCCAAAGTAATGTTGAAAAAGAGAACCAAAGGCATCACAACCCTGGACTTTAGTCTCTACTACAAAGCTGTAATCATCAAAGCAGTATGGTATTGGCACAAAAACAGTCACATAGAGCAATGGAATAGAGAACCCAGAATTGGACACACGAATGTATGGCCAACTAATCTTTGACCAAGCAGGAAAGGGTATCCAATGGAAAAAAGACAGTCTCTTTAACAAATGGTGCTGGGAGAACTGGACACTAGCACACAGAAGAATGAAACTGGACCACTATCTTACATCACAACAAAGAAAAACTCAAAATGTATGAAAGACCTAAATGTGAGACAAGAAATCGTCAAATCCCTAGAGGAGAAAACAGGCAACAACCTCTTTGACCTCAGCCACAACAATTTCTTGCTTGACACGCCTCTAAAGGCAAAGGAAATAAAAGCAAAAATGAAGTATTGGGAATTCATCAAGATAAAATCTTCTCTACTGCAAAGGAATCAATCAACAAAACTAAAAGGCAACCAACAGAATGGACAAAGATGTTGGCAAAGAACTTATCAGATAAAAGGTTAGCATCCAAAATCTATAAAGAACTTACCAAACTCAAAACCTGAAAAACAAATAATCCAGTGAAGAAATGGGCAGAAGACATAAATGGATACTTTTCCAAAGAAGACATCCAGATGGCCCACAGACACATGAAAAATGCTCCACATCATTCATTATCAGGGAAATATAAATCAAAACCACATTGAGATACCACCTCACACTGGTCAGAGTGGCTAAAATTAACAACTTGGGAATCAACTGATGTTGGCAAGGAGATAGAAAAATGGGAACCCTCTTGCTTTGCTGGTGGGAATGCAAACTGGTGCAGCTGCTCTGGAAAACAGCGTGGAGGTTCCTCAAAAAATCAAAAATAGAACTACCCTATAACCCAGCAATAGCACTGCTAGGAATTTACCCAAATGATACAGGAGTGCTGATTCATGGGGGCACTCATACCCCAATGTTTATAGCCGGGCTTTCAACAATAGCCAAATTATGGGAAGAGCCCAAATGTCTACCAACTGATGAATGGATACAGAATTGGTTTATATACACAATGGAATACTACTTGGCAATGAGAAAGAATGATATCTTGCCATTTGCAACAATGTGGATGGGACTGGAGGGTATAATGCTTAGTGAAATAAGTCATTCAGATAAAGACAGATATCATATGTTTTCACTCATATGTGGAACTTGAGAAACTTAACAGAAGACTATGGCAGAAGGGAAGGGGAAAAATAGTTACAAACAGAGAGGGAGGCAAACCCATAAGAGACTTAAATACAGGGAACAAACTGAGGGTTGATGGGGAGGGGAGGGGAGGGGAGGGGAGGGGAAAACGGGTAGTGGGCATTAAGGAGGGCACTGGAGTGTTGGGATGAGCACTGGGTGCTGTATGTAAGCGATGAATCACAGGAATCTACTTCCCAAATCAAGAGCACACTGTATACACTGTATGTTAGCTAACTTAACAATAAATTATATTAAAAAATTAAAAAATAAAACATTCTTTTACTTCTGATCTTTATATCTGTTTCAAAAAGGTCTTCTGTAAACAGCATAGGTGGTTTTTCTCATTTTTAAAAAGTTCAGTCTGACAAATACTTGTCTATTCATTTGGAGCGTTTAACCTACCAACCTTTACTCTACCACTATATTAGAATTCAAATCTACTACCTTGTTCTTTATACTCTATGTGTGTCTTTTGTGTGTCTTTTCCCTCATTCCCTAATGTATTTTTTTCTTACTATATTGTCTGCTTTGTTAGACTGTTAAGTACATATTCTTGTAGTGGTTACTCTTGTGATTACATTGCTGACTTATTAAAAAGTCTAATAGAAACTAACACCCAGCATTTCCTAGACAATGTAAAGACAGTGGAATGTTTTAACTGAGTTTATGCCATTCGTGCTTTATGAATTGTTATTAAAAGCATTTTAAACTCTGTAAGACATTGTTTTTATTGTTTTATCAAGTCAATGTTTTTTCAGATTCACCTGTATTATTTAGGCTTCTCATTGTTCTTTATTTCTCTTGTATCTCCAAGCTTCCTTATTGAACCATTTTTGTATAAGCAGAGCCTTAAAGCATATCTTAGAGGTCATTACTGAGACAACAACTGTGTAAGCAAATGATTATGAGATAGAGTAGGGATATGGAAAACGAGAGATGGAAAGCAGGAAGTTTAAAGAACGGGTAAGATAGCCACAGAAAGGTCTATTTGTAAAAGGGCTTCTGATGCTTTGAAGCTGACTGCTGGCTTGCAGGTTTAAGACACTTAAATCATCCAAGACTAGGAGTCAACTTTAAAACATAGATGAAGCACTCAATTGGGACAAAACTGACTTTGAACCATGAGAGAACTTGGTCCAAGGCCAGTTGGACTGACATGTTGTGAATAGTATTATTTCACATAGATTGCCTTCTACTCTTTAGAACTTACCAATAAGCCCAAAGAAGGAAATGGCTAGGAAAAAAAAAAAAAAAGGCAAAAGAAGAGATAGTGTATTTACTTTAAATCCATTTAGAATGTGGATTCTGAGACAGACAGTCCTTAATATTTTTATCCTTCCTTGCTTTTTGATCATACCCAATTGTCTCAGTTTGTGATCTGTCCATTTCCTCAACTAGATAATGATATAATGAAATTGATTACCTTCCCGGGTTCTGAGGAATAAATGAGATTATTCATGTAAAGTGATAATAGGTGGCTTGTACCCAATAGGAGCTCAATAATGTCTGCCTACCACATTCACACATATAAAAATGGTTATGTGTGTATGTGTCACCCAAATATAGAAGTCTTTTGCTTTTATGGCTCATGAGTGGTCTAAAGGAATGGAGGGCAATATGAATGGGAGGACCCTGATACACAAAGAAGAACTCAAATATGCACTGGATGGCATTGGTAACTCTCTCAGATCCCCATCTCACATGGTATTGGTAACTGACCAGCACGCCCATTCACCCGCTGCTGTGTGTGTTAGTGGGTATCAACTCACATCTGCCCCCTGCAACCTAAGAAGTGATGAACTGTAGTCACCTTGCCTCAAAGGCTACCCCTCAACCAGGCCTGGGAAGACCGGCATGGGAACATACAATGGCTGCTCCCCTTGCTCAACATGGAAATAACTTGTTGGTCTATTCCCTGCTCAGAGCCTCCTCTGGGTCTCAGACTAAAACTAGTCTATAACTAAGACCACATTCCTGCTCTATCCTTCTTCCATCATTTCCCTTTTCCTAAAACATCATTTGAACAAGAATCCTCTATCTCAGGATCGACTTCCAAGGGAAAAAACTTAAGACAAAAGGAGATACAAAAACAAATCTCAGTAGCCTTGAGGGTAAGTGAACATCACTGGAGAATTTTTTCCCCAGGATCCAGATTAAGTGGTCTAAGACATTAAGCACATAGAAACATCCTAAGAAATATTTAATGGACATTATTTCCACTCTTCAACTAACTATAGTCTTGCATGTTACGAAAAACCTTTGCTTTTTCTTTTTGAAAGTATTATTCTTATTAAATTACACTTTAACTCACTCCAGGGTCATGCTGTGCCCTCTCCCTTTGGAAGTGGCAGTGTTGATATCTCTACTGGCTTGTCTAATGGTAACAATAGGAACAAAACATGCTGACATTTCTTGAGTACTTGTACTTCCCAATAGCTGTTGGAAGTCGTTACATGGATTAATTCATTTAGTCCTCATAATTGCCTTATGGGTTAGGGACCATTATTTTCCCAGTTTCGAGGAAAAGAAAATAAGGCACAGAATTATTAGAGGCAAATTTTCATGCAGTAAGTCAATAAATGTTGGGGCGCCTGGGTGGCTCAGTCGGTTAAGCATCCAACTTTGGCTCAGGTCATGATCTCACAGTTTGTGGGTTTGAGCCCTGCGTTGGGCTCTGTGGTGACAGCTCAGAGCCTGGGGCCTCTGTGACCCCCCTCTCTTCCCCTCTCCCACTTGTACTCTGTCTCTCTCAAAAACAAGCATTAAAAAAATTTTTTTAAATGCTAATTAAGCTAGCTCTTCCTATTCCTAGCCTTTTTTTTTTTTTAAATTCATTCTCAAGTTAGGTACCATATACAGTATATACAGTGTGCTTTTGGTTTTGGGGGTAGATTCCTGTGACTTATTGCTTACATACATAGAGCCAACTTCTCAATGTCAGAGTTCATAGAAGCATTAGGATTCAAACTCAGCCTTTCTGAACCAGAGCTCATGTTTTTAACCACTGCCCTCTTACATCCCATATACTTGGAGAGAGTAGCAGTGATACAACGGCTCCTCTAGGTGCTGGGAAAGTCAAGACAACAGATTCCCTCTGGAACTTAGGAAAAAGGAACATAGCTCTGCCCACACGTTGATTTCAGTCAATGAGACCCATTAGACTTCTAACCTACAGAAATGCAGGTAAGAAATTTGTGCTATTTTAAGCTGGCAAATTTGTGGTCATTTGTTACAGGAGGAATAAGAAGCTAATACAGAGGTTCACTGAGATGATATGTACCAGGAACTGATCCAGGTACATAGCTGGAACACAGACCTAATCTCTAAGTACTAAGTATCATTATTATTGGTGTTACTATTATTATTTATCATTAATGATATCGTTCTGAATGTCTGAGAAGGCCTCAAAGACCAGTTGTACCATGGATTGGTCTTGAAATACTGACAAGCAGTAAAGAAGGGGAAGTGCCAGATAGAAGGAAAAATGTTGGCAAAAATATCATGACGGAGCAAAACGAGACTGACTGATTACCGGGTGTTGGAGGCCTTCAGTGACAAACTCCATTCTGTTGGAGACTTTTACAGTTGGTGATACACTGGAAACTGTTTTCAAGAGTTTAATCTGGTACATAATTAACTGACAACAGGAAAAGTTCAGGAAAAGGATACGGACTCAGGTATTGCGGTAGGAATGTGAACTAAGGAAGTGCAGTGGAAGGAGAAAGAATGGCATGGATAGGAGTTTCCTGAGGACTGGCATTGTGTCTGACTTTATTGGGCACAATAAAGAGGGTGTAGCAGTAATGATCACTGCATATACACTATACATTAAGCAAAGGAGTCACTTATTAACAAGACTCAAAACATGGCTCATGTCTCTAATGTAAATGTAAATCCACCAGGTTCTGGGTTAACATCTGACATATTTCTTTTATTCTAAACGCACAGGTCAGTGTTTTCATGTAGGCTCAAAAATATTTATTTTTGATGGATTTCATGATTCTCTTCCAACTTAAGAATGAACTAGAGCTCTGTGGAGAAGCCAGAATGGAAGATTATTTGAATACCCAGCAAAAGGTCACAACTGAAACCTTAAGTGTGGGTCAACAAAATCTTACCATGTAGTCTATACAGTGAAAAGCTGTGAATGGTTGACCCGGTGATTTCTAAGGTTGCCCAGAATCTGAACTTCAATCTTCCCATTTTGTGACCAGTGCCCTTAGAAATATTAAACTAATAATTGTTAATGATTAGTTACCACAAAATAGATCTATCTCCAACCTTGCGGTGATTTTTAATTACCAAGTGTAAATCTTAAGGAGGCAGACACTGAAGGAATGAAAGTACTTGGAATAATGGTTTAGAAAAAATTAAGATGTTATTTCTGTATTAGCAAGGATTCAAATGCTCTTATATGTTCTTAACCAAAGAATCATCATCTCTTCCCACTCATAAAATCAGTTGCTTGCATACTTGGTCTTTTAACACTTAAAATGTCATGCAGTTGCAAGATGATGTTTGTGTGCATGTGTGTATTTTGGAAAAGGTGTGTTTGCTGATAAATTTAAGACAGCATGGCTACATTTTATATGGCACATAACCTCAGCACTGTGAAATATTGTCATGGTTACCTGTAAAGTAGCAGGATGTATGCGGGTGAAAGACAAGGTTCAAACAGTGTAAGAATAGGCTCTTTAACAGAAACCAAAGATTATGGACAAAGAGAGGAAGGTGGAGGAAGGTAGGAGGAAGTGTGGGCCAACCAATGTTCAGCTGGTTTTAAAATAAGACATTGGCTAAAGAACTATTCTCTGTAGTCATGATCGGATAATTATTACTTTCAAATGGCTGTGTCTCAGAAATAGGTTTCCGTATGGAAGAGGCCACCCAGGAAATTTAAAGAAAGTAAGAGTAAAAATATAAGTGATGCAAATAAGAGACTTGATTAAGAAAATACTGAGTGTGTTCATGAGGACATGGTGTGGTCTGCTGAGTTCAGACATTTTAAGATTACTGAAAAACTTAATAACCTAGTTGGCAAACATAAACTCATGTACCTAGAATACTTCACCATTTTGTTTTTAAAGTACTTTGCAAAGATGATTTGGTGTTTATAAACCTTCTTTGAAAGAATACAATTTCCTTTTATAGATATTAAAAGCCTTCATTATTGGGGCACCTGGGTAGCTCAGTCAGTTAAGTGTCCGACTCTTGATTTCAGCTTGTGTCATGATCCTAGGGTTGTGGGATTGAGACCCAGGTCAGGCTCTGCACTTAGTGTGGAGCCTGCTTAAGATTCTCTCTCTCCCCCCTTCTGCCCCTCTCCCATGCTTGTGTGATCTCTCTCTCTAAAAGAAAAAAAAAAGTCTTAATTATTGCTCAGAGTAGTCAAAAATCTGGTTTATTTGTAACAATTTACTCACTGTTTCATTTTGTTTCTCTTCATCAGCTTGGTCAAAGAGCACTATTAACTTTTTATTTTTAGAGTGTTCTATAAATTTAAAGCAAAGAGAAACGGATGAAAAAGAATGAGTTTATTTAAAAATATATAGATCAGTCAATAGTAAATTCAACAGCAAGCACCAATGTAAATGTTGGAATAATAAAAACTATTAAGATATGGTCTCTGTTATTGGGAATCTTACAAGAGGGAGAAAAATGCCACATGCACAAAACAGGTAAGCAGACAAATGTAATGAGACCACCGTCAGGCTGAGGAGCAAAGGGATTTGGGGACTAGAGAACAAAGAGCAATGAAAAGGAAGCTGAATTTGTCAACAAAAATTATTCAAAGCAGAACTATGACACATGCTTGTTTACTATACCTAAAATGGAGAGGAGAATTAATACTTAACACAATTTTCTTAATGTCTCAATTGAGTAAGAAAACCAGAAACATTCTCATTCAAGACAGCAACAAATCCTTCATGAAAAATATAGATTTCTTCAATTCTGTGATTCCAGTTTAACTTGACCGGTTCCGTAAAAATCTCAGATTGTTTTATAATTGGAAATAATGTTATTTTTCTTCCAATTGACCTAAAATTGCCTTTAAAATATACCTATAACAGGGGTCCCTGGATGGCTCAGTCGATTAAGCATCCAACTCTGGATTTTGACTCAGGTCATAATCTCACGGTTCCTGGGACTGAGCCCTATGTTGGTTCCTCACTGACAGCATGGAACGTGCTTGGGATTTTCTCTTTTCCTCTCCAGCTCATGCATACTCTTTCTCTAAATAAATAAACTTAAATAAAAATAATAAAATATACATAATATAAACCCAGGTTGAAATGCTCAGAACAATGGAATAAAGTTTGCCAAAAAATAAACAACCTCATGACATAGGATCAGATTTATGAAGGCACTCCTTCTACGAAGTTAACTTTTCCCCCTAATAAATATTTTAGTGCTATCAACTCTGCAGTTTAAATTGATGCTCAAGATGCACAGGAATGAAACTAGTAAGAAAGGAGCTATGGTTTTCCTGTCCTCAGGAGAAAAACCCTCAAGCTGCAGAAGGACAGTTTTTCTCCAGGGCCCAATTATAACACAGCCAATTATGTTTAGTGATGCGTTGACAATCCTCCTATATGCCCATAGAATAAAACTTTCCACTTGTATGTGCTCGGATTTGCCAACGCATATTCCAAACATGACTCCATTCATCAACCTCCCTTTCTCCCCAAAGGGGAAATGGGAGCCAAGATGTGTTCCATGAGCTTTCCCAATTATGTCAAATATACAGATACATTAAAGAGCAGGCTGCTGAGATTAAGCTAGGGTCCTCAAAGCTAAGAACCAATGGAGATAAACAGTTTCAAGGGATGGCATGCTTTTTTTTTTTTCTGAAAAAATACTGCAACGACTCTTCTGCATCCCTCTATCTCTCTAGTACTAAACAAAATCTTTTGAGAATAGGGATCTAAGATCTCATCTGCAGCCTAGTGACCCTCAATCCCTAACATGGCTGTGACCATGCTGTGAAGAAAAGCAAGCATATCGCTACACACTAGAAGCTCTCTGGTTGTCCTAATTAGAAAAAAGATTCAGAGCGCAATATGAACACTTGCACAGGACAGAATCTTTTCCCACGAGCTTTTGATGTGGCTTCCCTTTAAAGTGAATTGAGCTGTCATTCTTTTTTCCTATAAATAAAAACTTACTGTTTTAATGCCAGCTGGTTTCCCCCACTCAGAATTTATAATAAAAAGAGGATTTTTTTTAAAGAGTGAGGTTCTTTTTTACCCTGCTTAATAACAGTATGTCTTCTAATGCCTTATTTTGGTTTTCTAAAATATATAGTCAGATGGGTGGATGTCTCAGTAGGTTAAGTGTCTGACGTTTGATTTCAGCTCAGGTCATGATCTCACAGTTCATTAGTTCAAGCCCCTGCTTGGGACTCTCTCTCTCTCTCTCTCTCTGCCTCCCCCAAGGGGAGCCAGCCCTGGGTGCAGTGGTAGGTGAGAGGCTCAGTCCGCAGCTGGAGAAAGTGGTTCCCTCCCTGGAGGGCTGCATGAGAGTACAGAACCTGCCACCCCTGGGCGCAGTGGATGGACGGAGGGCATGGTCTGCAGGAGGAGAAAGCCACTGTTTCCCTGGAGTGCTGTGGGAAAAGACAAAGGCTGCCTGCGTCTGCCACCTCGGTGGGCTTGCAGTGAGGTCAGTGGCTCTCAGCCCACAGTAGAAGGCAGTCCTCTCTGAAGTGTGGTGGCACAGACAAAGCCAGGCGGGACCACATATCTCTGCACTGAGAGGAACTTCCCCAGTGCCAGAGCACACTGAGTGAGACTTTAAATCCTAGCCAAGCACAGGGTCAGGGGAGTTGGCAGAGCAAGAGGGCCCACCCTGTCTGCGACCACGGCACAGTGAGAAGAACTCAAACAAGTCCACCAGTTCGGCTGCGTGGAGAAGAGACTGGGAGATCACCATTCCCCCGCCCCCGCCCACCATGACCACAACCACCACCAAGGTGGGGCCTCAGGGATCACCCCCCAGGCCCATAGTGGGGGTGGGTCCAGAAAACGCCAAACCATGCTGCTTTGCACTGGGTAACTGGTGTCCACCAGAGCAGCACAGACCCTGCAGACAGCTAGTACCTACAAGGGATGAAGCATTCCCTGGATTAACTCTAGGTCAATTCTGGATATATAGATATCTACCCCCCCACCCCATTCCTCCTCCTTATCTCTTCCCTCCCCTAGGCTGCTTACTCTGGTTATTGGTCTGTCTAAAGAGACATATTGAATCCACTGTCTTGATACATGTTCTACACCTCCTTCTTTACATTCCTTTCTCTCTCTCTGGAATAATCAAGCCATATAGTTTCTCTGTCTGGGTAATTTTATCTTCATTTAGATTTTCCCACCTCCTTCTTTATTTCTCTCTCTCTCTGGATTAAGCCCTATAGTCTCTGTGCCTAATCACTGGTTATTTTTTCTCCCCCTCGCCCCCACCCCTGTCATTTCTCTCTTTGTATGTGCTCTTCCATCAGTACCGCCTCCACCCTCTTCTTTACTTGTAGTTGTTGTTTGGGGTGTTTTTTTGTTTTTTTTTTTTTAGTCTTTAGGTTTTTGGTTTTGTTTATTTGTGTGTTTGCATGTTTTTGTCTCCTGTTTGTTTTCCTTTACAGGCTACTCCAAGGGACAAATCAAAGCACACCTGGTGGAGGGTACAAAATATTACTGCGAGTAGGGTAATAAAATAACAAAAGTCACAACAACAGAGAGCAAGTAACAATCCCCGAAAAAACACCTCCTGAAGGGCCAGGCCCTGGACAGTGTGTGATGCTCCTTTAATAGAGCAGGGCCCACAGGTGCAGAGCACACAAGCTTTTAAAACACATAAGGGACAGAAAACTAGCCAAAATGATGAAATGGAAGAATTCTCTTCAAAAGAAATTCCAGGAAGTAGTGACAGCTAACGAATTGATCAAAACCAATTTAAGCAACATAATGGAACAAGAATTTAGAGTAACAGTCATAAAATTATCGCTGGGCTTGAAAAAAGCATAGAGGAGAGCAGAGAATCTATTGCAACAGAGATCAAGGGACTAAAAAATAGTCATGATGAATTAAAAGTGCTAAAAATGAGGTGCAAAATAAAATGGAGGTGGCCACAGCTCAGATTGAAGAGGCAGAGGGGAGAATAGGTGAATTAGAAGATAAAATTGTGGCAAAAGAGGAAGGTGAGAAAAAGAGATAAAAAAAAAAATCCAGGAATATGAGGGGAGAATTAGAGAACTAAGTGATGCAATCAAATGGAACAATATCCATATCATAGGAATTCCAGAAGAAGAAGAGAGAGAGAAAGGAGCTGAAGCTATACTGGAACAAATCATAGATGAGAACTTCTCTGACCTGGGGAAGGAAACAGGCACTGAAATCCAAGAGGCACAGAGAACTCCCTTCAGACGTAACTTGAATCGATCTTCTGCACAACATATCATAGTGAAACTGGCAAAATACAAGGATAAAGAGAAAATTCTGGAAGCAGCTAGGGATAAACATGCTCTAACTTATAAAGGGAGACCCATAAGACTAGTGGCAGACCTATCTACTGAAACTTGGCAGGTCAGAAAGGAATGGCAGGAAATCTTCAATGTGATGAACAGAAAAAAATATGCAGCCAAGAATCTTTTATCCAGCAAGTCTGTCATTCAGAATAGAGGGAGAGATAAAGGTTTTCCCAAACAAACAAAAACTAAAGGAATTTGTCACCACTAAACCAGCCCTACAAGAGATCCTAAGGGGGATCTTGTGAGACAAGCTACCGGAGACATCACTACAAGCATGAAACTTACAGACATCACAATGACTCTAAACCCATATCTTTCTATAATAACACTGAATGTAAATGGAATAAATGCTCCAAGCAAAAGACATAGGGTATTAGAATGGATAAAAAAAAAAAAAAAAAAAAAAAAAGACCCATCTATTTGCTGCCTACAAGAGACTCATTTTAGATCTGAGGACATCTTCAGATTGAAAGTGAGGGGATGGAGAACTATCTATCATGCTACTGGAAGTCAAAAGAGAGCTGGAGTAGCCATACTTATATCAGACAAACTAGACTTTAAATTAAAGGCTGTAACAAGAGATGCAGAAGGACATTATATAATAATCACAAGGTCTATCCATCAGCAAGAGCTAACAATTATAAATGTCTATGCGCCGAATATGGGAGCCCCCAAATATATAAAACAATTAATCACTAACATAAGCAACCTTATTGATAAGAATGTGGTAATTGCAAGGGACTTTAATACTCCACTTATAACATTGGATAGATCATCTAGACACAGGATCAATAAAGAAACAAGGGCCCTGAATGATACATTGGATCAGATGGACTTGACAGATATATTTAGAACCTTGCATCCCAAAGCAACAGAATATACTTTTTTCTCGAGTGCACATGGAACGTTCTCTAAGATAGATCACATACTGGGTCACAAAACAGCCCTTCATAAGCATAAAAGAATTGAGATCATACCATACATACTTTCAGACCGCAGTGCTATGAAACTTGAAATCAACCACAGGAAAAGGTCTGGAAAACCTCCAAAACATGGAGGTTAAAGAACACCCTACTAAAGAATGAATGGGTCAATCAGTAAAAAATATATGGAAAAAATGAAAATGAAAATGCAACACTCTGAACTCTTTGGGATGCAGCGAAGGCAGGCCTGAGAGGAAAATACAGTGCAATCCAGGCCTATCTCAAGAAACAAGAAAAATCCCAAATACAAAATCTAAAAGCAACCTAAAGGAAATAGAAGCAGAACAGCAAAGACAGCCTAAACCCAGCAGAAGAAGAGAAATAATAAAGATCAGAGCAGAAATAAACAATATAGAACCTAAAAAAACTGTAGAGCAGATCACTGAAATCAAGAGTTGGTTCTTTGAAAAGATAAACAAAATTGATAAACCTCTAGCCAGGCTTCTCAAAAAGAAAAGGGAGAGGACCCCAATAGATAAAATCATGAATGAAAATGGAATTATTACAACCAATCCCTCAGAAATACAAGCAATTATCAGGGAATACTATGAAAAATTATATGCCAACAAACTGGACAACCTGGAAGAAATGGACAAATTCCTAAGCACCCACACACTTCCAAAAATCTCTGCCTCGCCCAGCTTGTGCTCTCTTGCTCTCTCTCAAAATAAATAATCTTACTATATATATATATATAGTCATATATATATAGTCACATATATATATAGTCATATATATAGTCATATATATGTATAATCATATATATATGATCAGAAAACCTATGATAGAAGAGTATCTTTAAACTTATTAATAAATATTTTTACAACACACTTAGAATCATAATTTTAGAGATGACATAGGTAGAGCAATCTTTCCATCGGAGCTGATCAATTTTACAGGATTGAGCTTGAGGTCCACAGAAGGTCACTGGCCAAGGTCTCCTATGAGAGTCATATATGGCACTAGGCCTAAGATCTTCTGATGGACTTTTATTTTTCCTTAGAGGGTGAAAAACATTTGAATCAAATATTTTATTAAATCAATCAAAAAAAAAAAAGAAGAAGAAGAGGCAGCAACAATACATTAACGATTCTGTGTCAACAGGGTAGACTGAAAATGTAAGCTTATGTCCTTTCTTTCCCCAAATCACATTACAATAATAATGACAAAAAATTTTAAATTGTTTCCTACTATGGCAACAGAGAGGACAGGAAGGCAGGGTATCAACAGACAAGGGGTTTTACCAAATATCTGGAAAACAGCAAGTGGAATGAACAATGCCAGTACATAGGGCAGGCTGTGGGAATCTATTACACAACTCTGTCAGAGGAAATGAAGAGGAGGGAGACCAGATTTGAACACGGAAATATGTACTACTGAGCACTAGGTATGTGACACCCTATCCCCAAACCTCCACAAAGAGAACAGCTTGCTGCTGGCACATACCCAGTAAAACCTCCACCAGAGTATAGTTTTTGAAACAACTCAATGGAATTCTGGTATGAGGGAAAAGAGCGAGAATGGGTGTTGGCATCCCAGCATAAATTTTGGAATTTAAGGCAAACCCAGCATAAAAGTCAGGTCCTTGATTCATCTTCAAGAGAGTCAGTAAGCCTAATCTATGCATTAGATAAATAGCCCTCTTTCCCATTGCTTATGAACCAATAATCAAGATGTTACTCATATTATCATTATGAACTGATAATCAAGATACATGAAAGTACGAGACAAAAATAAAAAATAAAAACTTTTAAGAGGAAACTAAGGTAATTTGAAGTAGATAAAATAAGAAAAAAAAATCGTTGTTTTCCTGGAATGCATTCACTGAGAAAGTATATGCATGAAAAGTAGTTATTGGTTAAAGCAGAAGTAGCAATGAAAAAAAAAAAAAAGAAACCAAAACAACTACTGGAGAGAAAATGCACAGTTGAGAAACACAGATCCACATTAACTTTAAAAATAAAGAAGATCTCTTAGAACATAGACCAAAAGAAAGTAGAACAAGCAAATGGAGAAGAGGAGTACGTAGGTGCCTCAGTAGGTTGAGCGTCTGACTCAATTTCGGCTCAGGCCATGGTTTTGTGGGACTGAGCCCCACACCGGACTCTGCTTGGGATTCTCTCCCTCCCTCTCTCTCTGCCCCTCTCCTGCTCATGCGAGCACGCTCTCAAAATAAATCAACATTATTTAAGAAAAAAAGAAATGTAGAAGAAAAATCTAAGAGAGAAGTGATTCATTTAAAGTTCCCAATATCTGACTAAATGGAGTTCAGATAGAGACTAAAGGAAGGAGTAGGAATAGCAGGAATTGTCAAAGAAAAAAAACCAACATACCACTGGGACAAACACACCTTCACATCGAACACTCCCATGGAGGGATGATGCAGAGGAATCAACAAGAGCCGAAGGATAAAGGTAATATATTTGAAATTGAGAGGGTAAGCGCTCATTCATGAGGGGTGAGAGCAAGAGTGAGAGAGATTTGAGGATGTACTTTGGCAAAATAATGGCCTAAGAATGACTACATCACTGAATCCAGAAAAGAATGAATTTAACCCGTAAAAGAAATAAAGGCAAGTCCCCTGGTGACAGCCATATAGCAGCAATCTGTCCCATGTGAGAAGGATGAAATGATGGCTCCTGGAAGTGACCTTCAGAGGAGAGAAACATTTCAATACTGAGACAATATGCCTACAGATTTAGAATAAATTAAAGATATAAAAAGGTAATAGCAGTAATCAAGATAAGAGATAAAGGTGGTAGTGGAACAAGTGAGAAAATATTGCATTTGGTCTCATTTTTTTTTTAATGTTTATTTTTAGAGAGAGTGAGAAAGTGTGAACAGGGGAGAGGCAGAGAGAGAGGGAGGCACAGAATCCCAAGCAAGCTCCAGGCTCCAAGCTGTCAGCCCAGCGCCCGATGTGGGGCTCGAACTCACAAACCGTGAAATCATGACCTGAGCCAAAGTCGGACGGTTAACTGACTGAACCACCCAGGCACCCCATTTGGTTTCATTTTGAAGGTAGGGCTTATAGTATTTGATGGAAGATTGCATGTTCAATGTGTAAGAAAGAGGAGGGTCAAGTCCATGCTCAGAATTCTCATTTTAACACCCCAAGGGAATAAAAATTGGTCCTTCACAACTCAAGGGTCAATTATCTGTACAAGAACGTGTGGTCTAAATATAGAGACATAAATCCAATTTAGAACCAAAAATCTGTGGACTTCAAGAAAAGCAAATGTTGCTTTTCAAAAAAAAAAAAAAAAAAAAGAATGCCAGAGAATCCAAGAAAAATAAAACTGTTCAAAATATTCATGATCCAAATATAAAACTAACCAGAATGTGGCATTAGACTGAGTCATTCATTTATCTCTTCCTTTATTCATTCAGTTATTTAACAATGAGCTCTTATGTGTCAAGCACTGTTAGATATACGGAAGAAACCACAGTGAACAAAACAGATGTATCTTTTCTAAGCCTTCATTAAGTGGAGGAGACAGATGATAAACAATTCAAAGATAATATAACATAGTTAAAGTTACCTTGCAGAAAACTAAAACACTGTCAGAAAACAGAAAGTGATGAAGAATATACTTTTAAAAATGATGGTCAAGAAAGGCTTCCTTGAGGAAGTAAGATTTAAGCAGAGACCGGAGTTAAGCAGGCAAAGAGTCACCTAGAATCTATAGGGGGAAAAGTTGTTACAGAAAGTGTAAAGATCCTGATGCAGGACCATGCATTAGTATCAAGGACACAAGTGTGGCTCAAGTCCAGTGAATAAGACAAAGGGCAAAAAGACAAAAGGTTGTAGAAAAAGTTGGGTGCCAGATCATGTAAAGAATTGGTATTCTCTTCTAAGTGGGATAAGAAGTTCATGGAGAGTTCCAGATACTGGATCTTATTTACATCTTAAAAGGGTTGGTCTGGATATTACGGGAGATGATCAGAGTGGAGGCAAGAGTAAGAGTATGAAGTAATTTAGGAGATGAGAGCAGTAATTCAAGGGAGAGATAGGTATGGTTGTGGAGGTATTGAGAAAATGCTACATTTAGGTTATATTTTGAAAGTAAGGCTGATGGGATGTGCTTCAAGATTGGATGGTTCAATGTGAAAGGAAAAGCACGGTCAAGTGTGGCTCCAAGATTTCCATTTTAAAAACTTAGTAAATAGTGTTGGAATTCACTGAGACAAAGAAGAATGGGGTGTGGCTATTGCAAGTTAACACCTTTGCCACTCTACCATGAGTTTCAAAGCTATTTGGGAAAGCATAAAAATGATTCTGACTCTTAAGTCTAAATGTGTCCATCTTTTTCGCCTATGGCAATGCACATAGGAACCTACCGAAGCAGTATGGAGGAAAGAAATGGAAACAGTCACACTTTGGGCAAAGTAACCTCTGTTACTAGATCCATGTGTGATCAATGTAATACGTATGCATAATATATAGAAACACATGTATAAACATAGATCCCATGTACACATTCCTGTTAAAGCATCTATGAAGCACTTTTTAAAAATCATTCATAAAAAGATATCCTAGGTTTGGGA
This sequence comes from Neofelis nebulosa, assembly GCF_028018385.1. NCBI lineage: Eukaryota > Metazoa > Chordata > Mammalia > Carnivora > Felidae > Neofelis > Neofelis nebulosa. Next base: position 83,015,843 of record NC_080785.1, on the reverse strand, counting down.
ACCGCAGAAGCAGAGCATGACACAGAAATCTGGACGCCTGTGACTTAGCGAGGGCATGCTTTTCAGGAGGAAAAAAATCCCAACCAAGGAAGGGAGAAGAGCAGGACAAGAATGGGGAAGGAGCTGAGCAAGAATCTGGTCTCTGTAAATTCGAGACTTCAGCATGATAGAGGAAGGAACCTCCAGAGCATAACTGCATGTGTAATTCCTTTCACTGTGGGATAAGGGGCTGGACTTGGTACCTCTCTCTGGATCATTGAGTGACTATGTGCTACCCTGGAGGGGAGGGATCTAACTCCTGGATGAGGTGGCCCCTGTTGGCTGAGGACAATTCTCTTAAGAAAAAAACAACTGGGGCTCTTAATTGCCGAAATTTACAGCAACTGGGATGTGGGTGCACTGGCCTAATAGAGGTGATATGGATGCAGAATGAGTGGGAACAAACACAATTCTGAACAGATTAACAAACAACAAACATATGAGATTGTAGGTTAAGATTATCTATCCAAAAAATGCAATACAATTTAGTATTACTAAAAGTTCCACCCTCTAAATTATTAAATAACTTTTCTAAATAGCTACAAGGTCAAGGCAAAATTCAAAACTAAGATTACAGATTAGATGATCAAAGCTATACTTATAAACAAATTTATTTTATGAAGTATTGTCACGACTCATTAGGTGAGATTAAGAAGTGTACTAAGCACTCACCTCAAGAAGTCTGAAATAACAAAAATAAGGAAAAACAGAAAATGAGTTGTAATACAAAATTTTAAAAATGAGTCTACTATCTCTAGAGTGTTTTCTTCCACTTTCACAGTTTTATTAAAGGTATAATTTACATACTATAAATTGCACATATTTTTAAAATTGTTTTTTAATTTATTTTTTATGTTTTTATTTTTATTTTTGAGAGACAGTGTGTGAGTGAGGAAGAGGCAGAGAAAGGGAGACAGAGGATCTGAGGTGGGCTCTGTGCTGACAGCAGAGAGCCCTACAAATGTAGGGCTTGAACCCACCAAATGTGAGATTATGATCCGAGCCAAAGTCAGAGGCTTATCCGAATGAGCCACTGAGTCACCCCAAACTGCACATATTTAAATGTACAAATTGATCTTGTGACATTTGTGTATACTCATGAAACCATCACCATAATCTAGGTAATAAATATTTGCCACCCCCAGAGTTCTCTTCGTGGTATTTTGGAATTTATCTCTGGTATCAACCCAAACAACTACAGATCTGTTTTCTGATACTATAGATTTGCAATTTCTAGAATATTATACAGCATGACTTTTTTTTTTAATGTTTATCTTTGAGACAGAGAGTCAGAGCATGAGCAGCAGAGGAGCAGAAAGAGAGAGGGAGACACAGAATCAGAAGCAGGCTCCAGGCTCTGAGCCATCAGCACAGAGGCCAACGCGGAGCTCGAACTCACAAACCATGAGATCATGACCTGAGCCAAATTGAGACACTCAACTGACTGAGCCACCCAGGTGCCCCACAGAATGAGCTTTTTTATGTCTACTTTCACTTAGCATAATCAGTTCAATTTTTTTCTTTTTGTGTCTATTGATTTGATCCTTTTTATTGTCGGCTGTTACTCTATTTTACGTCTATACTATAATTTGTTCATCTATATATCTGTGGTTGAACATTTGGGTTGTTTCCAGTTTTGAGCTACCACAAGTAAGACTCCTGTGATCAAGAACAAGGCAAAGGTGTTTGCACTCACTGCTTCTAACTAACATTGGATAGAACATTCCTCAAGGCAGGGAAATGACCACATTTTCTCTGTTGCCTTCCCTGCACTTCACCCTAGCAACACTCTTCAGGCCATCAGCTGGGGTAATTGTAGCGTTCACCTTGTTTGTCTTCCCTCTTGAGAGACAATTTTCATGGCATCTTGACATGTTTTGTGGCAGCTTTTGTCCTGGAATAGCTTTTCAAAAATGTTTGCACAGCAAACAGCGTTAGAAAACAGAGATAGTTCTCCCTCTAGAGCAGAGGGGAGATTTCTGACCAGGGTAAGAAATGTAATGTCTTCCTCCAGAGCAAAGGTTGGCCAGGCTTGCTGGATTTTCCTAGTAAGATTGGGGGTTCTTCTAAGTTCAGGGTATTTCTCCTGTAAGATACTCCCAGTGTGTGTAGAGTTAACTTTTGATCCTCATAATGGGATTTGAGATTGGGAAAATCCACTCCACATTGTTACTATCTCTGCTACAAGTACTCAACTGTCCATATCCATTCAGGCAGTCTCCTTGCTGACCCAATCTATGAAATTGTGGCAAATCAACCTCGCAGGTGCCCCCATGCTGCTCCTTAGCGACTACCCGACTATATGACAACTCCTCTTTAGGGTAGCACCTTCCTGTGTGGCCTGGTCATATGTCTGAAAATCATGAATATATTTTGCATTGATTTTTACTTGTTTCAGGTGAGAGAGTAAATCCCGTTTCTGTTTCTTTATCATAGGTAGAATAAATCCCCTAGACTGACTTTTTTTTTCCAAACAAAAGTTAAAAATAATGAAAACAGATAGCAGTTCTATTCAAGATCAGAGGAAACAAATTCACAAAATGAGAAATAAGAAGCCACGTAACATACCCAAAAAAGACTAAGTATTATAAGATGATACTTGTGGCAGATACCACTTATGACTGACCTCCAACTTCTGCCCTTAGGCACTAGGGCAGTCCATGTGGACATAAATATGGACAAGGAATGGTAGGTAAGTGGAAGTCCAGTGACTAGGGCTCCCAGGAAAAATATTTTTCCTGGAAAAATTAATGGTGTTATCCATTGCTTTTTTTTTTTCCTGTTTCATTCATTTTCCTGCCTGGTTAATGGACATAATGCCTGTATTATGAGAAGAAAACATGCTTGATAAAGATGACCATTCCTACAAACAGAGTCCGGGTCCATGATGGCATGCATTAGCAACTGTACCATTAATGGACCACTTACCTCAAGATGTCTTTCCTTCTTTTCTGCCTTCCCTCCCTTAGTCCTTCCCTTTCTTTCTTTTAAAAGAAAAAATCGGGGGGTGCCTGGGTGGTTCGGTCAGTTGAGCATCTGACTTAGGCTTATGTCCTGATCTCGCTATTCATGAGTTTGCAAGCCTCACATGGGGCTTGCCCCTGTCAGCCTTTCCGCTCAGAGCCTGCTTCGGATCCTCTGTCCTCCTCTCTCTCAGCCCCTCCTCTGCTTGCGTGCTCTCTCAAAAAAATAAATAAAACATTTAAAAATAAATAAATAAATAAATAAATAAATAAATAAATCTCTATTCAAGACAGTGGCATTTGGATTTTCTGTTATTTGCAACCAAATACATTTCTGGTAATAACTGTAAACCCTGTGATATTTTGCCCTCCTTGCAAGCTAACAAATTATCCTGCCACAGTGTCTTGGGTGCTGGCAGAAGACACAAGACTCCCGAGGTCGAGGCATAGGATGTGTCATGACTCAAGACAACCTCAGAAACTAGAGTAACATCATTTTATTGTGCCAGTTCTTCACGTTCCAACTCCCACAAGGTATTAGGATAAGAGTCCTACCACACAGTGGGTTGTGTTACACAAGAGAAGACTCCAGTCTTTTATACTAGGCTATAAGCAAACCTTTGGGAACTTTGCTGCAGGGGGAGACATCATTATTATGGTAGGTAACAAAATAATCTGTCCTGTACACTGTTATGAGACAAAGTTTCTACTTTCAGGGCTGCTTGCTATTTAAATATTCTTGAAAAGATAATCCAGGGAAAAAATCTCACAATGCATTCAGAAATATCTTGAAGGATTGCCAGTTAATGCCTCTCTCACAGGATGTGCAGAACTGTGAAACTGATGGATTATATGATTAAAAACTTTGTCCTTTTTATTCTGTGCTTTAAATTTTTTCCAAATGACTAAATCTAGATGAAAAAACATACATTTAAATAAGCTCAAAAATTAAAACATTGGATAAAAGACTAACAGCAGAGGAAACTGAAAGCAGTTACAAAAAAAAAAAAAAGAAAGAAAAAGAAAAACTATCCGCTCTTTTCCTTTCTTTTTCATTCCCTTCTCTTCCCAAATAATTTTGCTTCTAAGGCATTAGGTGGGGAATAGAAAAGTAGGTGTCCACAGTGGGGTGGGAAGGGAGTTGCCCAAAGTAGGACGTCAACCCAAGGAGTTATAGGAGTGGTCCATTGTGGGAAGTCAGAATGGAAACAGAAGGATAGTCCTTCATGGGACTTTGACCTGAAATGGAGCATTAGCACCTGGGCAAAATGAAGACAGCATCCACATCAGGATGGTGGCCTAATATAAGATAGCATGTCAGAGATCAAAGTGTGGGAGGAAGGGAATTATATACTGGGCTCAAATGGGTTGAGAGGGGCATTCATTCTAGTGAAAAGAAGGCCACTGTGGAGAGTTAGATATGAGAAGGGACCAGAATGCATCTATGTGAAAAAGGACAGTGAAAATTTGAGAATGATTATAAACAAGGTGTGGATCAAATAAGTTAATATATTAAGCCTTGTGGGAGCCAGATTCCTCAGTATTATAGAAGGAAACTGGTAATATGGAAGGGAGAAAACTACAAATGAACTCTGTGGTGTGAAATGGAACTGGATGTATTTGTGTGAACTCAGAGTTGCTGGTGTATAAATAGATAAAGCAGTAAATAGAGTGTGTATGTACATGTGTGTGTCCACACATGTGCATATATACACACATATATTCTCAAGCTCTGTTCACTGTCTGCCATCAATGACACCTCAATAACCTAAGTCAACATATAGCCCAGATCTTGGCTTCTCAAAACCATTTCTACTAAAAGCAAGCAGGGCTCTTAGAAGAAATGGTAACATCATACTTGCAGCAAGGAAATTTTAAGATGAATCTGGAACACTTTGTGCCAGAGAAAAGGCAATGCTCATACAATGATGGGACATGAGAAAGGGCTCCCACTGGTCACATGAGAAACAATGTAAAAAAGCCAATAATGAGAGTGAGGGATTATAGCCCACTGAATAAAAGGAGAAATCATGAATCTATACCAATTTAAACGAATACAATTAATAAATTGAAAATATGATGAAGAAGAATATTAAATGTCCTCACTATCTCCACACAAAGTAGATACTAATCTCAAAAAGAAAATAGGGACCTTACAGCAGGCAATCCCAGGAGACACCATCTTAATCAAGCGAACCACCAAGAGCAAAGGGAAAAGATGAAATCGTGTGTCACCTGAGGATGCAAAGAGGACAATGCAGCCACTTCTGTCACATTCCTTCCAAAGACAAACTCTGAATCTCATCATGAAGGAAAACCAGAAAAATCCAAATGGAGAAGCATTCTACAAAATAATTATAAACAATAGCAATGTCAAGGTCACCAAAATCAAGCACAGAGGAACTCTTCCAGACTGAGAAGACTAAAGACATATGAAAGCAAAGAACAGCCAGTAATTACAAACTGAATCATTTTGCAGAAAAGACATTTTTTTTGAACAAGTAGTAAAACTGTACTGGGATCGGACAATTAGATGGAAAAATGTATCAGTATTAATTCCCTGACCTTTATAACTATATTATTGTTATCCAGAGGGGAAAGTCCCTGTTTATGGGAATTACATAATACGTTATTTGAGAGTGGTAGGCTATCAGTTTGGGAAACTAAGTTTCAAATCATTCATTTAAAAATCTTACTGTTCTGTAAATTTGTGATTATTCCAAAACAAAAACAAATTAAAAACAAAAATGTCTTGACTCAAAAATATTCTCAAAATTATTCTGAAACCAGGTAATGTGATTCCACACTTTCAAAATGTATTATTTCATATTTTAAGGGAATATATGATCTTCACACTATTAACTAGTGCAGAATCTAGACCGAGGAATAACATTTCAATTTGGTTTATGAAGCTATCATCATTCTGACGCCCAAATGCCAAAATACGGTATATATGAGATAGAGAGCAATCATTTCTGTGCATGTAATACAAAATCCTAAATCAAATACGACCATTCTAAATTCCATAGTATATCATGAGCATTAGGGTTAAGAGTAGGAATAGAAGTTAAATATAAAATATAATGATTAAATGAATGGGCACTCAGGGAAAATAATGTGGCCTTGAATCCTTGGGTGAACTTGGACGGGTTACCTAACCTCTTTAAGCCTCAGTGTTTTCCTTAATAATCTACTCCATACTGTTGCAAGAAATAATTGAAATATACATACTATATACTATATATATATTTGATATTATATACTATATATATTTGATATTATATACTATATATATTTGATATTATATACTATATATATTTGATATTATATACTATATATATATATATACTACACACTATATATATCTTAGCTAATTATTAAAAGTAGAAGACACATCTGTATTTATCAGTATTTATCTAAAATACTGAGTAGCTTCCTTTGATGCTAAAAGAACACTTATTAAAGTATAATACTTAATATACCTGATTCAGGACAAAATATACACATAAACACAAAACTAGCACTAATGTGATTTTTTAACAAAATAGAGAATATAAGCCTCTATCAGTCATGTATTGGTGCATAATAAACACCTCAAAATTTAGCAGCTTATGGAGACAATCAGCTCATCCCTCTCTCCATTTCTGTGACTCAGGAATTCAGAAAGGCCTAGACAGTTCTGTCTCAGAGTCTCTCATGATACTGTAGTCAAGTTGTTGGTGGAAGCTGCATTCATGTGAAGGCTTCCAAAGGGCAAAACGTTTTGCTTCCAGGGTTGCTAAACCTCACGGCTAACAAGATGAGGTTGGCAGTAGGACAAAGGCCTCAGTTTTTCTCCAGCTCCAAAGCCTGTCTTTGGGGCTGCTTCAGCGTCCTCCTGACATGGTTCCTGGCTTCCCCTACTGTGAGCAATCCAAGAGAGCAGGACTGGAGCTCCGATGTCTTCTATTCCCTAGATTTAGACGTTATTCCATCACCTACCCGCTACTTACATGGAGCAGAGAAGTGTCAATACCAGGGATGAGGGATCACTGGAAACCACGATGGAGCCTATCACAGTATCTTAAGCCAATAGCCAACACCTCGTCTCTGATGAAACTTGGGGTAGACAACTTGTAGTTGACTACACAGCCCTCTCCCAAACCTCGTTTTGTAGTGACATCCACAAACCACAAGTTAAATGGTGATCCTTCTTATTGGAACTGACTCAAGGTCATGGCTACAATTATTTGGTCATAGGACTCAGACCAAGTCAGGCAGTAGCCCTTTCCTACAAATTTGCCTTGGGACAAGCAGCTTCCAATGTAAGCCTGGCTATCCTCTTAAAAGTATGCTATCCTCAGAAATGGTAGTGAGTGGTCACTTTGCAATGTAAGGAAAAAAAATGAGGCAATATACAAAAAGAAATTTATGAGAAGTGGAGAGAAAATATACACTGCAGTGGTTACTGGTTTGTCCACTATGGAGCATCTCTTTTCACTTTTTAAATTCTCAGCACATCTGTGTTCCCTGTAGGTAGTATCAGATATGCTCATATCACTCCTGACTTATGGAGCAAACCATATAACCAAGGCAGGGCTGATCATCACATTCCATCTTCTGGACGTAACAATGGCCTGGGGCCATTGTGAGCTGGTAACATAGTGAGCATTTGTTCTCAGTGAATCTCAGATTTTTAAAGACACTTGCTCTTTCCTGAAGGAATGAGAATGCAAACAGCCTTTGGATACACTGGGTGTCATGTTGGAATCAATTTTAGGATAAAGTTGGCACTGAGAAAGAGAGAAGCAACAGTAAAAAACTTATCCCTGTTAATACATTTGAAAAATTATGCTCAGCGTCCTATGAAGCCTCACCCACCTCTAGACTTCTCATTTATATAAGCCAATAAATATATTTTTTTTAAACCTAGAGGCATCTTTATTTTGCAATTATCAGAATGTAAAACACTCCTTTTTTTCTCTCTCAAAGATTTGCCGGGAGGTAACAATAATTCTCAGATCTCGGGAAGTTACCTAATGCGAGAGTATTTTTAGAGCTGGCCATATTTTCACATTTCTTTTATTTACAGGGCTTCTTTTCTCTCTTCTTGTACTTTAGCGATAAGTTAGGCCTCTAATTATTCAGGCTGTATGCACAATGGGGATACTTTTCTCCTCATATAATCGTCAATCTGACAGAAAGCCTTATTAGTTCTTTCTTCTGGCCTTCATAATACAATTTTAATTCATATCCATATTCCACACAAGATGGTTTTTCTGTATTTCTGTTTTTTCCTCAAAATTTTAAACATTTCAAATTCAGAGAAATATTGAAAAAAAATTTACAGAGAACACCCATAAATATTTTACCCACATTATTGACCAATTTTTAATAGTTTTCTCATTTGCTTTCTTCCCGTGTGTGTGTGTGTGCATAGACACACATACATCCACAGATACAGATTGTTTTACTTATCTTTTGCTACGATTTGTGTACCCCAAAGCTTAGTAGCTTAAAAGACAATTGATTATCTTTCATGGTTCTATAGGTTGACTGGGGTCCACGGAGTAGTTTTGCTTGGGGTCTTACATATGATGTATACTATGTTGTGGCACAAGTAAGCTGAAGGTTTCAGTGAACTGAACATTCTCTAGGACCCACTCATGTGGCTATCATCCTTTGGCCAGTGACCCCCGGGATTAACTGCATTTTTAAATTTTCTGTGTTTCTGGCATGTGGGCCCTTATAGACTAGGGAGTAACTGCCACCCCCAGAGCTAGCCAATTCTTAGAGATAACAAATGGCTTGTCAGGGAAGCATGCTTTTGTGCATGTAAACTAACCCATCAAAAGTTCATGTTCTTTTTTTTTTTTTTTTTTAAGTTTTCTTTTTCAACGTTTTTTAATTTATTTTTGGGACAGAGAGAGACAGAGCATGAACGGGGGAGGGGCAGAGAGAGAGGGAGACACAGAATCGGAAACAGGCTCCAGGCTCCGAGCCATCAGCCCAGAGCCCGACGCGGGGCTCGAACTCACGGACCGCGAGATCGTGACCTGGCTGAAGTCGGACGCTTAACCGACCGCGCCACCCAGGCGCCCCAAAAGTTCATGTTCTTTTACTACCTCCTCTCTCTGGCTTTTACACTCTAGTCACCAATATTCCTCTGGCCAAATCATCACAGCGCCAGGTACCAGATCAGTAAAGACAAATCCTAGGTCCCAGAGCTTGCTGAAATTCTTCAAACTAGGCAGTCCCAAAACTGCTTACTTGGCCTTGCCTTTTCTATGGAGACCACAATAAAGACTGCTTCTCTGTACTGTCCCCTCACTCCTTCCGCTTCCTGAACCACCCAGGGGATTCTCTGAGCAGGCTTGTGTGGTGCGGTGCATCCCCTTCTCTTGGGAATTATGAATAACAAACTATCTTTACAACGAAAGTTGTTTTCTGATCTGTTGGCCTCACCGCAGCTCAACAATAAAAACTACATTTAACAACACCTCTCTATGGAGCTTAGGCTTTGTATAGCATAATGAGTATCCACAGGAAGTAGACTCTTCCAGTCTCTTAATGCTTCAACGCAGATGTCAGCACAGCACCACTTCTGCCATAGTCTATTGGCCAGAGCAGTAATAAGTCTGCTCAGATTCAGGGGCAGGGTACATGAACCACACATTTTACTGAAATGAACACCAAAAACATTTGTGGCCATGCTTAGTCTGACAGAGTCCATCTTCTATCCATCCCTCTCATATACAAAATATATAGTATCTTGCCCCTTCGCAAAAACTCAGTCTCCTATTACAGCATCATTCTAGAACCTTATCATCTAAATCCAGATACAGGTGAAGCTACTGGGGTGATGTTCATTGCATATGGTGGCTTTCAACCTGAAGGCCTATGAGCAGTCAAGTAATGCGATGTCCACAGGCCAAGGATAAAAGAGTGAAGCCAAGACACAATAATCCCAATAGACATTCCCATTGAAAGAGAGACAAGAATGGGAAACAAATCATAGTAGTAACTGTTCCAAGCAATTCTGAAATGTAGCTGAGCACTTGCCTTAACTGATGAGGGTCTCGTCCACTTCCCTGGTAATGATTCTTTGAAATTCCTGAATCTAGGCATGGGTTCAACTGGCTGAGTTATCCTGCCATTTTGGTAAAACCAAAACCAAAACCAAAAACAACAAAAATACCAGCCTGTCTGGACACCTCGGTGGCTCCGCTGGTTGAGTGTACAACTTTTGATTTAGGCTCAGGTCATGATCTCAGGGCTGTGAGATGGAGCCTTGTGTCATGCTCCACACAGGCTGTGGATCCTTAAGATTCTCTCTCTCCCCCCTTCCCATCTCCCCCCACTCACACTCTTTCTTTCTAAAATAAAACAAATACAATAAACAAAAACAGTCTGTATTTGCAGCTGAAGGGATTTCTGGGGTTTATACCTGCCTTTGGAAGATTCAGGGACCACAGGCCCCTTTTCACTTTCTACTTTGTTTCCTGTGAATCATTATGGGATTCACTCCATTCTCTAAAAGTCACACCCGCTATCTCTTCAGACAGGCCTTTCTCTATTTGTACCTCGTGTGAAGCTTTTATGAGACAGTGCCCCTGAGGCTCCTAGCAGTCTTGGAAAGGGACTACAAGGCAACTTCTTCAGATCCTTAGAAAGTTATTTGCTGAACTGAAATGCTCAATTAGATCCTTCTCACTGCAGAAACAAAAAGTCCTACAGGCACATGCAAGATGGTCTTTGCCCTGAAGTTATTACTTATTTTGTATTTTTGGGGGGGAGGGGGGAGGGCTGGTAATATGAAACCATTTTATTTTTAAATCTACAAAGTCCTAGCTCCTTTATTTTATAATTTATCAAAAATACACAACCCAGGCCCTCTCTATATATATATTTATCATACATAATAATATATATTATACATAATATATTCTAGTTTGCTAGAACTGCCATAGCAAATTGCTACCAACTGGATGACTTAAAACAACAGAAATTTATTCCCTCACATTTCTGGAGGCTACAAGTTCAAAATCAAATGTTGGTAGGGCTCTGCTCTTTCTGATTATTCCAGGGTATATTGTGTTCCATTCTTTTCTCTTTGCTACTGGAGTTCCCAGAAATTCCTGGTGTTCCTTGGTCTGTAGACACATCACTCCAATCTTTGCTCAATTGTAACATGGCACTTTCTTGGGTGTCTGAGTGTTTACGTCTTTTCTCCTTCCAAGGACACCAATCACATGGATTAGGATCCAACCTAATAACCTCATCTCAACACATTTACAAACACTACTTGCAAGTGACAGAGAGTGGGAGTTAGTGTTTTAAAATATCTTTTTGGGGACACACTATTCAATCTAGAACAAGAAGATAAAATAAACCAGTTGGTACTTTCTATCTTCTTCCTAGAAATCTTCCTAGCCAGAAGACAAACTCATTGGGTATGTTTTTTGTTTGTTTTTTTTATTGCAGTGGCCAGTGTTACCAAACTTTGCTTTCCAAAAAGGATCTTTTCTCTCCATCTTGAACTAGTATTTCCAGACCCTTATTAAGTCTCCTTGAGGTTCTTTCAATGTCTACCACTCAATCCTAAGTCAACGCCACATATTTGCTGTTTTTAATACACGGTCTCTCTCTCTCTCTCACACACAGAGTTATATAGTGAAAATAATAATGCTCAGAAATCATGACAATACAGATCATGTCTTGGTACTTGGCAAATGTCTGGTAAGAATTGTGTTGTTCCCTTTTATTACCACAGTTATGATTACTTGATTCAAGAAATTTAATCTCGATATAATTTGTTTACTTCATATTATCTCCTAATTTTTTCCAGTTTACTAATTATGTTTTTTTTTAAAAATCCAGAATCAAATGAAAGATTTCACATTTCAATGATTTGTTATATCACTTTTGTTCACTCTAATAATAATTTTCCAACTCTTTTTTGTCTTTCATAACCTAAACATTTTGGATGAGTTTGGGTGAGCTGTTTTGAAGAATATCTCACATACAAAAAACTAGTTTGAATCATACAGATGCTGATATTTGGTTACTTTTAACCTACAAAAATGAAATTGCTTATGATTCAACCAAATAAATTGGTGATATTGTCTTTAGACACATAATATCAGTTTCATTACTGGTTTTATTAAGTTTATTTATTTTTATTTATTTAAATCCAAGTTAATAAAAATGTAGTGTAGCACTGGTTTGAGGAGTAGCATTTAGTGATTTATTACTTACATGTAACATTCAGTGCTCACCCCAACAACTGCCCGCCCTCCTTCATGCCCATCACACATTTAACCCAGCCACTAGCCTACCTCTCCTCCAGCAACCCATAGTTTGTTCTCTGTATTTAAAACGGTTTGCCTGTTTTCCTTCCCTTCCTCTATGTTCGTCTGTTTTGTTTCTTAAATTCCTCATATGAGGGAAGTCATATATTTGTCTTTCTCTGACTTATTTTGCTTAGCATAATATCTTCTAGTTCCATTCATGTAGTTGCCAATTTTGATATTTCATTCTTTTTGATCACCAAGTAATATCCCATTACATACACATGCCACATCTTCATTATTCATTCATTAGTCGACAGACATTTGGTCTCTCTCCATACTTTATTGTTAACAGTGCCTCTGTAGCATTGGGGTACATGTACCCTTTTGAAACAGCATTTTTGTATCCTTTGGATAAATACCTAGTAGTGTAATCGCTGGGTCATAGGGTAGTTCTATTTTTTAAGTTTTTGAGGAACCTCCACAGTGTTTTCCAGAGTGGCTGCACCAGTTTGCATTCCCACCAACAGTGTAAGAGGGCTCCCTTTTCTCTGCATCCTTGCCACCATCTGTTGTTTCCTGAGTTGTTCATTTTACCCATTCTGACAGGGGTGAGGTGGTATCTGATCATGGTTTTGATTCGTATTTCCCTGATGATGAGTGATGTTGAGCATCTTTTCATGTGTCTGTTAGCCATCTGGATGCCTTCTTTGGCAAAGTGTCTATTCATGTTTTCTGCTCATTTATCCACTGGAGTATTTGTTTTTTGGGTGTTGAGTTGGATACGTTGTTATTACATTTCAGATATTAACCCTTGATCCAATATGACCTTTGCAAATATCTTCTCCCATTCCATTAGTTACCTTTTAGTTTTGATTGTTTCCTTCACTGTGCAGAAGATTTTATCTTAATGAGATCCCAATAGTTCATTTTTACTTTTATTTCTCTTGCCTCCATTGACTTGTCTAGTAAGAAGTTGCTGCAACCAAGGTCAAAGGGGTTGCTACCTGTTTTCTCCTGTAGGATTTTGATAGTTTCATGTCTTACATTCAGGTCTTTCATGCATTTTGTATTTACTTTTGTGTATGGTGTAAGAAAGTGGTCTGGTTTCATTCTTCTTAATGTTGCTATCCAGTTTTCCCAACATCATTTGCTGAAGAGGCATTTCCCCCCCCATCGGACATTGTTTCCTGCCTTGTTGAAGATTAGTTGGCCATACGTTTGTGGGTCCATTTATGGGTTCTCTATTCTGTTCCATTGATCTATGTGTTTGTTTTTATGCCTGTACCATACTGTGTTGATGATTACAGTTTTATAATACAACTTGAAGTCTGGAATTGTGATGCCTCCAGCTTTGGCTTTCCTTTTCAACATTACTGTGGCTCCTCAGGGTCTTTTCTGGTTCCATACAAATTTTAGGGTTGTTTGCTCTCACTCTGTGAAGAATGCTGGTATTATTTTGATAGGGATTGCACTGAATGTGTAGATGACTTTGGGTAGCATCGACATTGTAACATTATTTGTTCTTCCAATCCAGGAGCATGGGATGTTTTTACATTGCTTTGTGTCTCCTTCCATTTCTTTCATAAGCTTTCTATAGTTTTCAACTTACAGATCTTTTACCTCATCCATTGGGTTTATCCCTGGGGATCTCATGGTTTTTAGTGCAATTGTAAATAGGATCAATTCCTTGATTTCTCTTTCTGCTGCTTTATTATTGTTATATAGAAATGCAACCAATTTCTGTATGTTGATTTTATATCCTGCAACTTTGCTGAAATCATGTATCTGTTCCAGCAGTTTTTTGGTGGAGTATTTTGGGTTTTCTACATAGACTATCATGTCTTCAACAAAGAGTGAAAGTTGGACTTCTTCTTTGCCAATTCGTATGCCTTTTATTTTTGTGGTTTGATTGCTGAGGCTAGGAATTCCAGTACTATATTGAACAACAGTGGTGACAGTGGACATCCCTGTCATGTAACTGACCTTAAAGGGAAAGTTCTCAGTTTCCCCCCACTGAGGGTATTACCTGTGACTCTTCTGTATATGACCTTTACGATGTTGAGGTATGTTCCTTCAATGCCACTTTCTTGAAGTCTTTTATCAACAAAGGATGCTGTAATTTGTCAAATGCGTTTTCTGTATCTTTTGAAAGGATCATATACTTCTTATCCTTTCTTTCGTTAATGTAATGTATCATGTCGATTAATTTGAGAATAATGAACCAGCCCTGCATCCCAGGAATGAACCCCACTTGATAGTGATGAATAATTATTTTAATGTATTGTTGGACCTGGTTTGCTAGTATCTTGAGAATTTTTGCATCCATGTTGATCAGGTAAATTGGCCTGTAGTTCCCCTTTTTAGTGGGATCTCTGTCCAGTTTTGGAATCAAGGTAATGCTGGCCTCATAGAACGAGTTTAGAAGGAGCCAGAATTACCCAGGTGAGAGCCCTGAAAAGAGGGCCTTTCCAAAGTGAGAGATTCTCCTTGCATACAATATGAAGTAGGTGTTGTGTTGTAGAAAAGTATCTGGCAGGATGCCTCGGTGGCTCGGTGGGTTAAGGGTCCGAGCCTTGATTTTGGCTCAGGCCATGATCTCACAGCCATGAGACTGAGCCCCGCGTTGGGCTCCACACACTGAGTGTGAAGCCTGCTTGGGATTCTCTCTCTCTCTCAAAATAAACATTTTTTTTTTAAAGTACATGGCAAACAAAAGTAAAAGATAAGAAAAGCACATGGCAAGGAACTGCAGGTGGCCTGAAGGACGGAAAAGCAGTCTTAGCTGACAGACAGTGAAAGAGTTTCCAGCTCCACAGAAATGCATTTTGCCCAGATTGTGACTTGGGAAGAATATTCTCCCTGTGTCAGGCCTCTGGATAAAAATGTAGCCCATGTGACATACTACAGTCCTGTAAGACGCTGAGCAGAGCACCTAATTACATTGTACTTTGACTCCTGATGCATGGAAACCATGAGATAATAAATGCATGCATTTTAAACTGCTAATATTGTGGTAATTTGTAACAGCAATTTAAAACTGATATACCTGATAAAACACAATTAAACAGTAAGTAAAAGAAATCAGTTAAGAAACATGGAGGAGTAAGAGAGCCTTAACTTGCCTTGTTTCTCAGATACACCGGAACAATAGTTACATCTATAAACTGACTGGAAATTGACCTGAGGTCTAGCAGAATAGATCATCCACAGCTAGTCAGAGAACAAAGGTCACATCAACAAGGGTAGGGAGGGTGGAAATGTGGTCAGAAACCCCATCTCCGGCATGACTGATCACACAAAGGAGGGATGTCACCAACACAGAGAAGCAAGGGGACCAGAGAATAGCTCACGCACCCCCAGGGAAGAAGACCCACACTAGGAAGACAAAGCGCCCATATCTGGCTTTGCAAACCAATAAGGCTCATTTCTGAGAGAGCCAGAGGGTGATAACTCAGACCGAGACATAGCACAGAAACAGCAACTTGAAAAGCACCTTGGGTATACATGAATGAGATTTACTGACTAATCTTAGAATGTGTGCTGGAGGGGCAGGGATCTTCAGATTTCTCAGGAAATGAAAGTGCCGGCAAGCACCATGTTTCTAGCCCTCCCCCAGCCTAGATGGCCCGACTTGAGACGCAGGGCTAATATTCTCATTTCCTTGCTGTGTGCTCTTCCCCAGCATTCTCCTGCAGAACTATCCCATCCAACTTACTTGCACTGACAGGCAATCCTATAAACCACCTCCCACCTGCCACATGACAGGCAGCCCTAGCTTACTGGCTCCACTCCAAAGCGACTCCTGCCCTGGGGAGTGGGAGGAGACAACCTGCACCCCAGCAAGCTCACAGTACCTGCAGCTCAGCGTCTTAGCTGGCTGCACAGGGAGCCAGCCCTGCCCTTGGGTGTGCCCGCAGCTGTGCCAAAGAGAATGGCCGCAGAGAGCCAGGCTGAATGCTGACCCTGCTCACCAATGAGCTTACGGGGGCTAGAGCCATGTTCTTCAACAGTGCAGGAGCACACCTTGCCTAGTGCACTCACAGTAGGCAAACAAGTCACTGCAACCGGGTGGGCTGAAGGCAAATGTGGTTCAGCCACGAAAGGAAGGTGCAAGCAGTCCACATACAGAACACGCCTAGAGCACCTGGTTTGGGTGACCAGGATGGGGCTGCACTACTGGGCACCGAAGGACATTTTCTACCTAAGGTCACTACTTTCAAGACCAGGAGACACAGATGACCTACCCAATACATAGGAAGAAACAAAAAGAATTAGACAAAATGAGGAGACAAAGGATTATGTCCCAAAGGAAAGAACAGGACAAAATCACAGTTAAAGAGCTAAATGCAGTGGAGAGAAGCTATACGCCTGACACAGAGTTCAAAGTAATGGTCATTCAAGGTATTCACTGGACTCAAGAGCAGATGGACTCAGGGAGAACTTCAACAAACAGAAAATGAAAAACAAAACAAAAAGGAACAAAAGTAGAAAATAGCTGAAATGAAAAACAGACTAGAGGAAATTAACAGATTAGGGGAGACAGAAAAATGGATCAGCAATCTGGAAGAGAGAGTAATGGAAAGTAATCAAGATGAAAAATAAAACAAAGAAAAAATGAGAATAGGTTAAGGAAACTCTGTAACATCATTATGTGTAGTAACATTTGTATTATAGGGATTCCAGAAGAAGAGAGAAAGAGGTTGAGAGAAAACTTATTTGAAGAAACACAAGCTGAAAACTTCCCTGCTTGGGGGAAGGAAGCACACATCCAGGTTCAACGAGCACAGAGAGCTTCTAACAAGATGAACCCAAGGAGGTCCACACCAAGACACAAAGTAATTGAAAAGACAAAAAGAAGTGATGAATAAAGAATATTAAAAGAAATGAGAGAAAAGTTATATACAAGGGAAACTCAATAAGGCTATCAGCTGACTTTCCACCAAAACCTTTTCAGGCCAGAAGGGACTGGCAAGATATACTCAAAGTAGTGAAAAGAAAATATCCATAACCAAGAATACTCTACCTGGCAAGATTATCATTTAGAATTGTAAGAGGGATAAAGAGTTGCCCCGGAAAAAAAAAAAAATTAAAGGAGTTTATTGGGACACCTCGGTGGCTCAGCTGGCTAAGTGGCTGACTTCAGCTCGGGTTGTGATCTCACGGTTCATGAGTTTAAGCCCCACATCAGGCTGTGTGCTAACAGTTCAGAGCCTGGAGCCTGCTTTGGATTCTGTGTCTCCCTCGCTCTCTGCCCCTCCCCGACTTGTGCTCTGTCTCTATCTCTCAAAGGTGAATAAATGTTAAAAAATAAATAAAAAATAAATAAAAAATAAAGGAGTTTATTAATAACAAAACAGCCTTACAAGAAAGGTTAAATGGAATTCTTTAAATGGAAAGAAAAAGCCATAACCAGAAGATTATGAAAGGAAAAAAATTTCACAGGCAAAAGCAAACATATAGTAAAGGTAATAGATTTATTACTTAAAAAGCCAATATGAAGATTAAACACAAAAAGTATTAAAATCAATTATATTTATAAAATTTGCTAAGAAATATACAAAATAAAAAAATATATGACATTGTATACATAACATGTGCAGGGGGAAATTAAATGTTTTTATATGTCCAAACTTGAGCAATCATCAACTTAATACAGAATGCTATTTACATATGATGTTATATATGAACCTAATGGTAACCACAAATCAAAAACCTGTAATAGATACACAAAAATAAAGAGAAAAGAATTCAGGCATTACATGAAAGAAAGCCATCAAACCACTAAGGAAGAGAACAGAAACAAAGAAACAAAGAAGAACTTCAACAACACCAGAAAGTAACTAACAAAATGGAAATAAATGTATACCTATCAATAATTACTTTAAGGCTAAATGGAGTAAATGCTCCAGTCAAAACAATAAGGTGACTGAATGGATTAGAAAAAAAAAAAAGAGCAAAAACAAAAAAATACAACACCCCATTAAAAAAAACAAACAACAAGATTCATCTATATGATGCCTACAAAAGACTTACTTCATACCTAAAGACACATATAGCCTGAAAGTGAAGGGACAGAAGAAGATACTCCATGCAAGTGGAGTCAAAAAGAAAAAAAAAAAGAACAAAAAGCAGGGATAACAAGACTTACATCTAAAAAATAAACCATGAAACAAAGACTATAGCAAGAGACAAAGAAGTACATTAGATAATGATAAAGACAGACATCAATCCAACAAGAGTATGTAACACTTGTAAATATCTGTACTACCAAAACAGGAGCACCTAAGAACCTATAGAGCAAATAAGACATAAAGGTAAATATTGACGATAATACAATAATAAGAGGGGACTATACCATTTCACTTACATCAATGGATAGATCATCCAGAAAAAAAAAAAAAAACAAAAACAACAAGGAAACAATGGCTTTGCATAATACATTACACCAGATGGAACTAATGGATATACATAGAACATTCCATCAAAAACAGTAGAATGCACATTCTTTTCAAGGGCCCATGGATATTCGCTCTTCAGGATAACATGTTTGGCTACAAAACAAGTTAATTCAAGTAAAACAAGTAAATTCAAGACTGAAATCATATCATGCATCTTTTCTGACTACAACAGAAACTAGAAAACAATTATAAGAAAAAAACTGAAAAAACACAAACACATGAGGGCTAAACAACATGCTACTAAACAACCAATGGGGTAACAAAGAAATCAAAGGAGAAATAAACATTTGAGGAGACATATTTAAAAAAACACGGTGGGGGTGCCTGGGTGGCTCAGGTGGTTAAATGTCGAACGCTTGATTTTGGCTCAGGTTGTGATAGCACAGTTCATGGGATTGAGCCCTGCCTCAGGCTCTGGGCTGACAGTTCAGAGCCTGTTTGGGATTCTCTCTTTTTGTCTGCTCCTCCCCCACAGGTGCACTCTCAAAAATAAATAAATAAAAATAAATAAACAAAACTATTGGGATGCAGCAAAAATAGCTTTAAGATAGAAGCTTAAGACATAAGGTAGGAATATAGGCCTACCTCAAGAAACAAGAGAAATCTCAATCTAACTATACACCTAAAGAAACTAGACGAACAAACAAACCCCAAAGTTACTAGAAGGGAGGAAATATTAAAGGGCAGAAAGAGATAAAATGTAGATTAAAAAAAAAAGAAAAGATAAATGAAACCAAGAACAGTGTTTTTTTTTTTTTTTTTTTTTTTTTTTTTTTTAATTTTTTTTTTTCAACGTTTTTTATTTTTATTTTTGGGACAGAGAGAGACAGAGCATGAACGGGGGAGGGCCAGAGAGAGAGGGAGACACAGAATCGGAAACAGGCTCCAGGCTCCGAGCCATCAGCCCAGAGCCTGACGCGGGGCTCGAACTCACGGACCGCGAGATCGTGACCTGGCTGAAGTCGGACGCTTAACCGACTGCGCCACCCAGGCGCCCCAAGAACAGTGTTTTTGAAATGAGAAACAAAATTGACAAATCTTTGGCCAGACTCATTGAGAAAAGGAGAGAGAAGGCTCAAATGAATAAAATCACAAATGAAGGAGGAGAGATATCACTTGACACCACAGAAATATAAGGAATTACAAGACAATACCATAAAGAAGTATATGGCAACAAATTGGACAACCTAGAAAAAATAAATTCCTAGAAACAGTCTTCTGATATTAAATCAGTAAGAAATACAAAATCTGAACAGACATTACTGGTAACAAATTTAATCAGTCATCAAAAAACTACTCACCCCAGAAAATCTAGGACCAAATGGTTTCACCAGTGAATTCTGCCAAACTTAGAGAAGAGTTAATGCCTATTCTTCCCAAGCTATTCCAAAAAGTAAAAGAGGAAGGAAAATATCCAAATGCATTCTATTAGGCCAACCTTCCCTTGATACCAAAGCTAAACAAAGACAGTGAAGAACAAAAAACAAAAAAAAAAAAAAAAAAGAAAAGAAAAAAAAAGAAAAGGGAGAACTACAAGCCAGTATCTCTGATGTACGCAGATGCAAAATTCCTCAACAAAATGTTAGCAAATCACATTTAAGAATACATTAAAAGTATTATTCAGCATGATCCAGTAGAATTTATTACAGTGATGCAAGAGTGATTCACTATTCACAAATCAATTAACGTGACACATGACATTAACAAAAAGGATAAAAATCATATGATTATCTCAATAGATGTGAAAAAAGCATTTGAGAAAATACATCAATTCATGATACACACTCTCAATAAAGGGGGTTTAAAGGCAACATACTTCAACATAATAAAGGTCTTATATACAAACCTCATATGCAACCTTGAAAAACTGAAAGCTTTTCCTCTAAGATCAGGAAATAAACAAGGATGACAACTCTCACCACTTTTATTCAACACAGTCAGGGAAGTCCTAACTGCAAAAATCAGACAACAAATTGGTAAGTAAGAAGTAAAACTGTCATTCTTTGCAGGTGACATAATATATATAGAAACCCTAAAAACATCACCAAAAAATGATTAGAATAAATTCAGTAAAGTGGCATGAAACAAAATTTATATACAGAAATTTGTTGCATTTCTATATACTAATAAGTAGTAGAAAGAGAAATTAACAATCCCATGTACAATTGAACCAAAAAGGATAAAATATCTAGAAATAAATTTAACCACGGAGGTGAAAGACCAGTACTCTGAAAAATATTAAGACACAGATAAAAGAAATTGAAGATGACATAGCTAAATGGAAAGGTATATCATAATCAAGGACTGGAAGAATATTTTTAAAATATCCATATTACCCAAAGCAATCTATAGATTCAATGCAATCCTTATCAAAACACCTACAGTATTTTTTTTTACAAAACTAAAACAAATAATCCTAAAATTTACATGAAACATAAAAGACCTCAAATAGCCACAGAAACCTTGAGAAAGAAGAAGGAAGTTGGAGGTATCACAATCCCAGATTTCAAAATACACTACAAAGCTGTAGTGATCAAAACACTATGGTACTGGCACAAAAAGAGACATGGAGATCAATGGAACAGGATAGACAGCCCAGAAATAAACCCTAATTATATGGTCAACTCATCTATGATAAAGAAGAGAAGAATACACAATAGAGAAAAGGCAGTTTCTTCAATGGTGCTGGGAAATCTGGACAGCTACATGCAAAAAAAAAAAAAAAAAAAAAAAAAAAAGAAAGAAACTGGATCACTTTCTTACATCATGCATAAAGATAAACATAAAATGGAGTAAAGACCTAAATGTGAGACTTGAAACCATAAAACTTCTAGAAGAAAAAATAGGCGATCATCTCTGAGACACTGACTTTAACAATATATTTGTGGATATGTCTCCTCAGATAAGGCAAACAAAAGCAAAAATACACTATTGGGACTATATCAAAATAAAAAGTTTTTAAAAGTTTATTTATTTATTTTGAGAGAGAGCATGTGCAAATGGGGGAGGGCCAGAGAAAGAGACAGGGAAGAGAAAATCCCAAGCAGGCTCCATGCTACCAGTGCAGAGCCCAATGCAGGGCTTGATCTCACAAAATTTGGGATCATGACCTGAGCCACAGTCAAGAGTCAGACTCTTAACTGACTGAGTCACCCAGGTGCCCAAAGCTTTTGAAGAGCAAAGGGAATCATCAACAAAATTAAAAGACAACCTATTAAGTGGGAGAAGATATCTGAAAATCATATGTATCTAATAAGGGGTACCAAAGTATATAAAGAACTTATACAACTCAAAATGCACAAAAACAATCTGATTTAAAAATGGGCAGAGGATCTGAATAGGTATTTGTCCAAGGAAGACATATTGTCAACAGACACAAGAAAGATACTCTGCATCATTAATCAGAGAAATGCAAATCCAAACCATAATGAGGTATCACCTTACACCTGTGAAAATTGCTAGTATCAAAAAGGTAAGATATAACAAGTGTTGGCAAAGATGGGGAGAAAAGGATCCCTGGTGCACTGTTACAAGAATGTAAACTGGTACACTGTGAAAAACAATATGGAATTTCCTCAAAAAATTAAAAATAAAAATACCAACACCATATGATACAGTGATTCCGCTACTGGGTATTTATTCAAGGAAAATGAAAACACAAAGTTGAAAAGATATATACACCCCTATATTTCTTGCAGTATAATTTACAATAGCCAAGATATGGCAGCAACCCAAGTGTCCACTGATAGGTGAATGGATGAAAAAGATGTGATGCCTGCACACACATGCATGAGTGCACATGCACACACCCCGCCAGATGTGGAATATCACTCAGCCATAAAAAAGAATGAGATCTTGCCATTTTCAACAACATGGGTGGACCTAGAAGATGTTGTACTAAGTGAAGTATGTCATCCAGAGAATGATAAATACCTTATGATTTCACTTATATGTGGTATCTAAAAAACCAAACTGACAAATAACTGATAAAAAAAAAAAAAAAAAAGAACCCTACCCAGACTCTTAAATACAAAGAACTGATAGCCAGAGGAGAGCCAGGTGGAGTGAAGTGATGAACTAGGTAAAAGAAATTAAGAGGTACAAACTTTCAGTTATAAAATTAATGGGTCATGGAGCTGAAAAATATAGTAAGGGCAATAGAGTAATATTGTAACAGCATCCTACAGTGACAGATAGTGACTACACTTATCTTTGCTGAGGATTAAGTAACGTACAGAACTGTGCGATCATGGTGTTGTACACATGAAATACAAATTGTATGTCACTGTAATTGAATAATAAAAAAATGAGTAAGATCAAAAATTAAATCAGCTATACAACTTTGTATCTAATATAATCTTATTCAGAAGGTGTATATCTACTTACATGACAAAAAGATTGGAAGAAATACAACAAACCATTAAGATTATCTCAGGAGGATGGGATCACAGGTGATTTTTCATAGTCCTTTTAATTCTTCCACAGATTTTACACACTTACACATTCAGTAAAATAAACTTAAAAAGAAATACTTTTTTTTTTAAAAAAATCGGAAGTAGATAATTGATAGAAACACAAAAAGTGGTGATTTTCACTGAGCAGGTAACATGGTCTGTGTCCCAGACTTCACTCTATTTCTAAATAGCTACTAAGCCTACAATATTTTTTGCCTGCGTGGCAACAGTTAATTCCTAACCTCCTTTTAACATCTCATATTTCAGTCATTTTATTCCCTTTACCAGATAAAAATTTCTTTGCCATATTCATTGAAATTTAGTGACTCTTTTGTAATATCTGCAGATTTTCTTTTGAATTTAAAGTAGAATTACATGAAACATCATTAGGATCAGTCTCCTAATATTAATACATAACATGAATGCTTTACATTACTATTTATTTACATTACTATTACATTACTACAAAAATCTTAAATACATCCTTAAGTCTTACTTCAATATTGTCCCCATCTTCAGTTAATCATCTTCAGCATATCATGTAAGACAAAATGTGTATTAAGATATTTTTGTTTTTAGAGAGAGTATGCCAGTGGAGGAGAGGGGCAAAGAGAGAAGGGGAGAGGGGGAGAGGGAGAGAGGGCGGGAGGAAGAGGGGGAGAGAGGGGGAGAGAATCTCAAACAGGCTCCATGCCAGTGTGGAGCCTGTTGTGGGGCTTGATCCCACAATCCTAGTATCATGACCTGAGTGGAAATCAAGAGTTGGGTAGTCAACCTACTGAACCACGCAGGTCCCCAAGATACTTTTAATTATTTCAGAAACCAATCTTTGAACAGGACTCAAAATAGATTCTGACTTTAAAGCTATAGCACATTGTAAGATGATTTGAGAAAGCGTTACCATAAATTACATAACAACGAGAAAAAAAAAATTTGTTATTACTCAGAAAAATGTCCTATTTGTAGCTTCCTTGAAAGACAGTGGGAGTAGCTAAATTAACACTAAATACAAATTAAGTGGAAATTAAGCCAGACTACAAGTAAACATGTACTTTTTTTTCTGAATGTTTGGTCAGCACTGGTCAATACTGCAAGATAAAATATACAGATTTGCATTAATTGTTAAAAGGACTAAGTTACTAAATTGATAAGACTGCATATATAACTCTATTCTACATTTACTCTATTTTATTCAGTCACTTCTTATATGCCATTTTTGTTGCTATGGTTATGATAAAAGCCAATGTGTTCTAAAATACTATCACATAATCCAATCTAAGAGAAAAGAGAAGAGCAAAAAGATGAAGAAATAGATGGTTAGTTGATTTCCAAATTTTGATAGATTACAAAATTTGTTTACAAAATTAAGTATTTTTAATAGGAACAGAGCCCTAAAGTGATTGCTTTTATGGAAGGATCCAGCTTATGTGAGAATTTCTAAATGCAAACAATGTACCATAGGAGATCTTGAAGTATTTGGGTCTTTTTGCACACTTTTTGGTATATGATACAATGATTTTGTAAACTAAAATTATGAAAGGAGGAAGAATATCTTACATCAGGATACACACGAGAGCCACCTCGTCTCCCAAAGATGTGAATCAACTTGGTTTGGCTTCAGGGGCTTTCTAATTCATCTAACTTCAAAAGCGTAAGGGATTACCTATGGTTTATTACATCATTTCATTAAAAATGATAAATAAAATGCCATCTCTTATCTTCAATTAGCTTTTTAGTATTTATTTGGCATGTCAAGATTCCAACTTTCCATGTAGTGACTATGAAATGAGACTATTAGTCTATATGCCAGTTTATGCACTGCAGATTGTTCCTGAAAGGGACATTAGCAAGATTCTTATCCAGTATTGCAGTTTTTTTCAGATTATTTTCCTGCAAGGAGTGATGAAAATAACCTTAAATTATATATGCACATTCTATTTAAGAAATATGATATATACAATTTTATAAAACTTTAATCTTTTTTTTTTTTTTTAATTTGAACTATATGCCATATCAGGGCACCTGAGTGGCTCAGTTGGTTAAACGTCTGACTTAGGCTCAGGTCATGATCTCGGGATCTGTGAGTTCGAGCTTTGCATTGAGCTCTGTGCTAACAGCTCGGAGCCTGGAACCTGTTTTGGACCTGTGTCTCCCTCTCTCTCTGTTCCTCCCCCACTCATGCATGAGCGCACGCACTCTCTAATAAAAAAAAAATGTAAAAAATATTAAATGCCATGTTAAGAAAATTTTCTCAAAGAAAACTAAATGTATCCAGATGAAGGTAAGTGTTGCGGTACCTCAAAGATAAGTATTTATCCTTTATTTCTTCACATTTTGAGTTCACAGACACAAAAAAAATTACTGTTTTACTGAAATTCACAGTAAAATCAGTAAAATCAAGTAACTCTTATTTTTTAAATTTCAAATTAAAAATAGCCATAATCAACTACTACCATTTTGACATGGCTAAGGCATTTTTCATTTTCTCCTGAAAATTACTTTTTATATCAGTTATCATGCAGGAAGCATTCCATGTAGAAACAAATAAATATATATATTTCTATGTATTTTTACTGAAATTTTTATGAGTATTTCAGGCATGCTGAATTTATTTAATGGCTTTGATGCAGAATAATCATTTTAGATTATATTATCAAAGCCTACTTTTTTTTTTAAGCATCTAGGGCCCGAGATGATATATTAAATAGCAGAATGGACAAAAGCATTATCTGGGAATATATGACACACAAAAAGTAGATTAATTAAAATGGAATTTGTAACATCCATATAGAAAAGTATTGTTGGACGATATCTAATCATTAGTTTTCCGGGTCTTAAACTAAGCAGAAGTAATATTGAAGGTTATTAATCATTCAATTTTCACAGCAGTGCACCAGCATGATTTTATTTAGCACAGCCACTCGCATTATTTTGACACATTAGAAAAAAAAAAATTCTAATTGGCTTTCACATTCTCACTTCCACCAGGATGTTGTGTTAATCCATTATTATTTCACATGGTATGTGCTATGTGGCACGTCGCAAGTTCTGCCTCACTTCAGATCTGCTAACAAAGTTTCCTTGTGCCATCCATGCATTCCCTTTTATCACCCTCTTCTCCTCCTGTTGTGGTGATCATAGAAGCATACATCTTCAAAAAAAGTAAAGAAAGACATTAAATCTACAGTAGCATTCTCTATTTTAACCCATGTGGAACCGCACTGTCTGAAGAGCTGAGAGCTTTGTGGATTGAAGGGAGAGGCAGAAGAGCCCCTTGGATGAATGCCCCCCAAACCTTTGTTTCTTCATTTCATTATCCTCAAGCAGCTTCATCAAAGTCTATCACTGAGAATTGTTCACTCACCCGATTCCACCAAAAGATAAAATGACTGCAAGAGAAAAAATCACCTGAGAAACATGGTATCGATCCTTTTATGACTATATCGCAGCCTTTGCTTATTTATAAACAAATCTTTTACTGAAATGCGCTAGAAGAATGATCTGCCTGAAAAATACTTTCTGGGTTTCAAGGACTATTTCGTATCTCTCTTTTCTTTGCTAACGGTTATTAGTCCCTCACTGCTTCCTTCACCTCACTTATTATCTTGCCTTATATTGGATCCGTGAAATGAGAAGTAGTCATTTAGAAACTGTGAATTCCTCCCACTGAGTTAAACTATGCACATCTGCTCAGAGGCGCCCTACCTTCTCTGTTGGACACTCTCCCTGCTTTTATCAAAGGTGAACTTGAACTTCCCTGCTTCAGTTCTAGGTCCCATCCGCTCTCACCTCAGCAACCTTGTGCCTGTAATTTCTCTCTTCCTAACATCAATTTCTTCCTATCCACTAGATTACTCTCATCAGCGTGCAAACATGCTTTAGTGCCACTTAAACAAAACCCTCTGTCCCACTTCCTCTCCAACTGTCACCATTACTCCTCTTCACAACGAAACACTCTGAAAGAGATGCCTGCAATTACGCTCCACATTATTCACCAACATTTATTACCCGAATTTTGCCACTCTTGCTTTTTTTCTCACTCTTCTAACTTTGCTCACGTATTTGAAAATAAACCTCAGACATCTGATCTCTTTGTTCATAAATACATCAACATAGACCTCTCAGACAAAGTCATTTAAAAACAAGCACAGGGGTGCCTGCTTGGCTCAGTTGGTTGAACGTCGGACTTTGGCTCAGGTCATGATCTCTCAGTTCGTGAGTTCGAGCCCTGCGTAGAGCTCTGTGCTGACAGCTCAGAGCCTGGAGCCTGTTTCAGATTCTGTGTCTCCCTCTCTCTGCTGCTTCCCCGCTCATGCTCTGTCTCTATCAAAGATGAATAAACGTAAAAAAAAAAAAAAAAAAAGGCAAGCAAGCACAATGCAGGGGCGCCTGGGGGTCTCAGTTACTTAAGTGCCTGACTCTTCATTTCTGCTTAGGTCATGATCTCACAGTTTGTGGGTTTGAGGCCCACATGGAACTCTGGGCTGATACTGTGGAGCCTGCTTGGGATTCTCGCACTCTGTCTCTGCCCTTCCCCCGCTTGCGCTCCTGCGTGCTCTCTCTCTCTCTCTCAAGAAAGTAAGTACGACAGTAACCATACTTAACAAAAGAACAGTAATCCTGAATAATTTAATATCCATTAAATGTGTTAATTTCAAAATTTGTAAGTGCTTTTAGTCAGATTCCGAAATAAACACACTGCCAAGGATTCCCACCTGAATAAAATAAAGTCACCTTTCTTCCCTATTTCTCCCCTTTTTTGTAAAGTTAATTTTTTAAGGTTTTACTAATGCCAGCCCACCCCATCTCCTACTTCATGCTCAACAGTTACTTCTCTCCTACTTCAGAAGGAAAACTGTTAGGAAGAAAATCCCCCAACATCCTCCTACCGAATTAGTAAAAGTACCCACAAAAACACTTGAGTTTGTTGCGTTAAAACTGGAAGTCATGTTTTTCCTACCTGAGACTTCCTCAACCCTTAGAGAACATGCTCCAGTGATTTCTCTATTCTAGTTCAACCTATTTTTTTTCTGCTTATTCCATTAGCTTTTTAACATGCTTACATTTCAGAAATAATGAAAGAACTCTCTTTTAGTCCCCCAACCCTCTCCAGCTTTTCATCCTGATTCATAACAAAATGCTTTGAAGGATTTTTTTTTTTTTTTTTACACTCGTCATGAATTCTTTCTTACCTCCCACTCACTTCTCAACCCATGGCAATCTGGCTTCTTCCTACCAACGGTTCCCCTGAAATTGCAGTTGCCAAGGAAATTAGCAATGTATACCTCACTAAATCAAATGAGCATCTTTCAGTCTTACCTTTAGTGTCTAGAACTATGGGTCAGTCTGGGTGACTCCTCCTCTCTTGAAAACTTTTTCTGCATTGTTAAAACATAACATGATTTTGGCATACCTCAAACAAAACAAAACAAGAAAAAACAAAACCTAGCACTCTCAGCTACTAGGAGCTCCCCCCAAAAGAATGATTTTTCGTTAACCACTGCTTCTGTTAGAGTGAAATTACCAGAGAAGGATCATTAACTTGACACCCTCTGGGGGAGCCAGGGTAGCTCAATACGTTAAGGGTCCGACTTTGGCTCAGGTCATGATCTTACAATTCCTGAGTTCGAGCCTCACAGTGGGCTCTGTGCTGACAGCTCAGAGCCTGGAGCCTGCTGTGGATTCTTTGTCTCCCTCTCTCCCTCTCAAAAATAAACAAACATTAAATAAATACAATAAAAAAAAAATAGACACCCTCTGGAATGCAGTATGATCATAGTTCCAGGATTTACTCTGCTTCTATTTTTTATAAATTCAATCTTTGCTGTATGGAACTCTCATTAATTCCTAGTACCCATTTCCTTCATTTAGAGAGTTTTAATCAAAGAGTTAAATACTTAGGAGAAAAGCCACTCTTAAAAGTGTATTCCTTTTTATTTGATTTTACTCAAGGCAAACAAGATTTTCTTCCTTTAAAAGCCAGCTAATTAGAATGGGTGAAGGGAATCTGGAAACAGAATTCCTGATCACTATATCTAAGAAATGTTTATGTAGCTGATAAGGCAGTATTTTTTTTTTTTTAATTCTAGAGCCCCAAGGATTTAATTAAAAGTGGATTCAAATAATGAGTAGAAGACCTCGATAGGTCTCATTGGACAAGCCATTTTTATAATAATTAGCTACAATTCTCAAAATTCTATTATATATATTGGAACATCCTCAGATTAGATGCTCTAATATATACATGTGACTCTTATTGCTCATTTATGAGTACAATATTTCCTAGCCAAATAATTATTGATTAAAATAATCTTACTAAGTGTATTTTGTAAAGATACTTTAATAGGTTTTAAAAAATATATTTTTAAAAGTTTTTTTTTTTTTTTTTATTAGCATTACTACATAGATAGTAATGCTATTAAGAAGAGACAAAGACAGGGGCGCCTGGGTGGCGCAGTCGGTTAAGCGTCCGACTTCAGCCAGGTCACGATCTCGCGGTCTGTGAGTTCGAGCCCCGCGTCAGGCTCTGGGCTGATGGCTCGGAGCCTGGAGCCTGTTTCCAATTCTGTGTGTCTCCCTCTCTCTCTGCCCCTTCCCCGTTCATGCTCTGTCTCTCTCTGTCCCAAAAATAAATAAAAAACGTTGAAAAAAAATTTAAAAAAATAAAAATAAAAATAAAAAAAAAAAGAAGAGACAAAGACATTCACAATTGGGTATGTGACACTGACTTACCATCCTTGTTGGATGCTCGATAACAACTTTGGTCTTAGCTCTGATGCAGTACAGAGAATTCTAGTTCTATTATTAAAGGAAATACTGTCCAGACTCTTTGTCATGTATTTTCTGACATCATATATACTAACGCATTGATATTGGAAAAAAGCTAATTACTTAGCTCATATTACCTGGTAGTTATCACAGAAAACTCAATTAAAGTCAAGGTAAGCATAACATTAATTCTGTCTTATTTGTGCATAAATTACTTGATTGTGATCTGGCTGTACTTTCTACTGAATTTTTATTTAATTAGTTCAAAATTAATACAAGTATTTTGGAGTACTTATTCCATAACTGGGAAAAGCATTATCATTACATAGTGAATTATGTAGCTGAATATGCTATTAACTTCTATTTACTGAAATAAATACAGATGTAAGTATACCATTACGTAAAACCAAGAAAGATGTAGTGATTACAGATGGCATATATATGACCAGTAAACTCAGACCAAGGATTCAGGAAGTCTAAGGATCCTGAAGATTCTAAAATGCAAAATGTAAAACTAGTTGTGTTAATGTAGAGATTATAATTTGTTTCTTTTAATATGAGTAATAACCAATTTTCACAAGACTGTCAAGGTGTGAAGTTAGTTTACTTCACATATACGGATACACATTCTACCAATTTTTTATCTATGTCCATGAATGTATCAGAAACTTATAGTAGTGTACGAGTAGATAAAATGTAGTGTTTCAAAACACTAGAAAATATTAGAAATATTTATTTAAATTAATGAAGGTAAAAGGTTCATTTATGCAAAAGAATGCATCAACATTCAGGACAGACTCCCAATTATAGAGAAACTTATGAAAATATTGTACAATTAGCAAAGATTATTCATTCTAATAAACTAAAAATAACACAGGTTCTAATAATAATATACTTTTAGGTTACTGGGGTTCTATTGCCAATAGTATATTGAGGTTGACATACAATAGAATGTGACTATGTTGCACCTAGGTTTACACTTGAGCTCCTAGCTACCACCAATTAGAAGTAGGCAGCTCCATGGTTTACTAGAAGGAATATCATCCTCAGTGTTCATCTCGGATTTTCCCATGAAAGACAATGAGCAAGTTTATATATTTATTTGAGTGTAATTCAATTACACTAGTAGTTATTTATTCAAAAGCAATTATGTTAGTAGATATTTATTGAAGAGAAATTCTAGGGAAATGAATTACCCTAGTAGATGTTTATTCACGGGAAATTTAAGTAGATATTTATATCCACACAACACTTGTACATGAATGTGTACCACACATTTACTTATAAAAGTCCAAACTAAAAAGAATGCAAATATCCATTAAGAAGTGAAAGGATAATCTATGGAACGTCCACAGAATGAAATACTACTTGGTATTCAAAAGGCGTGAATGGCTGCTGTCCACAAAATAAATATATCTGAGTACCTTTATACTAATGGAAAAAATAAGACACAAAAGATTATATACCATGGGAATCCATTATACTCTGAAAAAGACAAAACAAATCTATAGGTCAGAGGCATTACATGAGCCAAATGGAGCCAGGTATAAAAGTATTAGCTCCCAAAGTATGCAAGGAGAATTGTATGGGTAACCAAAGTACTAGGTATACTTTTATTTAATATTTTTTTTTATGTTTTATTTTATATTTGAGAAAGAGAGAGAGAGAGAGGGAAAGACAAAGGGTGAGTGGGGGAGGAACAGAGAGATGGAGACAGAATCTGAAGCAGGCTCTAAGCTCCGAGCTGTCAGCACAGAGCCCGATGCGGGGCTTGAGCTCAGGGTCAATGAGATCGTGACCTGAACCAAAGTTGGACACTTAAACAAGTGACTCACCCAAGAACCCCAAATGTACTCTGCATACTTTATCTTTCAAGGTAGACATCACTTCCTTTGGAAAGTCATTTCTGGTTCATGTATTTTTGTTGTCCACTTCCTATAATTTTCTTTATTATGCTCTGTTACAATTACCAACTGATTCCTGCTTCAAAAAGTATACCTTTTTGGGGACAATTATTTTGATTTGCTTTTCGTGGGATTCTATTATTTAAGTCCATACTAACCAATGGAAATTTCTTTGATGATATAAAATATCTGTATGTGAATAGTCCATATAATAAATACCAATGATACGTAGCTGAACAAATAAATTACGCTTGTCATACATTTTTAAAATTTTTTCAGGGTGCCTGGGTGGCTCAGTCAGTTGGGCATGTGACTTCAGCTCAGGTCATGATCTCACAGTCCGTGAGTTCAAGCCCCACGTTGGTCTCTGCACTCACAGCTCAGAGCCTGCTTCAGATTCTGTCTCCCTCTCTCTCTGCCCCTCCCCTGCTCACACTCTGTGTCTCTCTCAAAAATAAAATAAAAACATTAGAAAAATTAAAAATTAAAAAAACAAAATTTTTCTTGCAGAATTGAGAAGTTTTTTTGACATAAGATTGACTTGTCAGCGAATGTGGACTCTCTTAACGCGCACTTTGTAAAGAGGTAAAATGAATGCCAATTTCTTTCTTTGATGGTATTTTACTCTCCCAAATATGGGTAGTGGCCTCTGGCAGCTTCTGCTTCCTGTAATTCAGCACCCTGTCCTCCAGAGATCTCCTTTGTTCTAATAAAAGTCTAGAGATTTATTTTGATTTGACTGTTTAGGTCAGATCCCACTACAATTAATCCCAAGGACCAGCAAAAAGTGATATTTAGGATAGAAGATTAGAGTTTACTCCCTTGAAAAACATTTGGACTGAGAGTCGAGAGGCAAGGTGTTTTCCAGAAAAAAATCTGGATATGTGTGCTAAAAATGGGGAACATGTAAAAAGTGGCTGAAAAACCCTTAATGTTCATTCAGAGATGTTCTAAATAATTTGAACTCTTTGCTTCTTTTGAAAAGAAAGGATTTAGAAATCTTTTAGTAAGGAAAATGTGTTATGCCTTTTAGTGTCAATCAAAATGAAACTACCATAATGTGTCCCCCAAGAAAATTCTATCTACTGTTTAGCTTATTCCATTAAGTCTAAAGTGGGTAACCTTGACTTATTATTACCTTGTCTTTATTACTAGTACTTTAAACAAATATTGATACTTTTGTTGATTTTTCAATCGTAAGTGGGGTTCATTTTGTTGGTTTTTCAATGGTTACTTATGTATTTCACTACAGCATTGCTGACTTATAAATAAAATCATGGCAGCCAAAAAGCCTTAGTTCTGAGATAGATTTCAAAGTATTTAACTGATGAATTTTCTAGCTATAGAAAATGCATCCTACATATTCTCATTGGTTGTTCAATGTCATTCAGTGAGCAAATTGAGAATAAAACTCATTTCTCTCCTATATTAGTGTATTTAGAGATCTCTCAACAGTCGACAATTCTCATATATTTCTGGTATAAAAAAAGATTGCTTTTGTTAAATGTAGTTATGATAATAATATTCATGCATTCTGAGGTGAGGGATACAAAAGGTTTAAATACAAATAAAACAAAAACAACAGGACGTAGAAGGGAAGAGAGGCCCTCGCATAAATTTAACAAAGGTCCAGTGTTTGGAATTTTAAAGTGAAGTACATGTCACATGAGCAAGAGGGTCGCATATTCAAATGACAAAGGCTAGTGTACTACTTCTGATGATAAAAGAAAGGACATCTAAGTAAGTGAAACTCGGGGTCATGTGTTGCTCTGAACTTTAAAAACAGCTGCAGTAGTCTATCACATGAAGGCTATAAAATTGCATGTGTTCTTTTTTATTGATTTTTATGTAAGGCACACAATAACATATGGTAAATGGGGTGGGGAAGGTTACATTACCATTTTCTTGTTTACTTACCCTGAGGTCTCTTTACACTACACATTTTCTTTACAAACACATGTCTCTGAATCGTTTGTGTAAATACATTCTACAACATTGTAAAAAAACATATTCTTTTCAGGTTTCTCTCTGAGGCTTGTTTTCTTTGAGGTATCTGTTGCTTTAAAATATCAGGGGAAATACTCAAAATCAATTCTATTCCATTGTAGGACATAAAAGGACAGAAGATATTTTAGTATGATTTAAGAACACAGTGATTTTCTTTAGCAAGGCCTAAGTCCACTCTTTTTTTTTTTTAATTTTTTTTGACGTTTTTATTTATTTTTGAGACAGAGAGAGACAGAGCATGAATGGGGGAGGGGCAGAAAGAGAGGGAGACACAGAATTGGAAGCAGGCTCCAGGCTCTGAGCCATCAGCCCAGAGCCCGACGCGGGGCTCAAACTCACAGACTGTGAGATCGTGACCTGAGCTGAAGTCGGACGCTTAACCGACTGAGCCACCCAGGAGCCCCAATCCACTCTTGATCTGGTCATGTAGAAATTCAGGTTGATATCCATTACTCATTTCTAGAAATTCTGAGGTCCAATCATAATAAACTACTATTATTTATTAACTGGTACTTCGCTAATCACTGCTAGGTACTATGTTAAGCACTTTATGTACATAATATGAAACTTCACAACTCTGTGACAGAGGTGTTATTATATAATCCTCATTTTACTGCAAAAGCAGCAGAAACTTAGATAACGATAGTCAGGGTTGCAGGGTCACTGTCGGTAGTAGATGGAAGGATCCCAATCTCCACAGGATCCTAAGCCTGTGCTCTTATGCTTAGTGTCATATAAACTGCCTCATACTTATTTCTCATAAACCATCATGTTACTTGAGACCCTTATGTTTTTATGTATTCAATTTTCATGGTCAAAATTGTCCTTATTCCTGTCCATCAGAAAAATCTCTGTAAATCCTTCCTCCAAAATCTCAGATTAAACTTCATCCTGTCTTGTCTCTCCACTCTACACCATGATACTTATCATAGGGCACAGTAATTGCTTGTTGGCTGATAAGATTTTTCCTCAGGCTGTGAGTTCCTTGAAAGTAGAGATCGTGTATTACGTATCTTTGACCCTGTAATCTATTGTGTCTTAGCTCTCCAAAAGGGATACATGAAGGGGTCTTTCGGTAAAAATAAAAATAAATGAAACAAGTCTAATTAAAAAGGGATACATGATAAACATGAACATACTGCATCATTACATAGATCTCTGATACTTTACTCTATTGTGTAAAGAATGGTTGGTACAACCCATAAGTAAGATATCTTACTGTTACCTCACCAAGCACATAATAAAATCTAGAAAAATGTTACATCCATTCTTTTTCTTTGTCTTTCCTTTTTTTAACTTGAGGTGCGAACAACGTAATTCAACCCTTACTGAATCTACAATGTGACGGAGATGTGAGAGCTCTCCTAAGATATTAAACTGGTCTCTGCTGGCCAGACTGTCTGCAAAGGGCAGAGAGCTCCATGCTCAACTGCTTTCTCTCTCCTTTGTCCTCTCTCCAATTCTTTGCCCTATAAATCTCCTAAGATGCTGCCTTCGGCTTGGGTTAACAATAAAACACTACTTGATCCTATTTTGCTTGGGGAAAAGTGACAGGAGAATGATGCCCATGGGGCTTCAGGTGGGGCCTGAATGATCAGAAACCTCCCCAGTGGTCAGAGCTCCAGATAACATAGCAAAAATAAAACTTTATGGGGAGGGCTGAAAATGGCAGCAGAGGAAGTTCCTGAGCTCACAGTCTCCCATGGAAACAATAAAATTGATAAGTACATATCTAATGATTCCCTCCAAAGGGGATCCAGAAATTGAATCAACAGAGTATCCACAGCAAAGGAAAGCATGGAGATGGGGAGAAGAGACAGAGGTACAGCTCTGCTCAGTAAAAACCACATTCCAGGCATAGAGCTTCCTAGTCAGCAGGGATCTCAAAGGTATGGAAATTTTCTCAGAGGAGAAAGAAATTTGAACTCTACATCAGGCACCCTTAGATCCCACACAGGAGAGATAAGCCTGTAAAACCCCTCGCGTTGAAAACCACAGGTAATATATTCAGGAAAACTAACTGTAGGGAAAGAAAAACCTTCTCTTTAAGGGCTTGCATGTGGATTCACTCAACGTGGAAACTAGTACAAAAATACCAGATCAAGAGTGCATACATCATACGCAAAGTAGAAATGCTTACTAATCATTTTTAAAATTTCTTCATAGTTTATTTATTTTGAGAAAGCAAGCGAGCATGAGTGGGCGAGGGGCAAAGAGAGAGGGAGTGAGGGAGGGAGGGAGGGAGGGAGGGAGGGAGAGAGAGAGAGAGAGAGAGAGAGAGAGAGGGAGGGAGGGAGGGAGGGAGGGAGGGAGAGAGGGAGAGAGAGAGAATCCCAAGCAGCCTGATGTGGGGCTCAAACTCACGAACCGAACCGTGAGATCATGACCTGAGCTGAAGTCACACAGTTAACTGACTGAGCCACCCAAGTGCCCCAAAATGCTTACTAATCTTAAAGAAAATGCCAGAGAGCCAGACAGCAGCTGGGCCTCTTCCTGGAGATTAAGACACTGGTGGCAGCCATTTGTTCTATCTTATTTTAACATGCTAATCCCAATGCCACTTAGGAATTCTCCCTTATTCCTGCTAATGCCAAGGGATGCACCCCACTGAGAGCCCCATATAATCCTGCACCTTGGCTGGGTCTCACAGGCCCAGTCATCAGTTATCACAGGACAATAACTCTGCCCGTTAGCACACCCCCAGCAGTCACGGCGCTGCCAACACAGGACAGCAAGTGTAGCCTACATAAGAAATACCCCTGATGCACCTGATTCAGTGGCCAGAGGTGATTGGGCTTCTGGGTTTCACAGGACTACTGGGTGAAGGCTACTCCTTCAAGATTAGGAGACATAGCTGAATTACCTAATAGACAGAAACAAACACAGAGACTTAGGCAAAAAGGAGAGACAGAAGAGTATGTTCCAAATGGAAGAACAAGACCAAACTTCAGAAGAACTAAATGGAATGGAGATAAGCAATTTACTCAATAGAGTTCAAAGTAATGGTCATTAAGTGCTTACTAAAGTCAGAGGAATAGATGAACAAAGTGAGAGCTTCGACAAACAGAAAACCTAAGAAAATATCAATAAGAGCTGAATGATACACTCAAGAGAATAAACAGATTAGAGGATATAGAAAAATGCCATCAACAAGCTGAAAGACAGGTTAATAGAAATCACCCAAACTGAAGAGCAAAAAGAAACGTAAAAAAATGACGATAGTTTAGGAGACCTCTGAGACCACATTGGGCATACTAACATTCACATAATAGGGTTTCCAGAAAAAGAAAAGGGAAGGAAAGAGGGAGAATTATTTGAAGAAATAATAGTTGGAAGTTTCCCTAACCTGGGGAAGAAAACATATTCAGTTCAAGGAAGAACAGAAGGCCTCAAACAAGATATACACAAAAATATCTACACCAAGGTGCCATATAATTAAAATGTTAAAAATTAAGATAAAGAGAATATTTTGAAAATAGCAGAGATTATCAATTAGCTATGTATAAGGCAACCCCCTTAAGACCAGCCCTGATTTTTTAGTAGAAACTTTGTTGGCCAGAAGGAGTACCATGATATATTCATCATACTAAAAGGAAAAATAAACTAACCGAGAGTACTTTACTTGCAAGATTATCATTCAGAAGTGAAGGAGAAATAAAGAGTATCCCAGACAAACAAGAGCTAAAGTAGTTCATCACTACTAAGCCAGCTTTATAAGAAATGTCAAAGGGACTTCTTTAAGCAGAAATGAAAAGGCCATGACTAAACATAAGAAAATATATGACAGAAAATTTCACTGGTAAAGGCAAACATTTGGTAAAGATAGATCAACCACTTATAAAGCTAGAATAAAGGTTAAAAGATGAAATGAAGCAAATCAACTATATCTAGAATAATTAGTTAAGGGGTAAACGAAATAAAAAGATGTACAATGTCAAAGACATCAGATGTACAGGAGGGGAATAGAATGTAGTGGCTGTGCAATGCATTCAAAGTTAAGAAATGACCAACTGAAACAGAAGGCTATAAAATAGGATGATATATATGAACTTCATGGTAATCACAACCAAAAAGCTAAAAACGATCCACAAAAAAAATTTAGAAAATGTAACCCAAACATAACACTAGAGAAAACCATGAAACCACTAAGAGGAGACCAAGAGAGTAAGAAAGGAACAGAGAAAAAAGGCAAAAAACAATTGGAAACAGTTAACAAAATGGAAAAAATACACACTTATCAATAATTATTTTAAATGTGAATAGAATAAATGTTCCAATCAAAAGACAAAGTGGGGGGGGGGTGGTGAGTGGCTGCCTGTAAGAGACTCACCTCAGACCTAAAGACACATACAGAATGAAAGTGAAGGGATGGGAAAAAAAATATCCCATGTAAATGGAAACAGAAACAAAGTAAGGGTAGAAATACTTTTTTTTTAATTTTTTTTTTTTCAACATTTTTTATTTATTTTTGGGACAGAGAGAGACAGAGCATGAACGGGGGAGGGGCAGAGAGAGAGGGAGACACAGAATCGGAAACAGGCTCCAGGCTCCGAGCCATCAGCCCAGAGCCTGACGCGGGGCTCGAACTCACGGACGGCGAGATCCTGACCTGGCTGAAGTCGGACGCTTAACCGACTGCGCCACCCAGGCGCCCCTAGAAATACTTCTATCACAGAATAGAGTTTAAAAACAAAAACTGAATAAGATACAAAGAAGGGCATTACATAATGGTAATAGGATCAATACAGCAAAAGGATATAACAATTGTAAATATCTATTCACCCAACAATGAAGTTCTCAAATACACATACAGTGAATATCAACAAACATAAAGGGATAAATTGGTGATAATACAATAATAGTAGGGGATTTCAACACCCAATTTACAATAATGGACAGATCATCCAGGCTGAAAATCAATAAGGAAACAATGTCTTTAGACCAGATGCACATAACAAATATATACAGAACACTGCATCCAAAAACAACAGAGTGTACATTTTTTCAAGTGTGCATGGAACATTGTCTAGTATAGATCACATGTTAGGTCACAAAACAAACCTCAATAAATTTAAGAAAATTGTATCTTTTCTGACTGCAATGTATAAAACCAGACATCCATTACCAGAAAAAAAAGCACACACACAGGGACGCTAAACAACATGATACGAAACCACCAATGGGTAAATGAAGCAATGAAAGAAAAAAATAAAACACAGAGACAAATGAAAATGAAAATATAATGATCCAAAATATTTGGGATGAAGCAAAAACAGTTCTAAGAATGACATATATAGCAATATAGGCCTACATCAGCAAACAAGAAAAAGCTCCAAAAAACAATTAAAACTTACACCGAAGGGGCACCTGGGTGGCTCAGTTGGTTAAGCGTTCAGGTTTGGCTTAGGTCATGATCTCACAGTTCGTGGTTAGAGGCCCACGTTGGGCTCTGTGCTGACAGCTCAGAGCCTGGAGCCTGCTTTGGATTCTGTGTCTCCCTCCCTCTCTGCCCTTCCCCTGCTCATGCTCTGCCTCTCAAAAATAAATAAAAATGTTAAAAAAATTTCTTTATAAAAACAAAAACAAAAAATAAACTTACACTTCAATAGACTAGAATAAAGCCCAAGATGAATAGAAGGAAGGAAATATACAGATTACAGCACAAATAAATGACAGACTAAAAGGTCAATAGGAAAAAAACAAAACAAAACAATGAAACCAAGAAGCAGTTCTTGGTAAAGAGAAACAAATTGATAAACCCTTAGCTAGACCCATCAATAAAAAAAAGAGAAAGCACCAAATAAAATCAGAAACAAAAAAGGAGAAATAACAACTGACAAAACAAAAATACAAAGGATTATAAAAGAATACTGTGAAAATTATATACCAACATATTGGACAACCTAGAAGAAAGGGATGATTTCCTGGAAATGTACCATCTTCCAAAAGTGAGTCAGGAAGGGATAGAATATCTGAACAGATCAATTTTTTTTTTAACATTTATTTATTTTGAGAGACAGAGACAGAGCATGAATGGGTGAGGAGCAGAGAGAGAGAGAAAGAATCCGAAGCAGGCTCCAGGCTCTGAGCTGTCAGCACAGAACCTGACATGGGGCTCAAACCCATGAACCATGAGATCATGAGTCAACCTGAAGTCAGACGTTTACCCAACTAAGCCATCCAGGTGCCCTTGAACAGATCAATTCTTAGTAACAAAATTGAATTGTTAATAACCGCCACAACCACCACAACAAAATACTACCAAAAAATAAAAGTTCAGGACTTCTACATAAGATGGCAGAGTAGGCGAATCCTAAACTCACCTCATCACATGGATACAACCAGACAACACTCACATCAGGGTAAATAACCCAGTCAACAACCTGAAGACTGGCTACCATAACTAAATGCACATCAAGGAGGGTAGCAAAGGAGAAAATAGAATCTGGAGCTGTAGCTAAACAGATCTGTGCGAGGGAGGGATGCCACAGGTGTGGAGAGGGGAAGGCAGCATCCCTGCACATCAGGTGCCCCAGGCAGGGGGAATCCACATGGGAAAGATGAAACTCCATACTATCAGGCTTTGTAAATCAGAGGGGCATAATTTTTGAGTTCTTTCAATCAGTAGTGCTTAACACCTAGAACTTTAAAAATCAGATGGCTTTGAGAGAGCCAGAGGGTGGAGTCCCAGCCCTTAAAGAGACAGCAAAACAAAGCTGCACAGAGAGACAGCACAGATCCAGCAGTTTAAAAAATGCCTGGGGTGTACTGGAGGGAGGTTTGTTATTAATCTCTGAGTGTGTTCTGGAGGGGAAGGAATATTTGGGAGACTTCTCCAGGAACAAGGGAGCTGGTGGGAACCATTTCCCTCCTCCACTCCCTAGCCTAGATACTTGGATACCTGCAGGAACCAACACAGAGCTAGCACTCTCCATCTAGCTTCCTGGCAGCACCCCATACCCCTATGGTACCCTGCAAAAACACCCCCTGCAACTAGGCCTTTGTGCCTGGTCTCCTCCCACAGCAAATAGCTGGACAGTTACATGCAAAAGAATGAAACTAGACCATTTTTTTACACCCTATGCAAAAATAAACTCAAAATGGATTAAGGACCTAAAAATGAGACCTGAAACTGTAAAATTTCTCAAAGAATAATTACAGGCAGTAATTTCTCTGACATCACCCATAACAACATTTTTCTAGATACGCCTCCTGAGGCAAGGGAAACAAAGCAAAAATAAACTATTAAGACAACATCAATATGACAAACTTCTACACAGCAAAGGAAACATCAATAAAATAAAAGACAACCTGCTGAATGGGGGAAAATAATTGCAAACGACATATCTGATGAAGGATTTATATCCAAAATCTATCAAGAACTTATCTAACTCAATACTAAAACTAAATAACTCCATTAAAAAACGTACAGAAGACACGAACAGATGTTTTTCCAAAGAAGACATACAAATGGTCAAAAGACACATGAAAAGATGCTCAACATCACTATTCATCAAGGGAATGCAAATCAAAACCACAATGAGGTATCACCTCATAGTTGTCAGGATAGGATTATGAAAAAGACAAAGAAATAGGAAGTGTTGAAGGGGATGTGGAGAAAAGGAAAGACTTGTGGACTATTGGTAGGAATACAAATTGGTGCAGCCACTGTAGAAAATAGTATGGACATTCCTCAAAAAAATAAAAATACTATAAAATCCAATAATTCCACTACTGGTTAGTTACCCAAAGAAGACACAAACACTAATTCATACAGGGTGTATGTGCATGTATGTATGTGTGTGTGCATGCGTGTGTAATGGACTATCAGGCCGCCATCAAAATGGATTAGTTCATGCTATTTGGGACAACATGGATGGACCAAGATGGTATTAAAGGGAAATAAGTCACACAAAGAAAGATAAATACCATAGGATTTCAATCAGATGTACAATCTAAAAAACAAAAGAATAAACAAAAAGCATGGCAAGAGCTATAAATACAGAGAACAAACTGAAGGTTGTCAGAGTCAAGAAGGGTAGGAGTATGGAGAAAAGAGGTGAAGGGGAGTCAATGATACAGGCTTCCAATTAGGGAATTTATAAGTCACAGGAATAAAAAGGTACAGCAAAGGGGATATAGTTGATGATATTGTAATAGTGTTCTATGATCCAGATGGTAGCTATACTTCTGCTGAGTATGGCATAATGTAGAGAGAAAATGAATTACTATGTTGTACACCTGAAATTAATGTAACATTGAATTTCAACTATACTCAATTTTTTAAAAAATCATATACTATGATCGAATGTAATTTATGGATGCAAGGATAGTTTGATATCCACAAATCAATCAACATGATACAACACTTTCACACAATGAAAAATGAAAATTATAGATGATCACCTCAAAAGATGCAGAAAAATCAATGGACAAGAGTCAACATACATTTTTCATAAAACAGGTATACAGGAAATGTATCTTAACATAATAGAGGCAATCTATGACAAATCCACAGCTAACATCATGCCTTATAGTGAATTTTCCAAAATAAAGAACAGGACAAAGATGCCTACCATATCCACTTTTATTTACCATAATATTGGAATTCCTTGTTAGAGCAATTAGGCAAGAAGAAGAAATAAACGACCTCCAAATCAGAAAGGAATAAATAAAACTGTCACTATTTGCACATGACAAAATACCGTATGTAGAAAATCCTAAAGCCTCATGCTAAATTGACATGACTGCAACCATTTATTTTTTTTAAAGTTGTATTTATTTATTTTTTGAGAGACAGACACCGCCACTAATGGAGGGGCAGAGAGACAGGGAAGAAGAGAGAATCCCAAGCAGTCTCTGCACTGGCAGTGCAGAGCCAGACGTGGGGCTCGAACCCACCAAACCATGAGATCATGGCCTGAGATGAAATCAAAGAGTCAGACATTTAACCAACTGAGCCACCCAGGTGCCCTGACTGCAGCCATTTTAAAAGAGAACAGGAACAACCACTGATGAGAAACTGCCTTAACATCTTTGAACTGGGTCAAAACCTTCGGAATGAGCAAAACTGCAATTGTTTAAACAACTGCCTGAGAAGTCAGTGGGAGAATGGATACCCTGATCATGAGACCAATGGTCGTGGATTTTCTGAAGATAGAATAAAGACTTAATCAATAGGTAACTGAGTAGTTGTTAACACCCACAGAAAACTTTTTCTTTTCTTCAACTGAGGTAATTGTCCCCGCTTCCTTTCCCTCATAAAAACCTATTACTTTCCCCCTACAAATGGGGCAGTATTTGGGTTTTTACTGAATCTGTGCTTCCTGAATTGCAATTATTTTATGCCAAATAAATGTACGTCTGTCTTTCATTGTGGCTCTTTATTTTCAGGTTAACATATCTGGTGTTGGAAGTGATCTCACCTTCATGGACTGGGGTCTTCTGGAAATGGGTGTGGCATTTACAGCAAGCCCCTTGTGCTCAGCTTCTACAAAAAACTGATTCCTCCTACTGTGAATTTTCTCAGGCTACCAACTTTCCTTTTGGTAGCCTTTTTTTTTTTTTCTTGATTCTAGAAACAATAACCCAATGTGGGTGTTATCACCCAAGGACACAATGGTCTCTGCTGGTTCATCAGCAATGCTATTTGGGAGGCATTCCCTATGTGGTAAATATCCAGGTTAATCTGGAAGAGCTCTCCTTAGTAGAGTTTCCCCATTCATTGCCCACTTTTCCTTAAGATGAGTTTCAGTTTCTAAAAATTCCTCAGAAATTCCTCCCTTGTAAGCTCCAGCTGAGTTTATATTCAGAAATTATGGCTCCTCTTCCTGAAATTTTTTATCTGAAAGGACTGAATTAGTGATGTTGATTTAAAACACTGTGGCCACTCTGGAGCTCCTTTGAATTTCCATAACTTGTCTTTTTGTACAGTTGACTTAAAACACTATAGATTTCTAATGAGATCTTTAATTCTAAAAAGTTAAGAGTGCCATTTTTCAACACACTTGCTTAAAGAACTACGGTATCAGAAAGCCGTAATTTTCTACAAAATGACAGTCTCCTTATGCCATTTTGTGTCCTGAGATTTTCATTTAATAACTTAGCACCCTCTGATTGGACAGAAATGTGGGTAACACCCCTTTGTGGCTAGATACGGCTGAACAAAAATGTGGGCTATATTTATATTTTTTTAATATTTATTTATTTTTGAGAGACAGAGAGACAGAGAGAGAGCCAGCATGAGCAGGGGATGATCAGAGAGAGAGGGAGACACAGAATCCATGCTGTCAGCACAGAGCCTGACTCCAGGCTCAAACTCAGTAACTGTGAGATCACGACCTGAGCTGAAGTCAGAAGCTTGACTGACTGAGCCACCCAAATGCCCCAAATGTGGGCTCAACTTAATTTACAGCTAGGGTCCTACCAAATGGCTGCCAGTCATCAGGAGAATTACAACCCAGAATAACTATGACCATTATGAAGAACAACGGTTTAGATAAAATAAAATAGGTAGTATGTTTTAAAAGCACAGTCCTCAAAATTCCAGAATAGCTTTATTAAAAGTTTTGCTGCAAAAAGCTAATGGGAAATTAAAGATATAAGATGTATCTACAGGAAAAGACATCAAGCTCAACTCTTATTTTGACTCAGGTCATGATCTCCCGCTTGTGAGATGGAGCCCAACATTGGGCTCGGTATTAGGTGTGGAGCCTGCTTGAGATCCCCTCTCCCTCTCCCTCCTCTCCCTCTCCCTCTCCCCCCCACCCACCTTTGCTCCTCCTCCACTCTTTCCCCACTCTGTCTCAAAAAAAAAACAAAACAAAAACAGTGACATCACTTATAAACAAAAACTGCTAAATTAATGACCCTACAGATATTCCCATGTCTACCCTCAAAGGAGAGCCCCCACACGGACACC
Source organism: Neofelis nebulosa (assembly GCF_028018385.1). Lineage (NCBI taxonomy): Eukaryota > Metazoa > Chordata > Mammalia > Carnivora > Felidae > Neofelis > Neofelis nebulosa. Next base: position 82,971,057 of record NC_080785.1, on the reverse strand, counting down.
TCCTAGAGTTGAGATTCTGAAAGATTTCTTCATCAAGTTCTATTCTCTAAAATGAAGTAGGGGAAATTAAAAGTTAAAATTAATGGGATTATTTAATACTGCCAGATATATTTGCTGTTTGTTCTGCCCGAAACCTGACAAGATACATTTTTGGGAATTTTAATAACTCTATGATCAAAAATTTGGCCCAAATGAAAGCTGACTTTTAGAGCCTCCTCTAAGCATACATCAGAGGCGTATCTCTGTAAGACAAAAATGTTAACACCTGTCCCGATATACTTTTTTTTTTAAGTACAAACATCAGGGAAATAATTCTTACCAAATGGAGAACACAAGAGGAGAAAAGGTCATTTGAAATTTAGGGGGGAAAAACCCTCTAAAATGTCTTCCTAAAATTTTCATATAGTTTATACATTCATGTGTGTCTCAGATGCATGAATATTAAAATTTATTTGGTTAAAGACCAAATAAAGGCATTTCTAAGGATTAAGCATACTAAATTCTAAGGACAAGAAACAAAAACTAACCCAAATGTTCTTCTTTTAAGTTTATTTTTGAGAGAGAGAGAGACAGAGACAGCATGAGTGGGAGAGGGGCAGAGAGAGAGGGAGAGAGAGAATCCCAAGCACTAACCGTGCAGAGCCTGAAGCAGGGCTCAAACTCTTTGGAACCGTGAGATCATGACCTGAGCTGAAACCAAGAGTTGGATGCATAACCAAATGAGCCACCCAGGCGCCCCTAACCCAAATGTTCTTCACATTCATGTGATATGGAAAAATATTCAGTATTAAAGCTAATGTAAGTATATCAGTTTAATTGACATAGACTTATCTTTAGACTTATCAGCATTAAATATAAAACATTTATTCTACCTCATTAACTAAAAATAAGCTCATGTTATCTCTGTTACAACATTTGTCAACAGCAACTTGGTGTGATGAAACTTTTACTTAAAAATAGCTCCCCAAATCCTTCTGGTAACTTAAAACTTTAGAGATTTTCTAAGTTAAATAATAGCAATTTAAATGGCTAGATCATTTCCAAACAAGACCAAATATTAAATATTACTAAACATAGGTTTGTCTACTTTTGGCTTCTTTGACACAAGAAAACTCAAGATAAATTTGGGTTGGTTAAACATATTTTATACTTTATTGAAAGACTACACTATGAAAAAGAACATGTTCATGGAAATTATGAAATTTATTCACAAATTTGCCAACCTAAAGAATGGTGGTATAACACACAGTTCATAATTACTTCTTAGTTTTTTGCTAGAAACTAAGGCTTCTCAAAGTTAAGAATTCTAATAGACATAATTAAAACTACTAGAAATATTAAGGGAAACATCTCTGTATACAAAAAGAATAGGATGTGTGCTTTTGGTAACAGAAGATATGCAAAAACAGAAATGTATTTTTGAAGAAAAAGAAGGTAATTTTGTCCTAAACTAAGGCTGGTTATTTAAAGAGAGAAAACTTAGGAAAAAATGTGAATGTAAAAGAAAGTTGCAGAAGGTCTGTGGAAGAAGAATCTTTCAAAAGGAAATTTTATGTTTGGATAAACTGGCTAGGATTAAAATTTATTTAAGAACGAATTTTAGGGGCACCTGGGTGGCTCAGTCAGTTAAGCGGCCAACTTTGACTCAGGTCATGATCTCGCGGTCGTGAGTTGGAGCCTCGCGTCGGGCTCTGTGCGGACAGCTCAGAGCCTGGAGCCTGTTTCCGATTCTGTGTCTCCCTCTCTCTGACCCTCCCCCATTCATGCTCTGTCTCTGTCTCAAAAATAAATAAACGTTAAAAAATATTAAAAAAAAAAAGAACGAATTTTAATATCAACAGTACACTTGGGGTGAAGCTATAATTTGGTCTGTACTCTCTGAAAAGGACAGTTTCTTGTGCCCTTGGTCTGCTCTTGATAAAAGACTAAAAAATATTTCCTTAAAAAGGGCTTTACGGTTCTTTTGTTTAAAATGAGTGTTAACTAGTCAACCTTCTGTATTTGACTGAAGTCTTTATCACCATGGTTGAAGGAGTAACTGAGTTATGTTTCATTTTATCATTATGGCTTATGACCCTCTTTGATCAAATGTTTTATAACCTTTTAATATTTTAACAAGCTTCCCCCAATTTATCATTTGTAATTCCAGTTATTTGTATTTGTATTGTATTTGTATTGTATTCCAGTTATTAAGATGAATTAAGAATGGTTACAAATTAAATGAAGAGTTGGGGCTATTGGAAACCCCAGACAAACACTTGGCTCTTCTTGGCTCCCCGGCAATCCCCATTTTTAGTTTTTGCATTCCTTCAGCCATCTTAGCGCATTTAAGAAAATCTATTTTGGTCCCGAGGTCTCAGTGGTCCATCCTTCCACTAGACTTGTCACTGGGATTCTTTCAACTGCCCTTGCTGTGGGTTATTGTGAAATCTGTTTCCCATTTGGGGCACAGCTTCCACAATCTCCAATAATCACCACACCTACTTTGCTGGACAAATTACACAAGCCTTAAAGAAAATCTTACAAATTTCTTCAACTGTCAGTCTCAATCATCACGCAAGATCACTGAAAAATAAAGGAAAAAGTGGACCCAGGCAGAATAAATGTTATTTACCAAGGACCAGATGAAATAACACAATTTTTTAATGAGTTTTTGAAGTATCACTGATTTTGAATCTTTTGTTTTTCCAGATTTGAGAAAAAAATATTTTATTTTTTAAAGTTTACTTGTTCTGAGAGAGACAGAGACAGTGTGATTAGGGGAGGGGCGGAGAGAGACAGAGAGGGAGAGAATCCCAAGCAGACTTCACACCATCAGCACACAGCCCGATGTGGGGCTCGAACTCATAAAACTGTGAGATCATGACCTAAGCTGAAACCAAGAGTTGGAGGCCTAACTGACTGAGCCACCCAAGCGCCCAAAGGAAAAAAAAAAATTTAAAGCTGTCAACAATTTGGCAAAATATACTTTTGTAAACAAAAATGAAACATTTATCTTTTTTCTCCCTACTTGATCTCTTCAGAAAATATTGTTATTCACATAAATACAATTAAATCCTATTCTTATTACAGGATAAAATCTTTAAAATTGGCTACCTCTCAAGGCTTTGACTAAAATGCCACGTTTGATGGATATATACAGAGACTTGGATAGGACAGAGAGCTTTAAGAAACTGCTTGAAAAAAATCAGCCTGAAACCTTTCTTAGAAAGTTCCGACAAAATAGTCTTTTCCTTAACTGGCTTTGCATTTCTGTTCATTTTTATTTAACTTTTATTTTAATCCCAGTAGACATAACATATAGTCTTGTATTAATTTCAGGTGTACAATAGAGTGATTCAACGATTCTATGTGCTACTCAGCACTCATCATGGTAAGTGTACTCTTAATTCCCTTCACAGGTTTTAGCCATCCCTCCAACCACCTTCCCTCTGGTAACCATCACTTTGTCCTCTACAGTTAAGAGTCTACTTCTTGGTTTGTCCTTTTTCCTTTGTTTCTTAAATTCTACATCCAAGTGAAAGCAGACAGAATTTGTCTTTGACTTATTTTGCTTCTCGTTATACTCTTAAGATCTGCCCATGTTGTTGCAAATGGCACGATTTCATTCTTTTTTTTATGGCTGAATATTCCATCGTATATATAGACCACCTCTTTTTTATCCATTCATTTATTGATGAACACCTGGGCTGCTTCCATAATTTGGTTGTTGTAAATAATGCTACAGGAAGCATAGGGATGCATGTATCTTTCTGAATTAGCATTTTTATATTCTTTGGGTAAATACCCAGTAATGTGATTACTGAATCACATGGTAATTCTATTTTTAATTTTTTTTTTTTTTTAGGAACTCTACACTGTTTTCCACAGTAGCTACATCACTTTGCATTCCCACAAACAGTGTGCGCAAGGGTTGTCTTTTCTCCACATCCTCCCCAACACTTGTTTTTTGATAATAGCTATTCTGACAGGTGTAAGGTAATTATCTCATTGTAGTTTTGATTTGTAGTTCCCTGGTTAGTGACGTTGAGCTTATTTTGATGCATCTTTTGGCCTTTTGTATGTCTTATTTGGAAAAATGCTTATGTCTTTTGTCCATTTTTAATTGAATTATTTGTGTTTTTGGTGTTGTAGTTCTTTACATGTTTTGAATATTAACCCTTTATCCAATATACCATTTGCAAATATCTACTCCCATTCAGCAAGTTGTCTTTTTAGCTTTGTTGATTGTTTTCTATGCTGTGCAGAGGCTTATTTTGATTTAGTCCCAATAGTTTATTTTTGTTTCCCTAGCCTCAGAAGACATATCTCGAAAAATGTTGCTATGGCTGATGTCAGAGAAATTCCCGCCTATCATTTTCCTTCTAGAAGTTTTTATGGTTGCACCTTTAGGTCCTTAATCAGTTTGCTTTTGTGTATGGTGTAAGAAAGTGGTCTAATTTCATTCTTTTGCATGTAGCTGTCAAATTTTCCCAGCACCATTTGTTGAAGAGACAGTCTTTTTCCCATTGTATATTCTTTCTTCGTCAAAGATTAATTGACCATGTATTTATGGGTTTATTTCTGGGCACTATAGTGTATTCTATTGATCTATATGTCTATTTTTATGCCAGTGCAATACTGATTTGACTTTTACAGTTTTATAGTACATTTTGAAATCTAGAATTGCAATGCCTCTAGTTTTGTTCTCCTTTTTCAAGATTACTTGGGCTATTCAGGGTCTTTTGCAGTTCCATGCAAATTTTAGGATTTTTTAGTCTAATTCTTTGAAAAGCACTTTTGGTATTTTGATAGGGATTGCATTAAATGTGTAGATTGCTTTAAGTAATATGGACATTTTAAAAATATTTGATCTTTCAATCCATGAGCATATTTCCATTTGTTTGCGTTGTTTTCTATTTCTCTGTCAATGTTTAATAGTTTTCAGAGTACAGGTCTTGTGTCTCTCTGGTTAAGTTTACTCCTGTGTCTTTTAGCATTTTTGGTACAGTGGCAAATGGGATTGTTTTGTTAATTTCTTTTTGTGCTTCCTCATTACTAGAGTATAGAAATGCACCAGATTTCTTTGTATTGATTTTGTATTCTGTGACCTTACTGAGTTCATTTGTCAATTCTAGTTTTTTGGGGGACTCTCTAAGGTTTTCTATTTATAGATGTCATCTTCAAATAGTCAAACTTTTACTTCCTCCTTGCCAATTTGGGTGTCTTTTATTTCTTGTTCTTGTCTGATTGCTGATTACAGTATTATGTTGAATAAAATTGGTAAGAAGAGACGTCATTGTCTTGTTCTGATCTTAAAAGATCTGTTTCTCACCATTGAGTATGATATTAGCTGTGGTTGTTTCATACACAGCCTTTATTATGTTGAGGTGTGTTCCCTCTAAACCCACTTTGTTGAGGGTTTTTCTCCTAAATTGATGTTGTACTTTGTTAAATACTTTTTATACATCTATTGAAACAATAATATGGTTTATCTTGTTGATGGATTTGCAAATACTGAACCATTTTGCATCTCAGAAATAAATCCCACCTAATCGTGCAAGATTTTTTTAAATGTATTGTTGGATTCTGTTTATATCCATGGTCATCAGACATATTGGCCTGTAGTTTGTTCTTTCTCTCTCTCTCTTTCTGTAATGTCTTTGGTTTGGGTATCAAAGTAACACTGGCCTCAGAGAATACGTTTGGAAACATTCCTTCCTCTTCTATTTTTTAGAATAGTTTAAGAAAAATAGCTATTAACTCTTCTTTAAGTGTTTGGTAGAGTTCACCTATGAAGTGGTCTGGCCCCAGAATTTTTGTTTGTTGGGAGTTTTTTGATTACTGATTCAATTTCATTGCTGGTATGCAGTCTGTTCAGTTTTTTTTTTTTTTTTTTTTTAATTTCTTCTTGATTCAGTTTTGGGAGGTTCTGTTTCCAGGCATTTATTCATTTCTTCTAGGTTCTCCCATTTGTTGGCATTATACTTTTTCATAATATTCTCTTATAATCATTTGGATGTCTGTGGTGCTACTTATTTTTCTTCTTTAATTTCTAATTTTGTTTATTTGAATCCTCTTTTTTTTATGACTCTGGCTAAAAGTTTATAAATTTTGTTGATTTTTTCCAAAACCAGCTCGTTTTCACTGATCGATTATTTCAGTTTCTCTTTTATTTCTGCTCTAATCTTCATTATTTCCCCCCTTCTACTGGTTTTTGGTTTCATTTGTTCTGTTTCTAGCTCCATTAGGTGTAAGTTTGGTTGTTTGAGATTTTTCTTGCTTCTTAGATATGCCTGTATTGCTATAAACTTCCCTCTTAGAACACATTTGCTACACCCTAAAGATTTGGACTGTTGTATTTTCATTTCTCTCCATGTATTTTTTTTTATTTTCTCTTTGATTAATTGATTGATCCATTCATTGTTTAGTAGCATGTGATTTAACCTCCAAGTATTTGTGTTTTTTTCAATATTTTTTCTTATAACTGATTTCTAGTTTCATAGTGCTGTGGTTGGTAAAGATGCATAGCATAACTTCAATCTTTTTGAATTTGTTGAGACTTGTTTTGTGGCCTAATATGTGCTCTATTCTGGAGAAGAATGTGTATTCTGCTGTTTTAGGATGAAATGTTTTAAATACATCTGTTAAATCCATCTGGTGCAATGTGTCATTCAAAGCCACTCATTCCTTATTCATTTTCTGTTTGGATGATCTAGCATTTGATGTAAGTGGGGAGTTAAAGTCCCCTACTATTATTGTATTAGTATTGGTTACTTCCTTTATGTTATTAGCTGTTTTATGTATTTGGGTGCTCCCATGTCAGTTGCAAAAATATTTGATTTTATCTTTGTGATAGATTGTTCTCTTGATGATTATATAGTGTCTTTCTTTGTTTTGTGTCTATTAAAGTCTATTTTTCCAATATAAGTATCACTATTCTGGCTTTCTTTTCACTTGCAATTGCATGGTAAATGCTCTTCCATCCTTTCACTTTCAATCTCCATGTGTCTTTAGCTCTGAACAGAATCTCTTTTAGGCAGCATATAGATAGGTTTGTTTTTTTAGCCATTCCATCAACATGTCTTTTGATTGGAGTGTTTAGTCTTTTTACATCCAAATAATTGCTAGGTCTGTCCTTATTGCCATTTTGTTACTTTTTTTTTTTTTTTTTGAGAAAGAGAGAGAGAGGGAGGGAGGAAGAGAGAAAGCATGCAAGTAATGTAAGTAGCGGAGGGACACAGGAAGAGGAAGAGAATATCCCAAGCAGACTCCACATGCAGCATGGAGTGTGATCACTATAGTGAGATCACAATAAGCCAAAATTGAGTCGGATGCTCAGCTGAGCCACCCAGGTGTCCCTTGTTACTTCTTTTCTGGTTATTTCTGAAGTTCCTCTCTGCTACTTTCTTTTCTTGCTATCTTCTGTCTTGGTTTTCTGGCTTTCTTTGGTAATACACTTGGATTGCTTGTTTGTTTTGTTTTGTTTCCTACCTATTACTGGTTTTTGGTTTGTGATTACCAAGAGGTTTGTACAGAATGTCTTCAGCCTAATGCAGTCTATAATAAGTTGATGGTCACTTAAGTTTGAACAAAGTCTTTTCTCCTGCCCCTCCCCCCACATTTTAGGTATATGGTGTCATACTTCCCAACATTTTATTTTGTGATATACTTATTTTTACTGCTTTTGTGTTTCCTGCTCTCCTTTCTCCTACTTACAGTCTTTTGTTTCCAATGAAAGAGTCCCTTTAATGTTTCTTATACAGCTGGTCTAGTGGTGATGAATTCCTTTTAACTTTTTGTTTGTCTGGAAAAATCTTTATCTCCCTTTCTATTCTGCATGATAGACTTGCTGGATGGTGTAGTCTTGGTTGCAGGGTTTTTTGTTTGTTTCCTGCAGTTTGAACACATCATGCCACTCCCTTCTGGCCAGCAAAGTTTCTGCTGAAAAATCAAAATAGCCTTATGGGGGGCACCTGGGTGGCGCAGTCGGTTAAGTGTCCGACTTCAGCCAGGTCACGATCTCGCGGTCCGTGAGTTCGAGCCCCGCATCAGGCTCTGGGCTGATGGCTCGGAGCCTGGAGCCTGCTTCCGATTCTGTGTCTCCCTCTCTCTCTGCCCCTCCCCCGTTCATGCTCTGTCTCTCTCTGTCCCAAAAATAAATTAAAAAAAAAACGTTGGAGGGGCGCCTGGGTGGCGCAGTCGGTTAAGCGTCCGACTTCAGCCAGGTCACGATCTCGCGGTCCGTGAGTTCGAGCCCCGCGTCAGGCTCTGGGCTGATGGCTCGGAGCCTGGAGCCTGTTTCCGATTCTGTGTCTCCCTCTCTCTCTGCCCCTCCCCCGTTCATGCTCTGTCTCTCTCTGTCCCAAAAATAAATAAAAAACGTTGAAAAAAAAAAAAATTAAAAAAAAAAAAAAAAAAAAACGTTGGAAAAAAAAATTAAAAAAAAAACAAAAACAAAATAGCCTTATGGGGTTTCCCTTGTATTTAACTCTTATTTTTTTTTAATATTTATTTTTTGCTGCTTTTAAAATTATCTCCTTATCGCTACTTCTTGCGATTTCAATTACTATATAACTTGGTGTGGACCTCCTTGGATTAATTTTGTTGGGGGGTCTCTGCCTCCTGGATGAGGATTTGTTTCCTTTCCCAGATTTGGGAAGTTATCACCTACTATTTCTTCAAATACGTTTTCTGCCTTGTTTTCTCTCTCTTCTCTGAGAAGCCTATAATGTGCAAGTTACTATGTGTGATGGTGTTTCTTAGGTCCTTAAGTCTATTTTCATTCCCCGCCACCTCCTGTTCAGCTTAATTGCATTCCATTTCTCTATCCTCCAGATCACAGATCCATTCCTGTGTTTATTCTCATCTATTTATCCCCTCTAGCGTATTTTAAATTTTAGTTATTGAGTTCTTCTTCTCTGTTTGGGTCTGTCTTATGTTTTCTCTTTGTTGAGGATGTAAGTGAGGTCATCCAATCTTTTGTCAAGTCCAGGGAATATCTCTATGACTACTACTTTAATTTCTCTATCAAGCATATTACTTATGTCCTTTTGTTTAGGTTACTTGTTGTGATTTCGTCTTTTTCTTTCATTTGAGACATTTCTCTGTCTCCTGATTTTGGCCAACTCTCTAGGTCTGTTTCCATGTGTTAGGAAAGTCAGCTGCATTTTCTGCTCTTGAAAATAGTGGCCTTATGAAGAAGAGGTCCTTAAGGCCCTGCAGTTCAATGTCCCCTGCTCACCAGAATGTGGCACTTCAGGGGCATCGCCTCTGTCTGTTGTGTACACGCTGCTTTTGTGGCCGAGATACTTTTCCCTTCATACCAGTGTTCTATAATGGCTCTCTGTGCCTATCGTGGGCAGGGTTGGGCCCTGTGTTGTTGGTGGCCATTCTGGGGCCACCTTGGGCTTGAGTTGAGTCAGAACAGGCATTTTCCAGAGATGCAGTAGCACTGAACTGCAGAGTGCTTTCCCTGTGTTGTCCCTTGAGAAGCTTTTGTTGGTTGGTAGGGCCTGCAGTCAGACTAGCTCTCTCCCCCTCGCCCACTTTCAGGGGCCACAGCGTGACTGGCGTGTGTGGTCATCTTTCCCTTTGCTTGGGGCAGGAGTTGCTTTGGAGGGGTATTGGCCTCTGTTGGGGTTGTTTTGCACACCACCGATGCTTGTGATATCACTTTTTATGGGCTCTGGCTAAGCATATATTGGAAAGGGAAAATCCACAGAACACGAGGCAGGGCACATAGTGCCAGCAGGGTCTGTGTCCATCCACTGTGGGGAAGGGTCCTGCTGCTGCTGGGGACTGAAGTACACTGGGTTTGAGGAGACCTATCTTGAGAAGGGTGCTGGGCGGAGGTAGTTGCTTGTTTGCAAGTTAGGTAGTGAGTACGTGCTGCACTGGTTCCCACAGGTATGTGTGTGTCTAGGTTGGGGGATGGCACCTGCTGACTCCTTTGCTCCTGGAGAAGTCCAATGATCCTTGCCCCTCAAGCACATGCTCTGAGATTAGTAGACAAACCTCCCTCCCCTATACCAAGGCCATTTTCAAAATGCTGCTTTTATGTTGTATCTCTGTGGGGCTGTTTATTATGCTTTCTCTTTAAGGATAGGGTCTCAGTTTCCTATCTCCCTAGGTGTTAAGTGCTAATAACTTCAAAAACTTGTGAAATTTAGCCCCTCTGGTTTTCAAAGCCTTCTCCATGCAGATTCCCTGACTCTAGAGTGCCTGGTATGAGGGTTTGGTTTTTTTTTTCCCCTTCTCTGAGCCTGCAGAGTACCTCTCCTGCAGACAGTCCCATGGGCTCCAACCATGTCTCAATTCTTCCTACCCTTTTCAATGTGGCCTCTCCTCTGCATTTGGCGGTGGAGTATCTCTTCTGCCAGGCTTTGGGTTATTTTCTAGGTTATTTACACTAATGTAGTGTTATCTAGTTGTATCCATGGAATGAGGTGAGCTTAGGATTCTCCTCCCCTGCCGTCTTCCCCAGAAGTCAATAAAGTAATCTTAAAAAAAAAGATTATATAGTCACTAGTCTTGCTGCATTTTTATAAACAGGCCAAGCTTAAATTATTTTTATGATTTAAAAAGGCGAGTAATTATAGAAAAATTATATTTATATTTTTCCTATTAGATTGTAGTCCTTTAGACTGCCTTTGATGTTTGTTATGCTCCTGTAAACTGGACTGGATCTTAAATTTTTCTAGTTTCCTCAAATGTCAGGTTATGACTCTACAAAATAATGTTTCCAATTTTCTTCCACCCTTCTGATTTGCAATCAGTAAGAACAAAGACTACCCTTAAATCTCCTTGGAGAGAATATACCAGGTCTTCCTGACTATCCAGATGGCAGCCAAACATCAAGGAGTTGAGCCTTGAGTACGTATCTCACAGCTAAAGAAGACTCCACATGACATGTGGCCCTATACAAACAATGCACATCTCCAAATCAAATTAACTAAGAAAATGAAACAGACAACATCTGATATGGACAGGTAGCCCACCAGACTTTGCACCAGGCCTGAATAGTCATGTGTGTTGTTCTGGTTCTACCATTAGTTTTTCTCACATTAGATCTACTTTACAATATTGAACTTCTTAAATTGGTAACTCCACACTTCTCTGGCTTGCCCCAGAATATCGATCCTCTCTTGAACAATAAAATGAAGTCAAACATTTGCTATAATAATTATTGTTCCTGGGGTACCTGGGTGGCTCAGTTGGTTAAGCATTCGACTTGGGCTCAGGTCATGATCTCACAGTTCGTGGGTTTGGGTTCAAGCCCCATGTTTGACTCTGTGCTGACAGCTCAGAGCCTGGAACTTGCCTCAGATTCTGTGTTTCCCTCTCTCTCTGCCCCTCTCCTGCCCATGCTCTGTCTCTCAAAAATGAACAAACATTTTAAAAAATAGTTAAAAAATCATTGTTCTCCTTTCACCTTACTATCTTTGCCTAGAACGATGATTCCATTGTCTGCATATTGCATACCCTTGCATATGTAGAAAACGTCAACTGTTGGATTGGTCATCAGAGGCCCTACTCTGTACATGAATCCGGAGATCCTCTAGTACATTTAATTACCAATCTTTGTGCCATTCCCACTCTAACTTCCTGTGTTAATTGTACTGTTGAACTTCATATAGAGTGAGGCTTAGTTGGACTCTTCTTAGGACACCTTGCCAGATCACTCGAACCAAGGACTTGAAGGATGATACTTGTAATCAGGAAAATGTAAAGGCTACCTGATTTCTGCCAGGTTCATCATACTCTATCTACAGAGAACCTTCTCAATTTTTCATACTCTTCTCTTTCATGCTAACGACAACATAATTTGTGCCTCATTAGGGTATATTTTCACTTGTATTTGGCAAAAAGAACTATGGGGAACACAATGTTTGAATCTCTATGAAAATGAAAGTTACTGTGCGATTGTATTATTAGTTATGACTATTTCACTGTATAATCAACCAGATAATCAGCATTAGGCATCACTTTTGAATTACTTGACAGACTAAAGCGTGACAGTGGTTGCAAAAGACTGCTCAATGTCTAGTGGTGTCTATCCCAGTGAAGGTGCCAGGTTTGGAAGACTAATTACTTTTTGCGTGGGTAGGCAGTGCCATAAATAAATACATGATCAGAAATCTATCTAAAAGCCTAGGGGATTATGCTAACTCTGTTGCTCAAGCAATAGCTGCCCAAGAAAGATTTCTGGATTTCCTTGCAGGAGTAGTATTAGCTAATGGAATTGTTTTTGATTACCTCCTAGTTGAGCAGTTTAAATACAGTTGCCACTGACACTCCATGTTTCTTTGATCTTTTTTTGTTGGCTGCCCTCAGGGATTGCTTCCTGGTTCAAGTTAATCTTCCAATTTGGACTCAGCATTTTGTTTATTATTCAAATTTTTTCACTGTAAAATTTGGTCTCCCTTGTATAGCTCAGTGTTATAAAGAAATCACCCAAATAATGGTCACTCAGCATTTTGAAATGATTTCTAAGCCTTATGAGACATCACATAAAGAAGCTCCAGAAATTGCAGAAGACACTTAGCCTTAATGGAACTTGACATGAAGCCTTTCTCTGCTCCGCACTGTAGTTGATCATATGTGGCCAATGGCTCCAAAAGAAATCACTTTCCTTCCTCCTTGGGACATGACACACCAGCAATGGGCCTTCTTAGCAAACATGAATCGATAATGTTTGATTGCTGACCAGCATGACTTTCTAATAGCCTAATAGCAATGCTTTCTAATGACTAATCAATGGTGCCTTCTAATGGCTGATCAGTGATATTTTTAGAGATTGCGATCAAAAGGGGTAAATGTAAAAGGGACACCACTGGAGCCATTTTCAAATAGAGCCAGAGTAGGCACTGCAGAGAAAGTGCCTTTGAATAGTGCCCAAACCTTTCAACTGGGCAACATGGCAATTGTTTTAAGTAAATGCTTGAGAAGTTGGCAGGAGAACAGATGTCCTGATTAGAAGGCTGATGGTTGTGGGTTTTCTGAAAAGAGCATCAGTAGTCAGTCAATGTGTAACTCAGAATAGTTTAGCTAGTTAACACCCACAGAAAACCTTTTTTTTCCTTCCTTTTCTTCAACTCCTGTAATTACCCTTTTTTCTTTTCCACTTAAAAAATCCCTTACTTTCATTATAGAACTAGGACATTATTTGGGTTTTTACTTGAATCTATACTCCACAAAGTGCAATTCATTGATACCAAATAAACATTTGCTTGCCTCTCGTGGCCATTTTTTATTTTCAAGTTAACAGTATCCGCCAAAAACTATTAGAATAAATGAATTCAGTAAAATTGCACAACATAAAATCGACATCTTGTGTTTTAATACACTAATAATGAACTATCAGAAAAAGAAATTAATAAAACACACTCATTTACAATTGCACCAGAAGAAAAAAATACCAAGACACCTGGGTGACTCAGTCGATTAGGCGTCTGACTTCGACTCAGGTCATGATCTTGCAGTTTGTGAGTTTGAGCCCTGTGTCAGGCTCTGTGCTGGCAGCTCAGAACCTACAGCCTGCTTCAGATTCTGTGTCTCCATCTGTCTCTGCCTCTCCCCTGCTCACACTTTGTGTCTCTCTCTCTCTCTCTCAAAAATAAATAAATATTTTAAAAATTTAACCAAGAAAAGTAATAAAATACCTGGGAATAAATTTAGCCAGGTAGGTAAAAGACCTGTACTCTGAAAACTGTAAGACACTGATAAAAGAAATTGAAGATGACACAAATAAATGGAAAGATATACTATGCTCATAGATTAGAAGAATACTGTTAAACTGTCCATACTACCTAAAACAATCTACCAATTCAGTGTAATCAGTATCTTAATACCAATGGCATTTTTCACAGGACTAGAACAAATATTCCTAAAATTTATACAGAATCACAAAAGTCCCTGAATAGCCAAAGCAATCTTGAGGAAAAACAAAGCTAGAGATATCACAATCCCAGATTTCAAACTATACTACAAAACAATAATTACCAAAACAGTACGGTACTGGTACAGAAGCAGACACAAAGATCAAAAGAGCAAAATAAGAGCCCACAATAGAAATAAACTCATGTTTATATAGTCATTTAATCTCTGACAAAGGAGAGGAGAATATCCGAAGGGGAAAAGACAGTCTCTTCAATAAATAGTGCTGGAAAACTGGGCAGCTACATGAAAATAAATGAAAGTAGACCACTAACACCATATACAAAAATGAACTCAAAATGGATTAAAGACTTAAATATAAGACCTGAAACCATAAAATTCATAGGAGAAACCCTTGGCGATAGGACATCAGTCTTCGTGATTCTTTTGGATGTATCGTCTCAGGGGAGGACAAAAAAGCAAAAAAACCTACTGGGATTATGTCAAAATAAAATGTTTTTTTCATAGCAATAGAAATTATCAACTAAACAAAAATGCAATGTACTGAACATGAGAAGACATTTGAAAATAATATATTTGATACGGGGCTAGCATCCAAAATTCATAAATAATTCACAGACCTCAATATAAAAAAAATCTGATTAAAAATGGGCAGAGGACCCAAAGAGACTTGCTTCCAAAGATGATATGTAGGTGGCCAACAAGCACATGAAAACAATTCAACATCACTAATCATCAGGGAAATGCAAATCAAAACCACAATAAGATATCACCTCACATCTGTCACAATAGCTATCACCAAAAAGACAAAGGGGTGCTTCGGTGGCTCAGTCAGTTAAGTGGCCAGCTCTTGGTTTCAGCTCAGGTCATGATATCATGGTTTGTGAGATCGAGCCCTGCATCAGTCTTGGTGCTGACAGTGTGGAGACTACTAGGGATTCTCTCTCTCTCTCTCTCTCTCTCTCTCTCCTGTCTCTCCACCCCTCCCCATGCTCAAAAATAAATAAATAAATATTACAAAAGAGAAGAAGAATAAGAAGCATTGGGGAGGACATGGAGAAAAGGGAACACTTGTGAACTGCTAGTAGGATTGTCAATTAGTGCAGACACTGTGGTAAATAGTATGGAGGTTCCTCAAAAAATTAAAAACATGTTAATATGATCCAGCAATTCTATTTATAGAATTATAGGTATCTACCAAGGAAAATAAAACCACGAATTTGAGAAGACATATGCATCTCTGCTAATCACAGTATTATTTATAATAGCCAAGATACAGAAGCAACCTAAATGCCCACTGATAGACAAATGGATAAAAAAGATTTAATACATACATACACACACACACACACACACACACAGGAATATTACTCAGTCACACATACACAAAATGAAATCTTGCCATTCCCAACAAATAGATGAATCTAGAGAGTATTATCCTAAGGGAAGTCACCCAGAGAAAGACAAATATCATAAAATTTCATTTACATGTAGAATCTAAAAAACAAATGAAGGAAACAAATAGACTCATAGCGATAACAAATTGATGGGTGCCAGAGGGTAGGGGTGGTGGTGGGATGGTCAAAGTGGATGAAGAAGAGTACAAGGCACAAAATTTCAATTATAAAATAAGACATAGGATATAATGTACAGCATAGGAAATACAGTCAATAATATTCTGACAACTTTGTATGGTGATAAAGGGTAACTAGGCTTATGTGGTGATCAGTAATATATTATTAGATGATGTAATGTATATAAATGTTGAATCCCTGTTTTTCACCTGAAACTAATATAATATTGCATGCCAATTATTCTTCAGTAAAACAAAAAATTCCCACTGGAAACATTACTCTCTTGTTAACATAGGTTTTATAAATTCTATTAAAAGGAATTTCCATATTTAGCTCAAGTCTTACAATGGCTGCCTTTGTATTCATGTGTATGTATGCCAGGCTTCATAATGTAGGAGCTAAGAAAGCAAATCTCAGGGGCACTTGGGTGGCTCAGTTGGTTGAGCATCTCACTCTTGATTTTGGCTCAGGTCATGATCTCACAGTGATGAGATCAAGCCCCACCTGCTTTGCATGGAGCCTGTTTAAGATTCTGTCTCTCTCACTCTGCCCCTCTTTCCTACTTACAATTTTTCTCTCTCTTAAACAAGAAAAAGAATGTAAATCTCTATATGCTTACAAATTATTAATCCTTATTCTATTAGTCTTTTCCTTCAAAGATGTCCAAATCTGGCTGATTGTTACAATCACCAGGGAAACTTCCTTAATTCTAAACCAACAGGTAAGCATTGGAACTATGGAACCTTTATTTTATTTATTTATCTTTTATTTATTTTTGAGACAGAGACAGCGCATGAATGAGGGAGGAGCAGAGAGAGAGGGAGACACAGAATGTGTCAGCACAGAGCCCGATGCGGGGCTCAAACCCACAAACTGCAAGATCATTACCTGAGCTGAAGTTGGACGCTTAACCGACTGAGCCACCCAGGCGCCCCTGGAACCTTTATTTTTAAAGTATCTTTTAATTTTGTGGGTTTTGGAAGTACTGTCTTAAACCCTAAGAGTAATCAAAACATTCTTATCAACAAACACTGTTTACCACTTCTACCCTCCATATCACAACATACTTTTTCCATTATTTATTATAAGCTTCATGTCTCTGGAACTACCTTAGTTGTGAGGATGCAGTTTGAGGTGAAATGCCTAAAAAGAAAAACCTGAAGACGATGAAGCTGCCACCATCTTGGTTTGGTAACGATATTATATTCAGTTAACAAGTATTTAAAGTGCGCCCTTAAGACTAATCCAGTTTGGCAAGTGCCAGGACTAGAGTATAAATGGGGCCTGAAGGACACACAAAGGAGGGAATGCTAAATTATATTGAGAGGAATGAAGTCAAACTTCACAAAAGAAGTACTTCTAAGTTACACATTTGAAATGAAGACCAGTTTTTGGGGTGCCTGGGTGGCTTAGTTGGTTGAGCAGCAGACTCTTGCTTTTGGGTCAGGTCATGATCCCAGGGTTGTGGGGATCAAGCCCCATGTGGCACTCAGCACTAACAGCACTGACCCTCTTTGGGATTCTCTCCCTCTGCCCTTCTTCCCTGCTTGGGCTCTAAAATAAAAAAAAAAAAAAAAAAAAAAAAAAAAATTAGACAAGAATAAAAAAAACAAAATGAAGACCAGTTCTTGGAAGACACATGTTTGCTGCGGTAAGGATTTTAGACTTAATATACAGTCAGTAAGGAACCAGTGGAAGTCTAAACAAAGTAACTTGACCAGAGGTGAAAGATCTGTCTATTCAACAACACACAGTCCATAGTCAGAGTTAAGAATGGACACGGGAGGAGATTATAATGATTTGGTAGTGATAAAGACGGACAGCAGATGTCAATGAGGGGCTATATATATATTTTTTTTCCATAAATATTTTCTGTGGGGGAACAAAGTGGTAAGAAAGACTTCCAGATTTTCTGCAATCAGCATCTAGGAGAGGTAATATTTTCACTGAGCACAGAGGAGTGAGTTTAGAGAGAGATTTAGTGTTCAGGTTTGGGGATTTTGAGTTTGATGCATTTTTGTATCATCCAGAAGCATTTCTTTCGTAGAGATACAGATTTTGGAAATACTGTCATTAGCATAGGACAACTTCCAGACACCAAAATATTATTTCCATACCATTTTTCTTGTGATCTCAGCTCTCTGTTCCCTGAATTAGTAAACAAGTGCTGTTATAGTTTTGACATCTCTGATGTTACAAAGAAATTTACCTTTTTATTTTCAGCACAATCCCTGGCTTGTAACTGGTTGAATATACACTATAAGTTTTCAATCAATAGCTCAAGGACTCAAGACATATAGACATAAATGGTAAATATTGGATAGAGGGAGAAAATCACAATACACTAGAAAAGACATGACTTGACAAAGGAGAGGATACCTAGTCAGGCTTTGAAGAATGAGTAGGTTCTGAATGAGCATACAGAAGCAAGAAAACACATTGAACTTTATCAGTGTTGTAAGAAACAATTTTACATATATGTACTGTCTTAAACTCCGTTATGGTCCTATAATGGTCTGTTCAGGTTTAAAAAAAAAAACCTGTTTCTTTACACTGTTAAGAGTCACCAAGCTGTACTAAAAGAATTTTTAACAGATTTAAGATGACTTTGGTCCTTCAAATTACATCTAATAGAAGTTTCAGTGTATGTGTGATTTCATTAGAAGGAAAAGAAGATAACCAAAGCACAAATTACTATAAGTAGGCAAAGTGTGGAAAATTGTGTATAATTGGTTGATGTTATCACCCACAGAAGTAGGCACGTGATTAATGCAACTCTGTAGCAATAAAATGAAGATTAAACCAGGTAAATTTATAGACCTAATCCTCTGACATTTGCATTCAAAGTAGATATTGTGAAATTTCAGTGCTTTATGGATATAAGATACTTAGTAAGATTTAGCATTGTCTATGCAATCACTAAACATAATTTGTGTCAACAACGGCATAAATGTAGCATGGGCAAGCTGTAGATAGTGATAATAGAAGCCAGTGAGTTGAGTACCTAAATAAAGTTAAAAAGTGCATTGGACCAGTATGAACGCTAATATGATGGCAGAATATTTTATCCCTTTATCCCAATTTTAACTTTAAAAAATTCTCAATTTAATCAATAGTAAAAAAAAAAACTTTCTTATATTCTTTCAATGTCAGCTCTGATTAACACTGAGTTATTATTATTTGTATGTTATTCAGCACTTTCCTTTGTAGAGGTAAGGTTCCTTTGTACAGGTAATTGATACATCACTCAAAGAGAATTCTAGACTTTTTAATATTAATTCATGCTGCTCTGGGTGATATAACAAACACTGAATTCATAATAAAGATCTTTCTTGACTTTAATAGGGGCTACAAAAATTAGAAATACCGCAGTTATTGGAGTCCACTTTAAAGTCTTCACCTCCTCAATATTAAAAATAAATTTGTCATGCAATCACAACCAAGAGCTTTAGTTTTTTCTTCCCTTGAAGTCCTTACTAGGTCTAGTTGTGTTTAGGAGGGAAAGGAGCTGCAATGAGCTTCTAAGGAGAAAGCACAGTTGACATGTGTAGAAATATTGCTAAGACTCCCCCTGGTTTTTAAAAGACATTTCAGCAGCTGGTCTTAATTCCTGACAGTTTTATTTCTAATATCATCTGGTTGACATAAAAGTGCCCCTGTCGGTTTTGAAAATGAGGAGAATGGGAATGGGCAACCAGTGTAAGAGCGAACTCTAATGCATCTGAAGTGGTAATTTTTTTTTAACTGAAAGGAGAAAGGAAAGCAGTTTGGTCTAGGAAAACAATGATTTTCCCAATTCCCAACTAATAGTAAATACTCACTTTAAATCCTTTTTGTCCTGTTGCACATAAAAATGCAGTATGGTCTTGTTAGCAGCTTTCTTGTTGATGAAGCATTTTATTTTTGGCACGTTTCATTACGTGAAGTGATGTGCCTGACAAATTGGCTTCCGCTTCTGTGTCATGCAAATAGAATCCATCCATACTTTTCTCTTAAGCACTTTTTGCAAAGTCATTAAGAGTAAGTGGGGGTGGTCAGAGGCACCTTTGGTTTGCACCGAATAAGTCAATGAAACAATAAGGGTAGGTCATTTAATATAGTTGTAATCGATTGCTGCTGTTGCCTTTCCGGCCAAGCTGTAGTGCAGGAACAGATTTTTAATTAAATAAATAGCTGGGTCGACAGGCAGGTGCGCCTGGGCAAGCAACCTGCCCCGGGATTTGGTTTGCAGCAGTTGCTTGGCAACACAACACGGCCGGTCTCTGAACAACAGCTGCACCCTCTGTTAGCAGCTAGCAGATGTTCACACCTCGGAGAACGGCATCAGAAATAATGATTTGCGAATAATAGTTTGTGCAGCTCTCTAATAAACGAGAAAAAAAAAATAGCTCACATGACAGAGGTCAAAGATATTCCAGACTGTCATAGTGAATGTGAGTTGGGATCCAGTGAAATGATTAGCAGACAATGAAGATAAACTATTACCGGGTACACTGGAGCTAAAAAGGAAGAGAAACTTATATATGAAGCTAAGTGAGAGATGTTTCCATATACATTTCATTTCATCTCCTCATGAACTTCTACGGCGGTATTAACTGTATTTCAGCAGATGAGACAGTAAATTACAGCGAATTTAAGTCACCTATCAAGTTTTCGCTATTATTTTAGTGTGCTCATTTTAAACTGGGTGGAGGGCAGAAACCAACAACACACTGTTTAACATAATACAAGAGAAAATATATGTAATGTAATAATGGTTATTACTAGCAACTGGTAGCCATGTCAATTTAGAACTACCTTCCTTTTACTGTGTCTATAGGATAATGCTTAAATTTAAAAAAAAATAATGAATATTTAATACACCGTAACTTGATTTTCCATTAAAAATTATTATAAAATGTGGGAAGGAAATTCTTAATCTCTCTGCTAAGAACATATAATTAAATTCTGATAAACCAGAACCTCCTACTACTTTAATCTTATCTGATTATCCCATGCAGTGAACATATGGCACCAATTTTAATGTTCCTTTTGGTACAAATGCAGTTGAATGAAAAAGAGTATTGTGTATTTGCATTTGTGTAACATCTAGAAAACTGCTTCAAAATTTATTTAAAAATTTTTCTTGTTTGTGTTTTACAAGAGGTTTAACAATGTCTCAGGGCAGTTTGTGAGCAATTTTTCCCCCCGCCCATCATCCTAAGCATGCATGGGGTATGAGATCCATAGTACTATATAGGCTACATAATCACACAGAAAAATCGGTCTTCTCTTCAACCTCACACACATGCACAACATGCCCTTTTAATTTATAATAAATGGAGATTGAGTAATAAGGAAGTGACGCCAATATAAAAATATATGAAGAATTTTTCATTTTGCTTTTTTTAGTAAACAAATTCTTTCAGAGTCGTGCTTAAATAAAAAACACAGCTTCACAAATACTGTTTGTTCGTCGTAATCATTTTCTGCGACTCTTTGGATGAAAAATGTTTATTCATTTTCCTCTTTAAAACCTGAAGTTACCTCAACAGCATTTACCAGTTCTCACATTTTGTGATCGTATAGTTACAGCTTCTTTAGAAGAAGAAAAAATCTCAACCCAATAATTGAATATATAATTTTGTGATAGAGCATTTAGAGTAATGTAATGTGTAGTAAATATACTAAATTAATCCTTGCTGGGTCAACAAATAGGAAGTTGCAGATAATAGGTTTCTTTCCTTGTCTTTTCTAAGATATAACAAATCTAATCAATCAGGCATTATATGTCTATATATAGATATATAGATATCGAATTGGATACCTTAAAAAGCAGGACTTTTAAGAGTAAATCTTTAAGGGAAGAATAGTTTTTTTGAGGAGGACAGTATTTACTGCTTAGGTATATTATTGAATTCTAGGGGGAAAAAAAAAACAACGCTGTCATTTCCCCTGAAGACAGATTAAATGTTCAATACATTTTCGACTAATACTCAAAAAAACGCTTCATTGACTCATCAGTGTCACATAGGTATTGAGGGCTGGATGTAGAAAGTGCCCTTTTCAACTGCTTGTTCAGGCTGAATTTTTAGATAAACTAGATCATGTGAAGAATTTTTCAGCATCAGGGCTGACCACTCTGGTTTATGCAAGTAAATTTAATTTGTCAATGAATCAACTGTCCTCATAGTCAACCTCCTCATAGGGCACAGTAGAAATCTTTGATTTACAAAATTGAAAGGAGTATGATATTATAAATGAGTTTATTACATCAAGTTTAAAATATCTAACATGTGGGTAGGACTATCACTGCAAAATAGGAAAAAGAACATTTGTCTTTGTAGTATCGTTTAAGGAATTCTGTGACTATGTCCTAATATAAAGTAATGAGCATTCTACATCACTTCTATGATATTATTGCTAAAAATACATGACCCAGGGGCACCTGGGTGGCTCAGTCAGTTAAGCGCCCAACTCTTAGTTTCAGCTCAGATCTTTATCTCAGGGTTGAGTTCAAACCCTGCATTTGGCTCTGAGCTGGGCATGAAATCTACTTTAAAACACACACACACACACACACACACACACACACACACACACACACACACCCCAATGTAATCATGAGAAAAAGATCATATAAATTGAAATTGACGGATAGTCTATGGCATAATTTGCCAATATTCTTCAAAAGTGGGAAGGGCCTTGAAGGGCCTTTATCAAAAGACAGCGAAGACTGAGAAGCTATTCCAGAATTAAGGGAGAGCATGGAGAAATTGTAACTACACGCATTGTGTGACTTTTTTTTATTGGATCCTAGACTAGAAAAAGAACATCAGTAGGGCAGTTGATAAAATCTGAATAAGGTCTATGATTAGAAAACTGTATTATATCAATTTTTTGGTTTCTGTCATTTTGCTTGTTTCTATAAAACATTAACATTTGAGGGATCTAGTTAAAGGATCAACAAGAATATTTTAGACTATTTTTTAAAAATGTATGTATGAACAATTTCAAAATGAAAAATAAATTTTTAAAAACTCATTAAGCCAATGGTAGATACAAGTCAGTACCTATGAAGAAGGAATCCTATATTAAGTCTTTTTTAACATCAACATCATTTTCTTTGTGATGGTGACTGACATCATTAAAGATAAAAGGAAATGCATACATATACACACAGATCAAACCGGATTCCTGGAGAGTAAAGTCCAGAGTTATAAATACTGTTACAACAGAAGTAAAAAGGGACAGTTTGGAGCAGACCAGGGTGTATGGTCGCCCTATTTAGAGACTCTACTTAAAGAAAAACTTTCTGGGTTTACAAAGGAACAGGCTGTAATGACAATGACTCATCCATCTTCGTATGCAAACCACCTGGTACAGTGCCCTGCACAGTAAAATACACGTTTATTGAACCACAGAGGAGCTGGCAAAGAAGTTAGTTTCTTTTAAGGATATAGTGGTATATTTCATCTGTTTCACAGTTTAATCTGGGACTGGCTACTCCACTCAGGAAAGGATGTTTGGGAAGATGCATTTCTCACCTTGTTATAGTTTCATAATCATGAACATCCTTTATATTTATTACCACATATACGATACAAATTCAAGACCCAATTGGTCCTGTAAACTCAGGAAAGGGACTCGCAGAAAGAAATGAATGGGCTACTGAGATGGTCCATAGAAATACTAGGAAGATCTGTGGTTAAAAAAAAAAAAAATGAGTACTTTTACCTCTATAGAGGAAGCACACGAAATGAGTCATTATTGACTAGAGAAAGAACTTGGTGGTGGGCAATCTAATTGTTGAATGTGCTCCCCTGGTGGTGTAAATCAGAAAATCATTGAACAGTACTAGTTCCCAAATTCTCTCTCATCACACATAACAACAAAAGCCCAGACAATCAATCAAGCAATTCATTCAGAATCTGGTGCTGTGTCAAAGAGGTTGCCAAATGCTACTTGTTATATACTGCAATATCCTTCAGTAGGTAAGAATATAGTTTTTTGTTTCCTTGTAATAAAAAGTAAATCTTAATATATCCTTGCTGTCTCCCACAAGTCAAACATATCCACAAAGCCTTGGATGGCTTTAGACCATCTGAAGACAGCCCAGTTCATTCCCCCTGATGGGTTATAAGTCTCAGCTAGTAATTCCATATTTATATAGAGATGGCTAATTTAAAGGAGTAAATGTTACCTTAACCCTCCTTGATTAGTTTTCTCTAATTAGGGAATAACTAATAAAGCTTGTATATATTTGCTAACTTTCAACAAGGAGAACATGGAAAGATTTTTTCTATATTCACCAATTTAATAAGTAATTCAATGTTTTCTGGGCACCTGGATCCCTCAGTCGGTTAAGTGTCTGATTTCAGCTCAGGTCATGATCTCATGGTTTCAAGTTCAAGCCCCAAGTTAGGCTCTTCACTCACAGCTCAAGCCTGGAGCCGACTTCAGATTCTGTGTCTCCCTCTCTCTGCCCCTGCCCAGCTTGTGTATGTGTGCTCTTTCTCTCCCTCCCTCCCTCCCTCCCTCCCTCAGAAATCAATAAACATTAAAAAAATAATTCAATGTTTTCTAAGTGTTGAAATGTATTTATTTAAAAGGCAAACTGATTTATGGAAAGCATGAGGAATGGATGAGGATTGTAGAACATCATTAAAGTGTGGTGAACTCAGCAAAAATCTGCAAGAATTTGTTGGTTCTATTTAGGGGAAAAATCATTTAAAAACACACAGAGAAAGAAACTAAAACATTTAGACACTAGGATTATATTTATATGACAGATGAATATAGTTGCTGATCTTATGTAAATACCTATTATTTAAAAAGGCTTAAATGATATTTTTATATTTTATGAAAACAGCTTCTCATTCCGCCCCCCCCCCCCCGCAAGAAAGAGAAATTAGAAATCAAGCAGGCCTAAGTACTTATTATCTACCTTACATTGAACTGGAATGAGAACATTTAAAGGAATCAGAAGGGGGGAATGGAGGGAGAACTAGAAAATATTAGATATGTTATATAAATAGCCGAAACTATGTAGGACATGAATTCACGAGGAGCAAAGCAACTGGAGGTGTTTAAAAGCAATATGTTTTCTCCATTATTTTTAAGATGTCTTCACTTTACTCCTAGCTTTTACCCATATGCGTCTCTGAAAGCTTAACGGATCTGTGACCCTTTAAAACCAGACAAAAATTCAGAGGCTGAGGATGGTAATGGAGTAGGAAATAGAAAATAAAATTATATGTTATTTCTTTCCTCATCTTAGAGTAGAAACATAAAGGAGAGGACCAAGTTGGACATAGTCTACACTCCTTGGAGACAGAAGATATGTAAATGAGTAGTATTTTACTGCTATCAAATTTATATGGGCCAGGTACAAATCATGCATGGGAAAAATTCCCATTTTACTCTTAGTTTAGCATGAATAAGAAGAAGCTGAGTTACTTGTAATTATTTAAAAGTAAATACCTAGGCTTTATCTGGCATCCATACTACACATGAGGTATATTCATAGTTTCATGAACCACAGTCCCACCTCTAATCTCAGCAAATATTGTCTATAACTTAAATGTATTATATATCACAATGGACTGCCTTAATAAATCTTTAAGAGTATCGTTTCCTAGTGAGCATAATATAGAAGCCAGTGAGGTTTTGGAGTGAGCTCTTTCTTGGATACTCAGAGCCTGGGACAAGGTAATTGTTCATCTTTTATGTAAATAGGCGGTTTGATAACAAGTGCATATTAGACCCACCTATAGAGTTTTCAAAAATGTTGATGTCCAGGTCCCAAATCCAGACCAATTAAAGCAGAATCTCTGTGCTGAGATCAGGGAAATGAGATTTTTTTTTAAAACTCACTAGAGGCTCAAGGGGAGGTAGGGTTGATGAACATTGATTGAAGTGCTTTAAAAGGGATCAGGCCCTGGGGCACCTGTGTGGCTCAGGCTGTTAAGCCTCTGTCTTTCCCTGAGATCATGATCTCATGGTTGGTGACTTTGAGCCTCACATCCAAGTTCTCTGCTGTCAGCACAGAGCCTGCTTCAGATATTCTATCCACCTCTTTCTCTGCCCCTCCCCCACTGTCCCCCTTGCTCTCTGTCCCTCCCCCACTCATGTTCTGTCTCTCAAAAATAAACAAACATTATATAATTTTTTTTAACTAAAAAAAAAGGGATCAGGCCCTGCCAGTGGTCGAATCCTTGCTCCCAACATGCTTCTGACCCCCAGCTTTGCGAACTCGGCCAAACGTCCTCATCTTCACTATTAGGATGAAAATAGAAAACTGTCTCATGAGATTGTTAAACAAATTAAGAGTTAATATTTATAAAGCAGTGAGGACAAAACTGTATACATGTCTGCTAAATAAACATTAAAAATAAATCAGACACGGGGGTGCCTGTGTGGCTCAATCAGTTGAGTGTCCCACTCTTAATTTCAGCTCAGGTCATGATCCCAGGGTCACGGGATGGAGTCCCATGTCAGGCACCACACTGAGTGTGGAGCCTGGTTAAGATGCTCTTTCTCATTCTGTCCCTCTCCCCAACTCATTCTCTCTAAAAATTCAATCAATCAATCAATCAGTCATCACTCAGGCTTTGGGGGTGAAGGGGGAGAAGTTTTAGGATAGTAAGGGAGTCAGTGTAGCCATTTGGTGTCCTTAGAGCTGGAGTCCTTATTGCAACTGGAACATCATTCAAGGTTTAGCTGGGACTTCATCAAGAAGTCCAGTTAAATAGACAGAAATTGGGATATCTTGGCACTTTATTTAGTTGTAAATGACACAACTAAAGCTGGCTAAAAAAATGTATTCATGCACATAAGTGAAAAGCCCAGCAGCTCAAACAGGATGGTGAAGACTCTTTCCCCTCTTTCTTGCCTCCACTTTCCTTTCCAGGCTTTATCTTGGGACATGCTGTTCCCCGTTATAGCAAGTAATTCCTTCTATCACATGTGCCACTCAGTAACTCAGGTAAATAGAGATCTTCCTTCCCTCTCTAATCTCAGGCTAAGCCCCAAGTTTCAGGGTCTCTGCTTTGCTCTGCCCAGGATGATGTCAATGTGCCTTGGCTTTCCTGGCTCTCCTTGTTTGTTTGCCTAATGATTAATTAATTGCCAAGTCCAGGGGAATTTGATGCTCAAATTAATTAGACTGGAATCATATGCTTTTGTGGGGAGTCAGGGTTGGAGCTAGCTTTACAGAAAACACAGAGACAGAGTGAGGGATTAACAATCCTTTAAAGAAACCACAGGTGATGTTACCAAGAAAAGGAAAGGGTTCAGGGCACGTTATTAACAGGTGTCACCATTGTTAAAGAATAATAATTCCATGCTTCTTGGAGGCTCCTCTAACTAGTGGGTTCCTAAATTCAGCATCTATGGGGTGGCACCTTTAGAAATGCTGGCAAGTATCATCTTCTCTCATTGTACAAAGATTTCCTACTTGTTAATTCCTGAAATTCTCTCAAGAGAGGATGAAGCATTTATGCTCGGACCTAAAATGCAATGTAACCCTGGGCTAAAGAATTCACTTATCTAAACTCAAATTAAAATATAAACTGTCATGAGATCTCTCTGGGGGGGGGGGGGGAGAGAGAGAGAGAGAGAGAGAGAGAGAGAGAGAGAGAGAGAGAGAGAGAGAAAGAGAGAGAGAAAGGTTTTGACAGGAGGCAAGAAGAGAGAAGCCAAGGAAGAAATAAATGACCACAGAACGGTGAAGCCTTGGGCACTCTGGGCAAGCAGCCGGTTTCATGTGGCTGCCAAGGCTGGCCGTGTCCCCCATAAGAGCTCTCAAAACTAGATTCTCAGCACATTACATCCTGGCAGCTTAGAGCATGAAATGCAGTTCACGATTTCACAATGTGCCTAAAGTACCTTTGATTCAAAATCAATCCTTTGGGTGGTTGTAGATGGGATGGACTGTGGATGCCAAAACATTCCCTCAATTCAGAGAAGGATTTGATTGTTTGACATTATGTGAATTAAATACTGTGGTTATTGACTAATTTCTTTCACATTTAAAGATATTGTGGAGACATCATGTAGACAAGCCAGTTTCAGCACAACCAACTGCCAGAAATGACCCTGTAATCTTAAAACTTCAAAACTTTTACCTTGGAAATGTGACCCTTAGAAGACTGACAAGGTCTGCTTTTCTTTCTCAGTACTCTTATTAGTGTTGTGTCTGCTTCCCTTCTAGTCTGGCTTGCTGCACTCATCATCTTCATTTCCCCTGGTTAACAAGTGCCTACTAAGGGACTCCCTGCTAGATTGCAGCCCACACAGTGCTCCATGCAGGATAATAAAGGTTTTAAAAAATCAACTTCTTTGTGACCTCTAAGGTCAACATGTTCAATCTCTACCTTTAAATTTGTTTTCATTTTTCTGCAATGATTTCCTTCTCCCCTTTCTCTAACTTTTGCTTCATTTTGCTGCCCCCAAAAGAGAACCATGGGTCCTTATTTCCATGATTTGAGAGGCCTCAGGTTTTCCCTAATTCCTTTCTGGTGGATCCTTCACCATCTTCCTCACACTCTACATGTAAATGTTCTTTTGACCAAATTCCCTTATTTTCTAAGCTGGGCTTACTGTCCTTTCTATGTGTTCCCATAAGGTTCTATTAAAGAAGCAATCGTATTGCACTGTAATCAGTTGTTTGCATGTTGATACCCCTACATGAACTCAAACCTGAGAAAAGAAACTGCTATCAATACCTGTTTTTACTCTACTAAGCAGCTCACTGCCTACAACTGCAAATAAATTCTTTTCCCCTCAAAAAATATATCTGAGATACTTTGCCTGAAGGAATTGTGTGACAGACAGGATCAGGCCACTGCAGGTGGAAGTTACAGTGGAATTAGAGATAATACTTTATGGCAGCTGTTCCCCAAACTAGAAAATTAGAGTACGCTTCCATTCCAACTCTAGACTTTCAAAATCTTGGTCAATCACCAGACAGTTGTGATAATTTGCAAACCAAAGTTCTATACTTGTAGGTATATATATACTTATGTGTAGCTCAGAAATAGGACAGTACCTTTTGCCACATTTAAAACCACGTTAAATCTCTATATAGATGGATTTTTTTTTAATTTTTTTAATGTTTATATTTGAGAGAGAGACAGACAGAGTGCGAAAGGGGCAGGGGCAGAGAGAGAGAGAGGGAGGGAGACAGAATCTGAAGCACGCTCCAGGCTCTGAGCTGTCAGCACAGAGCCCGATGTGAGGCTTGAACCCACGGACCATGAGACCAGGACCTGAGCCGAAGTTGGACGCTTAACCAACTGAGCCACCAAGGTGCCCCTTTACAGATGGATTCTGATACTAAAAGATTAACTGAATATCCAAGATTTTGTGAACGTACACAGTGATAATTTCATTGCAAAGAAATCATTCTGTGCATCCTGTAAGATGCACATATCCACCTGACCAATCACATCATTTCTAGACATTTGTATGCTGATGAGAACAGTAAAATATGAAGAGAACAATAATGGTGGAAGCAAGTTGACAAGAGGGAACAGACTCTTGATCAAGTAGACAGGTTGGCCACAGTTAGGAGAGAGGCTACTCTCTGGGCCAAGACACAGATGGGATCGCCTAAATCTTCTTCTTTTTGTTTCTCTTTTCACATTCAAGTATGTAGAGTTTCATTTGCTCAGTATGAAGAGGTGATTGAAAGATGAATTTTCAACAGACTGGGAGGGCAGTAAATGACTTCCACGTGGCTGAATCCATTGGTCCATTCTCAGTTGGGCCATTTGAATGATAGACAGCATTAACATCGTCTGGCACTCCCTCCTTAAAATACTTCAATCGCATGTTTTCTCAATTTTCTCCCAACTTCCTGACCACTCCCCTCTCAGCCTCATTGGCTTGTTCTGCATCATGTCTCCAAACTCTCAATTTGGAGCGCCCCACAGCTCAGACCTTGAACTCTTTTCCTGTCTGCACTCCCTAGGTGACCTTTTCCATTTTTCTAACTTAAAACCCATCTGTGTGTTATGGTTCCCAAGCTTCTATCTCCAGCCTGTATTTCCCCAGTGAATTCTAGGTTAGCATATGCAATTACATACTCCGTGCCTCCACTTAGAATCGTGCTGTACCTTTCAAGCTTAACATGTTCAGAACGGAGCCCCTGATATCTCCCCAACCAAAAACCTCCTTCCTCTATATTCTTTCCACATCTAGTAGTGGTAGCTCCAGTCTTCTGATTATCCACACACAAACCTGGGAGTCACACTTGGCTTCTCTCTTTCATCACACTTCACTTAGAATTCACCAATGTAACTTTTTGTCTGTATTTTCAAATTCTATCTAGATATCCATCTCCAAATAGATCACACTTTCCCTAATTCCACTGCTACCACTCTGATCCAAGCTACCATCACCCTCAGCCATCTAATTAGCTATCCCTTTTTGGCTTACATTTTCTTTTCATCCATCTACTCCAGCTACATTACACACCTCACTGTTCCTAGAACATGCTAGGCACGTTCCCAATTTAGGGCTTTTGCACTTACTATTTTCTCTGCCTTGAATACTGTTCTCTTTGTTAGCCATATGGCCTACTCCTTAACTCTCTTCAAATCTTTATGGATGTATGGGAAAAAATATGAAAGGATGTATATCAAAGTGTTAACTTTAAAGTTTATAGAACACACACACACACACGCTCAACTAGTTCTCTCCAGATGGTGGAATTTAAGGTAACTTTACGTTTCTATCTGAATATATAAATATTTTCTTAGTGTATTCCAGTGAAGATATAATAATGAAACTCTAATATATTTTCAAAACGTTTTTAATGTGGTTAGTCTTATGAATTATGAACCATTAATGTAAATTAAATTTAAAGAGTCCCAATTCACAACGATTACACTAATACATTCTTCCCTCATGGACATAGCTATTTGTACTAAGTGTTTTGGGTTTTTTTTTTTTTTGTTTTTTTTTTTTTTTTTTGCTATATTCCCATTACTACAATCTTCTCTCATCCATTACTCAGTTTCATTGGGTACACACTGGTGAGGATATAGACACCCAACAGTTGAGGTTTACAATTGCATTTTAAAATTGTGTATTCACCTTCTACAGTTTTGATAATGTAGTATGAGCCCATTTAGAATTGCTTACCCTACAATGAGCACTGCGGGGATGACTGGGATCCCTGTGAT
This sequence comes from Neofelis nebulosa, assembly GCF_028018385.1. NCBI lineage: Eukaryota > Metazoa > Chordata > Mammalia > Carnivora > Felidae > Neofelis > Neofelis nebulosa. The sequence continues at coordinate 82,940,435 of NC_080785.1, read as the reverse complement.
GAGACTCACAGTAACTAACACTGTTGAGAAGTCCCTGCGCCTCCTGATACATTATAAACGCACTCTCTGATCCAACCTCAAACTGGCTCCAAAGAGCTACGACTGCTGTCCCCTTTTAAATGTAAGCACACTAAGATGCAGAGAGATTAAGAGATTAATTTGCCTAAAACAGAATAAACCAAGGGGCCTAAATTCAAAATGAGGTTTGACTTCAGTGACATTGGTCTTGACCAATATACTTTGCTGTAACACAAAGGCCAGTTCTCTGATAATAACCTCCAAAAGATGGGGAAAAGATTAAACCTAGAAACAGGAAATGGAGAAACCTAGCAAAGGGAGTTTTTCTCCTGGCCCCAAATAACTGCCAAATCTCCCTCAAATCTGATAAAATAAGCTGTGAAATTATTGGTTAAGACAAAGGGTATAAGGAAATATGAAGAAGCATTAACTTCTACCCATTTCCCTATTACAAATTGGGTATAATTGCCAACAAATTCTATCTATACCACAGATTTCTTATGTACAAAATCAGTGTTTTCGATTCATCTTTCTGTAATAACACTTTAAATCTGAGCATTACAAAAAGTTTGTTTTTATCAATACTTGACTCAAATGTTGAAATATATATATGGCAATTCACTATGCCTGTTGGAATCTCAGAAGCCAACTTTATACTACATTATTAAAAACACGAGGTGGGGCACCTGGGTGGCTCAGTGGGTTAAGCGTTCAACTTTGACTCAGGTCATGGTCTTGCAGTTCATGGATTCGAGACCCACATCGGGCTCTGTGCGGACAGTTCAGAGTCTGAAGCCTGCTTCAGATTCTGTGTCTCCCTATCTCTCTGCCCCTCCCCTGTTCACACTGACTGGCTCTCGCTCTCGCTCTCAATCACTCAAAAATAACATTAAAAAAAAAAAAGTGAGGTCTGATGAATACATTTTGGATCCCTATCACGTCAATAGAGTGGTGATAGGAACCATCACAGAAAATGAAGTCCAAAGACATGATGTTACATATTTTCAACAGGTGTGTCAACAGCAGGCCACCAGAATTTTTCCTACTCTTTCCATGAAGATGAAGCTAGAAGAAACAGGTTTGTGCCTTTGTAAATGTCTATCTAATGTGAACAAAGTCTCAAGAAGCTGATCCTTAATAGCTATGAAGTAAAGGTTGAATGTTCCCAGCTTCTTGTAATGTTAATTCATGGCTGGCATCCTTTGAAGAACTTTAAACACAATGAACACTGGGGACATAGTATTGCCTGGCTAATCAGCATGAAGTTGAATGTGGAAAGAGACTGGCACTGTTACATGAATACGCTCTGAGCTGATCCAGGATGAACCTTTGGGAATGAATCACAACTGTCCTCAATGTTTTTATCATGAAAAAACAAAAACAAAAAACAGAAAAGTGAAGGTAATGGAAACTCAACTTAATCCAGTCTCGATAAAGGTATCTGAACATGCAGTGGGGAAAAAAAAAAAAAAAAAAAGACTTGGACTCTGGAAGCTTCAAGTGAACAGTCAGGAAACTTCATGAGACCATTCAATGTAAAGGTATCTAGTTTGTGACAAGGGAGTAAAATGTTGAGAAACAGTGAGGAAGAAGCATTCGTCCTAAGTAAAACTCGCCTGTCCCCCAAAAAGTTTTCCTTAAAAAACACAATTGCATAAAATAAAATAAAAGGTTGCGTTATTGCAAGGTTAGTAAGCACCCTGTGATCTGTTCCAGCCTCCCCTATTTCCAATGGGTTGGCTGCTGGAGGGAAATCCGTCCCTGCTATGGTTTGGCGCCATCTGGTGGAAGTTAGGATCCGGCTTTAGAAGCAAGGAGCGGATTCTGAGTCATGCGGCTGGACACACAGGACTTCCAGATCGGGACAACGATTTCTGGAACCTCCCTGTGAGCTGATACCAGTTTTTTCTCATCAAGAGCAGCACCAAGAGAATACGACCCATGAGAATATCGTAAATGAGGCAACCCACTCTCTTTCTTGCTCCCAATATGAAGGTTGGGAGGCGTACAGCCACCAACCCCGATCACATTATATCCAAACTGATGTCACCAGAGCATTTTACTGACTTTAGGGCTATCCATAAACTCCCATTCAATCTTAATTCTGGCAGCTAATGGTGAAATCACTTATTCTTACAGAAATGATTATATTTTTTCTTCATTTCTTAGTTGACTATCCTTCCAGTTTCCAAACTCTCCAACTTGGGGTTATTCTAAGATCCCTCCTGGGTATCTCACTCCTTCTATAGTACTTTTTACCTGTGAAGGTTTCAAGTTCCTCAGCTTGTTTTTTGCCTCAGTATCCACTGCCCTGTTGCTTTATAATATTCAAAAACTCTGCCATTCTTGGCTGTTGGTGGGAGTGATCACTTGGATTTAGCTTTGCTTTTATTTATATCATTTTGTATTTTATAATCTTCCACTGATAAATTCACATTTTTATTTTTGAGTTTCTCTGACCTTTTCAAAGAGATTCAGAGAAAGAGAAGGAAATGTGTTTGCTAGGTAGTCACCTTGATAGGGAATGCGTGCTCCTTTTCAACAGGTGAATTTATTAACCTCCAAACTGATAGCCAATCACTGTTCCCCACTCTGTTACAGAGAACGATTGTGTTGCTTCCAAATTCTTATGCTGAAGCTTTAACGCCAATCTGATGGTATTTGGAGATGGGGCAGTTGAGAAATAATTAGATTTAGATGATGTCCTGAGGGTAGGACCTTGATCACAGGATTAGGGCCCTTAAAAGAACACACACCAGAGAGCCCCTTCCTCCACCCTGACATGGAAGATGCCATGAAGGCAGCTGTCTCCAAGTCAGGAAGAGGGTTCTTACCATAACTCCCCAGCCATGGTAGCACCTCGATCTTATACTTCCCATCTGCTTGAACTGTGGCAAATAGGTCTATGGTTTAAGTCTCCCGTTCTGTAGTATTTGGTTACAGGGTCCAGGCTGACCGATACACATTTCATCCTTTCTCGGATGTTCAAGTGTTGGTCTATGCCAGAGGTTTGTTAAGCCTCATTTTTTCCTTTTCATTTTGAAGGTATTATTTTTAAGTAATCTCTGTACCCAGCATGGGGCTCTAACACACAACGCTGATATCAAGAGTCACATGCTCCACCGGGGCCAGTCAGGTGCCCCCTTTTGTTTCTTCTTCAAATAATGTTTTTTCAGTATGTGAAAGTGCTTTCTGACCCACACCAGTCCTTTAATGATAAATGGTCCTCATGATCCTCTTAACCCTATTTAAACACCACAATTTTTATGCAAATATGGACTTCTTCGCACAGAATAGTAGTACTTATAACCACTGCTTATACTTGGTTTGTCAGAAGAGTTTACATTAGGCATAAGTACAGAAAGCAAGTATTACCATTTGTTTTTTAAAAAAAATGTATGTTTATTTGAGAGAGGGAGAGAGAGAATGTGTGAGCAGGGGAGAGGGGTAGAAGGAGAGAGAAACCCAAGCAGGCTCCACACTCGGTGCAGAGCCCAGCATGGGGCTTGATCCCATGACCCTGGTATCACAACCTGAACTGCAATCAACACATCAAGATATAGATGTTCAAGCAGCCAAGCCACCCAGGTGCCCCAAAGTTTGCCATTTTAAATCTTGTATATATAAGAAGACAAGGTATTGGAATACACAGATTATAAACAATGAGGATTTGTACCTTTTTTCAGATTTCTTTTAGTCCACATTTATTGGGAATCTTGGTCTCACTTCACTCCTCTATGCCTCTGTGTTCTTTTAGGTAAAATTAGGATGATGGATTAAATATTCTGTTATGTCTCAGGACGAAAACTATTAACTGTATTGATATCATCCTATTTGTGTAACACTGTGATAGCCACAAGGTGCTTCCATATGCTATCAGTTAAATTGCCAGCAGCCTCGAAGGCCAAGTATTCTAATTTACCATTTTACCAAGAACAGCAATCAGGCTTTAAATCATTGATCCAAGCGAGAAAAAAATGGTAAACAATGGAGTCAAGATGCAAGCCGGAATCTGATTCCAAATTTCAGGTTCTACCATCCCACACTATTTCCTCATCTGGGAGATCAGTGATGTACTTTTTTTTCCCCCATTAGTCTCCCATTTAATGGCTTCTTGAATGTCAGATTAGGTTTATTCTAGGGTGATACAAAATGTACTGTACACAACTGTTTCTCTCAAGCCATTTCCACAAGGCAGTTCTACTTTCAAAAGGACCCTCAATAAACATGCAGCAAATCCTAGACTGCTCTGCTTCCCAAAGTCCCTTGCCTTTCACAGTGGGATGTCTACGAATTATGGAAAAAGGGCCAAGATTACTACTGGGGAGAGATGATGGCAGATATTTTAAGAAAGTGAAACCAGGTTAGCAACCTAGTATGATTTCTAGATTGGCTTGTTACCTTCATGGAAGTCCAAACAACTCTAGATATTGAGGAGAGAGACCAAAAGAGCCAGTTGGGGGTTAAAACAAGTTCAGGCTTTGATGCACTGGGTTCAGGTCTTGCCCTCCTCTGACAAGTTGAGTAACCTTGCTCGATTCTGATGGATTACACTTTATGTTTCATCTGCAAAGTACCTACAACATGGGGCACTGGGGAGGCTACAATGCTACAAATGTATAAAAAGCACCCAATACAGTATCAAGAGCATTGATGGCATCCTAAAATATTATGTCTGATTATATAAGAGACAGTTCAATGAAACTAGCTAATTAAATCTCTGCACCCATTTACAATTTTATCATCTAAAAATATTCGACTATTTTTATTTTATTTTTTTTCAATATATGAAGTTTATTGTCAAATTGGTTTCCATACAACACCCAGTACTCATCCCAAAAGGTGCCCTCCTCAATACCCATCACCCACCCTCCCCTCCCTCCCACCCCCCATCAACCCTCAGTTTGTTCTCAGTTTTTAACAGTCTCTTATGCTTTGGCTCTCTCCCTAGACTATTTTTAAAAGTTTTAGGGGTGCCTGGCTGGCTCATTCAGTGGAGCACACAACTCTTCATCTCAGTGTTGTGAGTTCAAGACCCACGTTGGATGGAGAGATTACTTAAAAATAAAAATCTTAAAAAAAGGATATTTTAATACTACTGGCACAGTAGTATAAATAACGTCAAACTATATGCTTTGACTTGAGAAATCCATGCTTGCATTTAACAAATTAATCCAATTAGTAACTACTGCTAGAACATTTACCAGTGCTCTGTGTTGGGGAACAAGATGAGTATTTTCTTTGTCCTCATAGAGTTTGCATCTTCCACTTAATGGTGAACATACGTGTGGTTGCACTTTTTAAAAAATCTTGTCATTGATAAGTCAAAATTTACTTTTAACTTTGGTATAAACTTGCCTTGACAACTCTAACTCCCACAAGTAAAACAAGGCAAGAGATATGTTTGGCAGAGCAACTATTTATGTCCTATCTTCTGTGTTGCCAGGGTGATGGTAGCAATATTGAAAACATTGGAGGTGGATGTTTTATTGGCAAGGATCCTGACTTTCAATTCCAAATGCAAGGACTGTAAAAAGCAAAATGTAGGCTGGGGTGTAGGCAGTGGACTGGCCATGGCTATACGTCAGCTAGATGAATGGATTATTGGTGATTAACCAAATGTGGATGCTGTTCTTGGAAGTGTAACACTCAGGCAATATTTTTGTAATAATATTTTAAAACTAATGAAAGTTTAGTGATTACCTCAAATTTTTTTCCAAAATCTAAAGCCTGATGTTTGTTTGCTTTCAAATGTTAGTTTTTTTTGCTGAGAATTCTCTTCCTCTCCTTTCAGTGGGAAACTCAAAAGATGTACTAAACTTTCGATCCCTCCTTTAAGAATCGAAATATTGTCACAGTACAAGTTCAGCTTAAGAATTTTTTAAACGTGTTGATTATGTACATTAAAGGGAATAAATTCATATACCAACGCTGAAAAGACAAAGTCATCTGTTAGGTCAGCTGGAAGTTCTGTCTTATATGAAAGCACCACATTTGTGTATAGACATGGACGGGGGTAACCAGCTTGGGACTTCTTTCCTCCCTCACCAACTTCATCAAATCAATCTCTTAGCTTCCAGCCAACTAGTATATTGACACTGAATTAAAAACACCACCGCCACCGCCGCCCTTCTGAGACATTGGGGGTTGACCCTATCAAACTTCAGGTCTTCCAACTGGCAGTACGGTGAGACATAGTAGGATATGGAAAGAAAAAGAAGGATGGTGATAAACCATGACTATAGTTCTTAGATTTTTTTTTTTTTTTTTAAGGATTCAAATACATTTTATTTCTTCAGTTACACCATCATGAGTAGAAGAGTGCTTAGATGAGAAGGTCGTTTTGAGACAATTCTGCATTAGAGCAAGTATAATGGTTGCTGATCTATTCACTTCTTTGTGATTTTACCAACAGAAGACAGGTTCTGTTCTTTTCTTTTTTTTTTTTTTTTATGTTTATTTTTGAACTAGAGAGAGTGAGCAGGGAAGGGACACACAAAGAGAAAGAGAGAGAAGATCCAAAGCAGGCTCTGCACTGATAACAGAGAGCCTGATGTGGGGCTCAAACTCAGTAACCTCAAGGTCATGACCCGAACCAAAGTCAGATGCTTAACTGACTGAGCCACCTAGGTGCTCCCAGAGAACAGTTTCCATTCTATTTCAGTCTGTGCTATTCTAAATATCCCTACAATAACATAAAAAGTAGTTCTGCTGGCTAGCACAGCATTACAATACTTGTGAAAATCCAGTGAATATTTTATGTGCCTCTGTCTTGCCATAATTTGCTGAATGTTTCTATTCTGGAGATACTTAGTATATTTCTGGCCAAGGGAAACATCATGAAGGTGTGAGAGGATTGCAATGGATTGCAGCTGCTGGCATATTTCATTGCAAGACGCCCTGGTAGGAACTCAAATGCTCTTCTCAGAAACTTCTAGATTCTGCTTCTTTTATGAAGAGTTTATTATATTATAAAGAGACACACGGTATAAGGTAAGGGGGTGGAGAGAGCATCCATGCCCTGAGTACACCCCATCCTCCTAGTATATCAATGTGTTCACCAACCCGGAAGCTGCACTGTTGGGTTTCTTGATCCATGTTAGGTTTTGCCAATTATTTGCAATGATATGATATTTGAAATGCAGGAATAATACGGAGACATTTTATTTTTATTTATTTTTTTTTTTATTTTTTTTTTTTATTTTTTTTTTTTAATGTTTTTTTATTTATTTTTGGGACAGAGAGAGACAGAGCATGAACGGGGGAGAGGCAGAGAGAGAGGGAGACACAGAATCGGAAACAGGCTCCAGGCTCCGAGCCATCAGCCCAGAGCCTGACGCGGGGCTCGAACTCACGGACCGCGAGATCGTGACCTGGCTGAAGTCGGACGCTTAACCGACTGCGCCACCCAGGCGCCCCAATACGGAGACATTTTATATGTTTGACCTGTTTTGTTTCTGTTGGTGATCAGATCAATCATATGGATATGAAGTGTGTTTTTTGGTTGTTTTTTTTTCTTCCATCAGTTTTAAAACTTTTCTGCAGAGTTTTAGTGTCTATTTTCTAGCTTCTTGGGTTTTGAGAAAGATTTTACAGCCAGCTCTGGAGGCCCAAAATGGAGCTCACTTCTCCAACTCTTGCAGTAATTTAAAAATTACCTAATCCTCTGTTAAGTTACTTTTTGCTCAGAATACCTCAACTAGTTTTGATTTTCTATACGAAGCGTTGTCTGATATACAGCACATGTTCTTCTCTGTTTAAAAAATTCAATACCTAACTAGTTTTTATGGGAAATTATCCAAATAATTACCATCATATTGAAGAGGGTGTACTATGACAAATTCCTCACAATTATAGATGTAGCTTTGATTTTTCAGCACAATCTGCTTTCCCAAATTTATTTATTCACAATCCAGTACATTTAGCACATCTACGTTTTCTTAGATTTTTCTCCCCTCCAACTTGTTTATTGCCATCTACCTTTCTACAAATTCTTTTTTTTTTTTTTTTTTTTTTTTTTTTTTTTTAGAGAGAGAGAGACAGAAAGAGGGAGCATGCGCACATCTCAAGCAGGCTCCGTGCTCAGCGCAGAGTCTGACACAGGGCTCGATCTCAAGACCCTGGGATCACAATATGACCCAAAATCAAGAGTTGGACCCTCAACAGATTCAGCCACCCAGGTAGGACTCTACAAATTCTCATTCTTATCCTACACTTACATGATAAACTTCCTATGATCATTTAACCAGAATTAATCTTTTTCTTTTATATCTAAACTAATCTAGCACTGTGTTGCCTTTGATCATACAAAACTCTAACACCTGAACAATGATTATTCTATCCCCCAATTTACATCATTTATTTACAAAAATTTACCAAATACTTAACTATGAGCTAGTTATTGAGCTAGGCACTGGAGATTTGAAAATACAGTGTCTTAATGAGCCTGTATCTTAGTAAGATATATCATCGTTAAACAAATAGACCCAAAATAAATAGTCAAGTGTCAACTCTCAGAAGTTCCATAAAGGAAAGTATTGTGTGCCTATACAAGAGAGCTTATCTGGTTTGAAAGTTAAAGCAAGCTGCAGGATCACTGGAGGTGGTCCCTAAAGAATCATCAGACACTTAACGGAGTGGGGAAGAATACTGGAAATGTGGCACTGCAGCAAGACTTCGGCTCAAACGAGCATTCTATAAGGAAATGAAGTCCCTGCCCCTTCTACAGGGAGCCTTAATCTGAGTGATTCTAAAGGAGCGTCTGTCTCACTTTACTTTGCAGGGGGAGGAACAATTCTGTCCTGGATAGAATAACTCTCATCAAAGAACATACTTTCCTTTCCACAGGGCTCACCACACCCATGCCTTCAACTGTGTCTCTTTCACTTCCCAATTTTTTTTACACATACACATGGTGGTGGTGGTGGTTGGGGGGGTGTTTGTACCAACTATGGACAAAATAACACCCTTATTGACTACTTACCAGGGTCCAGGTACTTTTACATTTATTTACATCTATGTTGGCACTTGATCTTCATAATAGCCCTATGAAATCGTTATTTCAAAAGGAGGACACTGAAGCACAGAAAATATTAAGGACTTACTAGATGCTGGATCTAAGCACCACTGAGTGTTTACCATGTGCTAAGTATAACTGAATAAATTCTATTTTCACAGTTACTATTATTCCCATCTTACTGAGGGACTGAGAGGCCGGGAGATGGACTTGCTCACAGTTACAGAATTGTGTGGCGAGGTGCGGATTTCAAGCAAATCTAGTCTATGCTGTACTGTGCCACTGAGGACTGCACAGTTTTCCAGGGTTCGTTCTGATCCCTTAGTACAGCTTTGCAGGCAGGACTCTCATGTCCATTTGGAGCCTATCTCTGGACAAAGTGGGAGCTTAGTACTTCTGTGTTCTCAGCTTTGGGATCTAGTCACCAATTCTGGGACAACCAGAAAGTTCCCACCCACCATCTGGTTATATACGCTAACTGTCTTCTATCTTTCAATACACTTTGGTCTCTTCTAGGGTAATATATACTGAGAAACGCACACAATTTAATATTAAAAGTAAAGAGAATAGGGGCGCCTGGGTGGCTCAGTTGGTTAACTGTCTGACTTCAGCTCAGGTCATCCTCTCACGGTTGGTGGGTTTGAATCCCGCATCAGGCTCTGTGCTAATAGCTCATAGCCTGGAGCCTGCCTCGGATTCTGTGTCTCCCTCTCTCTCTGCCCCTCCCCTGCTCATGCTCTCTCTCTCTCCCCCTCTCTCTCAAAAATGAACAAACACTAAAAAAATTTAAACAAAATTTAAAGTAATGAAAATACAACTAAGGTTTAAATTGCTTCAAATAAATGTTAGGTAAGCTAAGTCTACATGCTTGTGAAAAATGCCTAATTTTGGATGATCCACAGCATCACTTACTTCTGCTAGTTTGGATCAGTGAGAACTAGAGTAAAAAGATATCGTTAATATATATTCACCAAGAAAAAAATGTGAAAATAGCCAAGATCATTTTGGTAGCAGGGAGACCAGCACAATCAACAGATTATCTGTTACACATATGACATGCAAAAAAAAAAAAAAAAAAAAAAAGATCTGGCCACACTCAGATTTCTCTGCCATTACCTGAAAATGTAGAAGAAAAAGGTTTTTCAACAGGTCCTAACTTGAACTCCAAGGATGCCTCTGGAAGAATATTGGGGTGTCAGTAAACAGAAAATTCTATGTAAAATTTGAGTCATATAGGTCTATTTTTTTTTTTCTGGGGAATGAGTCCATAACTTTTAGCCAGTTTCTAGAATGGTTCCCTAAGAAAGGTTAAGAAACACTGATGGGGGAGCACATGGCTGGTTCTGTCAGTGGAGCATGTGACTCTTGATCGTGGGGTTGTGAATTTAAGCCCTACGTTGGGTGTAGAGGTTACTTTAAAATCACACCAAAAAAAAAACACTGATGCAGGCATAGTGACAAAATTATCAGTGCTAAGTAGGTCTAAGAGAATATATTCTATTTATAATGACAAAAAAGCATTCATTCATCCTTCCCAGTTAAATAAGAAAACCATGGTTTTAAAGACAGACTAAATAAACCCCTAAAATAAGCATTGAGTATATACCTCTGCCCTGAAGTAAAAATGAGCCCCAGGCAGATCAATCACCTGGAACTGATTTCCTGGCAGCAATCTTTTCCTGGTATCAGCAGCCCATTTTACCCTTATTTTTGATTTTTATTTGAAGTGATTACAAGTGAGATAAAATTAAGATATGCAATATTTTTTCAAATTGAAATGTTCTGATAAATAAAGTCATATAAACGAATTCTTCCTTCTACCGCGTAACTTCCAGAAGCACAAGGATTCGGGTCTCACTGGTCATAGACATATTACAGTAGAATATCTAATGGATAGCCATCTTCATCGCACAAAATTGCTACTTCTGCCGTAGGTAATGTTAGAAGGTCACCTTATAATTATACTGTGAGTTTAAGAAGTTATTTTGTTATCTACTAATTTGTTTAAGCATAGAAAAATAAATTTTTATGATTTAGAACCCAAAGCAAAGGAAGGAAACGTAATATATATGTGCATATATATACATGCCTAAGAAATAATTTTTCAACAATTTTACACATACTTAATGTCTGATTTGGCAGATGCCACACCTATTTCAAGAAATATTTAATTTAACAAAATCTCCCATATAAAGACCAACTTGGATGATACACTGGATCATATACACTTGCATTCTTCCTATCTCTGAATAATCCCCCTGCGTTTGTATTGTATGATGTTAAAAATGTCTTCAAAACAAAACCCATCCTCACAGATGCAGAGAAAAGATTGGTGGTTGCCAGATAGGTGGGGATGAGGGCAAAATGGGCGAAGGAGATTAACAAGTACCAGCTTCCCCCTCTAAAGTAAGTTATGGGGATGTAACATACAGCCTAGGGTGTATACTCAGTGAGATTGTATTAACTTTGTAAGGTAACAGGTAAGTAGATGTATTGTGGTGACTATTTTGCATTGTATACATATGTTGAATCACTACGCTAGACACCTGAAACAAATGTTGTATGCCAATTATACCTCAATAATAAAAAAAAAGTCTTCAAATTGTGTAGTCACCGCACCTTGAAGTAAAACATCCTAACCTAATGTTAGAAGATTTTCCAAAAGACTGAGAGAGTACTCAGAAGGAACAGATCTGCAAGCAAAATTGCCCCTAAAAACAAAACAAAAAATCATCCCAAAAGGGAATGGAAAGGAGAAATGGAAAAGAAGGGTGTGTCCTTTGTGACAGAGTCTGCTGGAGGCCTTCACACTCCGTTCTTTCTTCTTCTTGATGTGTGACTGGGTTATCCTTGCCCTGGCCCTTGCAGTTGGGTGTCATCCTGTGATTGGTTTATCTAAAATGGAATGACTGGAAGTACTCTGTGTCAACTTTCAGGCCTAACTTTTCAGAACCTCACCTTCTTTTCTTACTTGTATTCAGAATGACTGGGAATGAAGATGATGTAAATGCCCTAGAGAAGCAGCTTTTCATTCTTGACCCAAGAGTTAACAGTGGATGGAATTCAACTTATCTGTGAAACTTAGTGAATAATTTTATCTTCATTTTTATTAATTTATGACTCTCTTCTGTTGAAAATTTAAACAGTAAACCACAGTAGAATTAATAGTACTTGTGGCTTTAGAAAATACAGAAATCACAAATATTCTCAAATCCTGTTTCAACCACTGCAAGTATCTTAAAATCCTGCTTACATTCACAATTGCTTCAAAATTATGGTATTTATGGCTATAATGTACACTTTCAAAATAGAAGAATTTAGAGTGTCAAAGAAGCACACATTTATATGTTTTAATCATGGTATTTCAATGTTATTTGTTTCCTTTTTAACCTGAAGCATTTTATTCACGTATCTAGTAAACATTACATAAAAAGACAAAAAAGGTTTAAGAGCTGTGCTTGCCCTGGATGATGGGAGAAGAATGAACTTGGAAACAACTGTATTCCCTGAATGCCAACACAGAGCTTCGTGACAGCCTTGAAGATGCAGCTTCCCTATTTCCATGGGAAAAGGAGCATTTTTGTTACTTAAGTCAATCTATTTGTGGGCCCTTTTTACGGCCCCATCTGATGCATGTCCCAATATATCCTTGTATCATCAACTTTTGTTTATTACAGAAAGGCACATTTACAATATTTTTGCCAGAATTGACAGAATAATGGTCAGTATCACCCATCAACAGGGAAAAGAAAATCAAAACCACAATGGGATACCACTTTACACCTGTCAAAATTGCTAGTACCAAAAAACCAAGAGATACATGCTGGTGAGGATTTGAAAAAAGGGAACCCTCACGTATCACTGGTGGAACAGTATATAGATTCCTCAACAAATTACAAATAGATATACCCTGAAATCTGTTAATTCCACTACTGGGTAGTTACCAAAAGGAAACAAAAACACCAATTTGAAAAGACACATGAACCCCTATGTTTATTGCATTATTTACAGTATCCAAGGGTCTGGAAGCAATCCAAGGGTCTATCAATAGACGAATAGATGAAGAAGATGTGATACACACCGCCCCCTGACACACACACAGGCGAGTAATATTCAGCTATAAAAAAGAATATTATCTTTTCACTGGTGACCAATAGATGGACCTAGAGCATATTAGGCTAAGTGAAGTCAGACAGAAAAAGACAAATATCGTATGATTTCACTTATATGTGTAATCTAAAAAATACAAATGAACCAAAAAACCAGAGTAAGACTCAAACACCAAAAAAAACTGGTAGTTGCCAGAGGAGTAGGGGGTGGGGGGTGGGCAAAATGGGTCAAAGGACATGGGAGGTATGGACTTCCAGTCATGGAATGACTAAGTCATGGAGATCAAAGGCACAGCATAGGGAATGTAGTCAAAGGTACTGGAATAACATTGTTCAGGGGTAAGTGCTAGCTACATTTTTAGCGAGCAGAGCGTAAATATAGAATTGTTGAATTACTATGTTTTACATCTGAAAGTAATATAACATGGTGTGTCAACTATGCTGCAATTAAAAAAGAATTAAAAAATCTTTTTAAGAATTAAGGTAAGAATTTTTGTATTAAAATTACAGTATTCAGTGCTTTAATACAATAAAACTTAGGTAAATATTAAACTCTTAGCAATAAAAACTAAAAGTAATAGTAACTTTTCAGTAGATTATTCTCAGAAGTCCATACAACAATGGAGTCACTGAATCTAATGATCTAAAAGTTCCATTCAAGGCAAAGATCAACAAATGTGTACATCCCTTAGGAGCGATCAACAATCCCTGTAAACTCTCATCATTTCCATTGCAAGCATCTGCTCTCTGATCAAACCATCCTTCAAACCCATATGAACAATCTGTTAATTCCATACAAATTTTACTTTTTCAGGTTTCTCTCAGGTACCCACGTCCCTCATCAGTTTACACCCCACAGCCAAACTTTAATTGTTATCTTGCGTATACCCCAAATCTCTTCCATATCTTGTATTCTCTACCTCTGCCCAAGCATCAGTTTGACTAGAAGAAAAACGTGTCGCCATAATTATCACTCTCATCTAAACCTCAAGACCACGAACTTTAAGTGGGCTATTGGAGCAATCTATTATCACACAATCCTAGTCTATTTGGTTTTCTACTTTCTCAGTATCTGAGATTCTTGGTCATGGAGATTTTGAAGAGAATCGATCTTTTCCTAGCTCCCCTTACCTAATTTACACAAGTACCACTGTGAGCATCCTATACTTAACCTTCACTCCTGTAACCTGCATGGTCTCTGCTCCTTTGCAAAATCCCTCTCTCCACTTGTACATCAAATTCCATTTCTTCTCTCTGTTCAGGGACAGGGCTCACACAATCACCCTCTGTACTTGATCATTCTCATTGGCATATAGAATATGCCGTGATTTCTCCCACTGTTACAAAAATTTTGTCTGGACCCCACATTCCTCTGCAGCAACTGTATTATTTCTTTTTTTGTTTTTTTAATGAAACTCTTGGTGGTTGTCTATCTTTTCTATTTTCAATTCCTTTCTTTTTTTTCCCTTCAACTATTCAAAACAGCTTTTGTTCAAACTCCAGTCCACCGAGAGAGTTTTGAAAGTTACTAGTGACTTAACTTCAGTACTGGTAAATTCAACAATCCGTTCTTGGTCCACATCTTACCTTCTCTATGAGCAGTATGTGCCACAGTTGGTGACCCTTTCCTTGTTTGACGTATATCCTACATTTCCAGGACAAAATTCACTCTTGGTCCTTACCCCAATCCCCAATAACAACCACACTTCCTTACGCTTTTGCTGTTTTTGTGTTTATTTTTTGTTTTTTTCTTCCAGACCTCATAATAATGAAAAACTCCAGGGCTCAGGCACTGTCCCCTTAGGTATTTTTTATATTCTCACACTCCCTTAATGACCGCAAATACCATATATTTAACTGACATTTATGTCTTCAGCCCACACTTCTCTGAACCCCAGGCTCACATATAAATCTCAAACTGAAAAAAGTGAACTCATGATCTTTCTCTCTAAACATACTCCACCTGTAGTCTTCCCATCATAGAAAAATAGCAAGTTTATTTTTCAGTTTTGCAGAACAAAAATATTCAAGTCACCCTTGACTCTTCTGCTGTAACGTTACACATGAATTAAGTTTTGTCTAAGCTTAAAAAGACAAAAACCTCACCATCTTCTTAACAAAACATAGTCCAAGGCACCAACATCACTTACCTGGATTATTGTGATAACCTTCTGACTTGTCCCTCTGCTTGTGCGCCTTCCCCAACTGCAGTGAATTCTCCTTGCTTTCCACATGATCCTGTTACAATTTAAGTCCACAGAATAGAATTAGAAAACAAATTGTCAGTTTCATTTAAAATAAAATCGAGGGGCGCTTGGGTGGCTTAGCTGGTTAAATGTCGGACTTTGGCTCAGGTAATGATCTGGAAGTTTGTGAGTTCAAGTACCTTGTAGGGCTCTGTTGCTGACAGCTCGGGGCCTGGAGCCTGCTCGGATTCTGTGTCCCCCCCCCCCCCCTCTCTGCCCCTCCCCTCTTCTTGCCTGTGTGAAAGCTCTGTCTCAAAAATAAACATTAAAAAATTTAAAGAATGAAATCTAGATCTCTTCTCATCTCTAAGTCCTAAAGATCTACCCCCTGCTGTGATGTTGTTTCCTACTCTGCTGTCCCTGATAACCCACTGGGTCCATCCATTATGTTGACCCTGTGTTTCTCATCTACACCAGGCATGCTCCAGCCTCAGAGCCCACAGAGGTTTCTTTTTCCTGGATGCTCTTCCCCCAGGATTCATTTTAACAGTCCCAGTCACTAGCTTTAAGTCATTGCAGGAGTTCATCTTCTCCGGGAAGTCTTTCCTCATCATCCTTCTCTGCTTCCATTTTCTCCGTAACTTTCATTGCCTTCCAACATTCTATGCTTATATCTTTTTGTTTATTGGTTTTCTCCTCCCATGACAATGTGAGCTTCGTGAGAGTATTTTGTCTATGTTCTCTCACTTAAAAAAGGTACTGACACATAGCAGGTATTTGTCAAGTGTTAACTCCCAGTATAGGTTTTGTTATGACTGAGTTAAGTATTGTTAATACATTCTGGCCTGTTACATGGAGGACAGAGAAATCAGTTTTAAAATTCAAATTTATCAGAAAACTAATGGAAATGTTTGATAGCATTAATAACCCTTATTTTTTAAAGGTACCCCTGATTTCTCCTGGGAATGTTAAATCTGCTCCATTAAATTAAAAAGTCCAAGTTAACTTTAATTCCCAGTTAAGAATTTAAACTTTGCAAACAAAATATTAAATGGGGCTTTATAGATCTATAAAATGGAATATGTAAGATGACCATAGGCCATAAATTAGGTGAACATGTATCCAATTCTTTAAAATTTTATATTATGAAATATATTTAGAAAATAATTTACACATTCAGTCCAAAAACAGATAACTGCCCCACTCACATGAAGTTTAATAAAATATTTAATGTTTTAAGTCCCTATGTGCCACTCTCCAATTACTACCCTTCCCCACCTCTAAAAAGTAAACCCAAGAAGTTGTGTTAATCAATCTTGGCTATGTAGTTTTGCCATATATGTATATTTCCATAACTAGATTTATTTTGATTAATTTTGGAATCTATATTAATGTAATAAATACTATAGGCTTTCATCTGTAACTTTGTGTGCCCGTTGTCATGCTCCTGAGATGTAGCTATATAGATTTGCTTCTCTAATTCATTTAAAATGATGATCTTTTGAACATTCTTGCTTATGGCTTGAGGACCATATATTCAAAAATTTTATTAGGCATCATGATTTTGTTTTCAAAGAAGTTATGCTACTCTCAACTCCTGTGAGCACAATATAACGGTAACCATTTTTTCACATCCTTGCTGTTACTAAATGTTGTCAGTTTCTATTTTTGCCTAATGAACGTGGAATGATATTGTGAATTTAAGTCACCTTTTCTTGATTACTAATAAAGTGGTCACATAGTGAATTTAAAAAGTTGTCAAGTACAGTTTCATTTTTTATCCCCCTTAAGAACTTCTAATAATTTTTAACCTTATTTTATTCATACCACAATTTCATAAAAGATATTCCCTTATATTGCCACCTTAAATAATTTATCTTTTATATTTAACTCCTTAACCTGTTTGAAGTTATTTGAGTATAGATGAAGTAGAGTTTTACTCTAGGACCATTAAGCAAATGATCTATTTTTTCCTTACTTACATACTTTCTATATATCTCTGGGTATATTTATGGGTTCTCCCTTTCCGTTCCTTTGTGAACTCATCACTAATACGATACTACATTATTAGTAAAACTTTAAAATGGTCTTAGTATCTGATAGAGCTCATCTCTCTAATGTATATAGTTTTTCATTACCAATTAGTCATTTTGACCCACTTCATTTTCCATACATATTTTATAGTAAGTAAGCTGATTTTAAAGAAAATTCCATTTAAAAGTGTAACCTGCCACATTTCTCTCCCCACTTCGGGTCATTTAGTTGCCCCTCTTTTTAGTTCATAGTCAAATGTGACCTTCTAACATAGTAAGTGGTTTATGTATTCATATGCCTATTGCTATTTTACTTCCCTCTCACCTGTCTGCTACCCAGATGGACTATAAACTCAAAATTGCCCAAGTTATTTTTGGATGTGTTTATGTGTACATTTCAAGCACCTAAAACAGGAGAGGCTTGGGCAAGGACAGGTACTCAGTAAATAGTTGCTGAGTAAACAAAGTCAACTTCGATTCATGACTCAATCACGGAAAACTGGCCTCTTTCTAACATTACATTTCTCTAATCCATGAACATGGTATCTTCCCATCTATCTACATCATCTCTAAACTATTTCAATACAGACTTCTCAGTGTCCTAAGTTTTTATGTGTCTTTGTAGATTTTTGTGTAACTTACACCTTTGTTTTCATTGACACTGGTTATGAACTTGATAGTATTTTTTTCTATTAAATTTAATTTTTTGTTTATAATTTTTTCTATTTAATTTTTTCTATTAAAAATAATTATTTTTTTTGAATTTATTACAATGTATAAGTAATTCTATCTTTTAAAAATGTATTTTTAACAAAGCTGGGTACGACATCTGGGTTTAATATTTTGTTACATTTACTGAATTATACTTTGCACACTGTAAAATTCAACCCTTTTAAGTGCCTAGTGCAATGACTTGTGATAAATATGTACAATACTATCACTACGCTCAAGATATTGAAAATTTACCATCGTTCCAAATATTTCCTTTGAACCTCATTGTAGTCAACTCCATTCCCCCACACCCAGTCTTTGGCAAACTCTGATCCATTTTCTGTCCTTAATGTTTTACCTTTTCTGGAATGTCATATAAGTAGAAGCATACAGCATATGGTCTTTTGTGTCTAGCTTTTGTCTTCAGTGTAATGCATTTGAAATTCATCCATACTTTCGCATGAAATGAAGAACTTTCCTTTTAATTGCTGATGGCATCACATTGTATGGGTGTAATGCAATCTGTTAATCCCCTCACCTCTTGAGGGATATTTGAATTTTTTTTCTAAATTGTAGCGGTAGAAGTTCTCCTTCCTCCTGGGTAAGTTTCTAGTAGAATTGCTGGAGCACATGAGAAACTTTCTGAGTAAGAAATTCCTAACTTTCCCAAAGCGTACCACTTTTTTTCATTCCCACCATCCGAGTAATATAATCCTGGTTGCACTATGTTTTCATCAGCACTCGGTATTAAGATGCTTATTTTTATCCATTCTAGAGGATAACCAGTGTCATCTCACTATGATTTTAGTTTATATTTGCCTAGTGACTACTCATGTTGACTTTCTTTTCATGTTCTAATTTGTCGTTCATAACTCTTCTCTCAAAGTCTCTTAAATTTCTTGCCAATTTTTAAATCAAATTTTTGGCTTATTGAAATGTGAAGATTATTTATGTGTTTTGGATGTAAGTCCTATTCTCCTCACCTCTAAAGTAGCCTTGAAAATCATCAGCCTCCCAACCACAGGAGCTATGAAAAGCAGCAGCCTTACAGCCACTGGAGGGGATAGAATGAGTGTGTGGCTTCTCAGAAAGCCCCATCCTCAGAGCATTATCATTAAACTGTCTTGTATCTCCCTGAAAATGTCTATTTACAGAGTATTGTCATTATTTAACCTGACACAGAGCTTGCTTGCTGGATTTATCTGATATAAAACTTATATCCGGAATGAATAAAAAATTTACAATAAGAAGACAAACAATCTAATTAAATTTGCATCAAATATCTGAATAAACATCTGTTCAAAGATGGTGTACAAATGGCCAGGAAGCCTACGAAAAGATGCTCGACTTTAGTCATGAGGGAAATAGAGTCAAAGCCTCAGTGAAATAATCACTCCACACCTAATAGGATGACTATAACGAATAACACATATAATAAGTGTTGACAAGGTTGTGGAGAAATGGAATCCTAATATATTGCTGGCAGGAACGTAAAATGGTGCGGCTACTTGGGAAACAGCTTAACAGTTCCTCAAAATGTTAAATAAATATAATGTTACCGTATAACCCAGCAGTTCCACTCTCAGGTATATACCTAAGATAGATAAAACCATGTGTCCCATAAAACCTTGTATATGAATGTTCATAGCAGTGTTATTCTTAATATCCAAAATGTGGAAACACAAATGTCCATTAACTGAGAATGGATAAGCAAATGTGGTATATGCATACAATGAAATATGATTCAGTAATATAAAGAATCAGTAGATTCATGTGAACACTGAATGACCCCTGAAAACAGTATGTTAAGTGAAAAAGTCTACCATAAATCACCACATATTGTATGATTACATTTACAGGAAATAGTCCGAGTAGACAAATCTGTATAGACAAAAATACATTAGTGATTGCCTGGAACTGTGGCAAAGGGTGAGGTGTGGAGTAACTCCTAATGGGTTCTTTCTGGGGTGATAAAAATGTCCCTAAATTAAGTTGTGTTGACAGTTACCTAGCTCTGTGAATATACTAACAGAACTGTATACTTAAACACATAGACATAG
Source organism: Neofelis nebulosa (assembly GCF_028018385.1). Classification (NCBI taxonomy): domain Eukaryota; kingdom Metazoa; phylum Chordata; class Mammalia; order Carnivora; family Felidae; genus Neofelis; species Neofelis nebulosa. Next base: position 82,920,302 of record NC_080785.1, on the reverse strand, counting down.
AAGAAGAATACACCATTTTGACACGATTAGAAAAAACCTCCTCATTCACTTCTGACGAAAGACACATTAAGGTTGTCACTTTGAAAAAATGGTTTGAGGTCATCTGGGTGGCTCAGTCGGTCAAGCCTCTGACTTCATCTCAGGTCATGATCTCACAGTTCCTGAGTTCGAGTCCCGTGTTGGGCTTAGCGCTGATACCACGGAGCCTGCTTCAGACTCTCCGTCTCCCTCTCTCTCTGTCCCTTCCCCACTCACTTGCTCTCCCTCAAAAACAAACAAAAATTAAAAAAAAATAAACTCCACAGTTTTATGAGGCACATGGTGGCTCAGTTGGTTGAGCATTTGGCTCTTTGTTTCACCTCAGGACATGATCTCACGGTTCGTGGGATCGAACTCTGCATCAGGGTGTGCATTGGCAGTGCAGAGACTGCTTGGGATTCTCTCTCTCCTTCCCTCTCTGCGCCCCTCCCTCACTCTCTCTTCAAAATAAACTTAAGATCTTTTTGAAGAAGACTTTAGTGTTTAGCCAGCCATTGCATGCCTGGACATATACCATATAGAAATGATTGCACACATGCACTAGCTATCCTCAGGAGCCCTGTTTTTAAGAGATAAATATGAAAAACAGAATATCCACAAAAAGTGAATAAAAATGATATAACATTCCTATAAATACATTTCCCCTGTGAAAGTGACAGAACTATCCCTCACATATTTAATATTTAACTAAATAAAAAATTAAGTTACAGGACTGATTAAATACTTATGTATAGCTCAGTAAGAGAAAAATAAAGAACTTTCTTGGGGAGTGATACGTGATAAAGGTATAGAGAAAAAAGTTAAAGATGAATATAAAATTCTGGTTAGTGTTTATCGCTCTGGGTAGGAAGAAGCACACAGGACACTTCCCAGGTTGTGATAGCTCGGTGGGTGTCATTCCTAATTAAATCCCCTGCAACAAACCTCATTGTACATTGAATATGTAGCCATGAAGTGGAAACAAATAGGTGATATGGGAGCAAGGCATCTATTTTTTGAAAAATAACAGATGGTTAAAAATTACCCCTGAAAAGTCTATTTCCCAAACTCTAAGGTTGTCTAAATGTACAGATATATGTTTAATATAAAGTTAGACAATTTTATGTAAGAATGTATTTTATTAATACGTATCATTTATATACCTTTTTGAATATATAATGTGTATGTACATATATGAACAAGTGTATGTAACACACATATTTGAAAAGAAATCTCAGATGTATTTTTGAAGCAAAATTTGTTTATATTAAGAGCACTTTTTTATTAAAAGCATTTGAATTAGCATCATTTAAATATTTTACTGAGAAAAAAATATTTCAAACGTATGTGTGGCAAGCAATGAAATTGTATTATTATGTAATTTTCTACTAGAGTTTTGAAGTATTTTTATTCCTTTGCTGGTCTTTTAGTAGTTAAATATTTTCTTCATCATTATTGATTTTGACTTCTTGCAGCAGGCAATTTTAATTGTTCTATGTGGACTTTTGTGTTTTCACATTAAAATCACACTCGGTGAGATTTTATTTCTCTCAAGTAAAGCACAAAAGGGGAAAGATCAGTCTATAACAGAACAATGTAGTGAAACCATAGCTGAAAAAGATCTGGCAGAAGCACAACTCCTCTCTAAGGGCTAAAGGTTACCATTTGTTACCATGCTATCTATTCTCCACCACTAATGAAATTGAAAACGAACTTTTTAGAAGTACTTTCTATCTTCCCTATTTCAAATTATTTATACTGGCATTAATAGGCACACTTAATATACATATCAAGTATTATTCGTTAATTCCTTGCTATTGGTGTATTGACTTAATGTGTAACTTAAAGGTGCACAGTAAGGTATTACATAGCTTTGTCCCCTTGTTCACAACTTATCTTATTGTGGCATTACAATGGAATCTTGAAGGCTTCCTCATTTCCATTCATGCATCCATGCATTTAAAAATTAATTCAGTAGGGGCGCCTGGGTGGCTCAGTTGGTTGGGCAACCAACTTTGGCTCAGGTCATAATCTTGCAGTTTGTGAGTTCGAGCCCCACATCAGGCTCTGTGCTGACAGCTCGGAGGCTGGAGCCTGCTTCAAATTCTGTGTCTCCCCCTCTCTCTGCCCCTCCCCGGCTCACGCTCTGGGTCTCTCTCTCTCAATAATAAATAAACGTTAAAAAAATAATAAAAAAATTAAAAATCAGTAATGTATTTTAGTAAACTTCCTTCCTTCCTTCTTTTCACAAATATTTACTGTTTACCTCCTGCCAGGCACTACGGTTGTTTCTAGAGATAAAATAAGGGTAAGCAGATAAAGGATCTGTCTTCTTGCAACTCAGAATCTGTATGTGGAGACAGCAAACTGTGATTACCACTTAAAACATTGCGACCAATGCTGCATTGTGACTAGCGGTACCAACAGAGGTGTGGGGTGGTTGGGTTGAGGAATTCGAGGTGGAATTGACAGGAGGAGGGTTTAATAAAGAGAAAAGCGCGGAAAGAGCTGAATGGTGGAAGGAATGAAGGCCAGAAAGCAGAGAGGGCAAGAAGAAATGGGAGATATAGTGAAGATACAAACCTTAGGGGGTCTCAAGTCACACAGGATGTTATTAGCTATGTAGGTTTTTGGTTTTGTTCGTCTTAGAAAACAATGGAAAGACACTGAAGCAACCAGTAAGGTGGAGACACCGCTCGAGTCAAATTTTGAGAACACGTGGCTCCAGTTTTCAGCAAGAGTTCCTTTGTTACTCCCAGCAGCCACTACTCCCTAGTCTGCTCTCCTGGTGAGTTGCGTTTCTCACCATAACCATGTGTTAGTGCTGCAGTTCTCCAAAAAAATCCAACTCCTACAGTGGCTTGCCTTCTTGCAGGAATCTGTTTGTCAACTCTGCCCAGGATTTAAATTCTTCTAAGATTCATTAGATATTTAGTTCTCGTCAAGTCTAATGGGCCATAAATAACTTTAAAGGTAACCTTACCATATGATGTGGTAAGATGTAGAGACACACACAAAGTGCAAAGGGTAACTAACAGTCGGGGGAGTAAGGTACTCTGCCTGGAAAAACAGGGAAAGCATGAGAATAGGTATATTTCATGGGGCCCTGAAAGGTGTCTGAAAGGTTTTTCGTTGTTGGTTGTGTGTGTGTGTGTGTGTGTGTGTGTGTGTGTGTGTGTGTTTAAAGAGAAAAACGGGAACAACCTTCTGAGAAAAGGGAATTTTATAAAATCATAGCTGTTTCCTGGGAGATAATTAGAAATTTGATGTATGGGAAAGGATAGAGGGAGTTTGGGAAAGGAGCTCCAGATGAATTCTGACAAATTTTATAACAGGATAAAACAGATTCCATCTTTGAGGCACTAGCGAGCCATAGGAGGAAAGAAAAAAATCAAGCTGGGGGATGCCTCTCAGGTGGTTCAGCTTAGAACTGTTGTACCTGCTGGTATGTTTAGAATTACTGTACGTAGCTGCCCACCCTTACTTTGTATCGTGCGTGAAGACCGACCTGCTCGTATGTTTTACTTCAGCGACCAGTGATTTGGCTTACTGTATCTCCCCTTTATTCTTAGCAGCAGAGGAGGCATATGGAAGAGAATTTATGCTTACCCAGAGGCCATGCAGCCATCTAAACTAATAGGCTTTCGTCTTTAGTTTGACTTTCAAGTCAAAAAAAGTTTTGGCCTTCTCTAGAGACCCAGGAGTTTCCACTTCCCCAACACCTTACCCAAGGAAATACAACAAACATTGCTGTGAGATAATGAATATTCCCTCCCTTGATTAATGAATTAAAGTTATAACTTAAAATATTTGGCTCATCAACATGTATTGTCTGTTTTATTAAGACAAACTGATTATAACTTGCGAAAATAAGATGTAGACGTTGAAAGAATGGGAAAATCAACGTTTGAACACAAGGGCAAATGCCAGTTTTTGAATTATATACAGTGATGATTCATGAGCACAGCCATAAATCTTACCTAACAAAGCCCATCTATCTTGGGGGACTGTCAGGAGCATATGGAACCTTCAGGTACTGTAGTGACTAATGACTATTTGTAGACAAGAGCGAAATTCCAGCTTAATGCCTATGACTATGTAAGTACATGATAAAAACCGTAATGCTATTGGAGTTTTTCACATATCTCTTGTGGACTCCAGAATAGAACATTATTACTGAGTAAGTAAGACATCAAATGATCTATTCAAAAGATTTTTCCAATAATAGTCATACTAAAAATTACAGCCTGTGTTTATACATATATATTTGTGTTTAGACATACAATCTATAAACTGGAAAATCTCTCATGCCCTCATGGAACATTGGAAACATTTGGAAGTGCTAAGGAATTGTGAGGTTAAGACCTAATTCACATCTATCTATTCTTCCACTGATCTTATGGCTAGGACAGAAAGCCCTGATTTAAAAGCTGATGTGTTATTTTTAGGGAAGTGGGGAGACAGGGGACAATGTTGCTCAACAACACTAAACAACAGTGCTCAAATCAGAGTGACAGGAAAAATCTCCCCTTCAGCATCTAGACAGCACTGACAATATGTGATGATCCCTGCTATGCTTTTTCTGTTCTCTGTAAAATTGAGCTTAAGGGCACATTGGTGGCTCAGTTAGAGCATCCCACTCCTGATTTTGGCTCAGGTCATGATCTCACGGTTGGTGGGTTCCAGCCCCTGTGTCAGGCTCTGTGCTGGCAGTGTGGAGCCTGCTTGGTCTTCTCTCTCCCCATCTCTCTCTCTCTGCCCCACCCCCAGTCTATGCTGTTCTCTCTAAAAATAAAACATTTAAATTGAGCTTTGAGTAAGCTGCCTAATGTTTGTTTCATTTACTCCACCAGATCCCATTTACAGAAAGCTTTCAATAACTACATAGCACTGAGAGACTCTAACTTCCTTCAGGATCATTCTTTATGGTAAACCAGCAGGTTGTTTCTGTGTCTTGAGAGCCAAGGGACCAGATGATGAGCAAAAAGCAATGGAATGATTAGACTGGGAGAAATTTTCAAATTCAGCCACCAAAAACCAAATAAGCAGAATCAATTATATGTACCCTCTCCCAGATTTAGTTAAATATTTTGCTTACAAATAGAATAAATTTATCAGAGTTTGGTTTTTTTTTTTTTTTTTTTTTTTTTTAAGTTTATCTGTGTTGAGAAAGAGGGAGAGCACAAGCAGGGGAAGGGTAGAGACAGAGGGAGAGAATCCCAAGCAGACTCTGCACTGCCAGTACACAGCCCAATTTGGGGCTCAAACTCACGAAATGTGAGATCATGACTTGAGCTGCAATCAAGAGTCAGACGCTTAACTGACTGAACCACCCAGGTGCCCGTCCGAGTAGTTTTATATGTGGACTAAGACAAATTCAGAAACCATTAACAAAAAAATTCAAGGTGTCATGGTGGGTTTTAAACCTCGTATCTATAAGGCTTCGTTCTATCCCCTCGGAGGGAGTCAGACAACTGTGACAGAATATAGATTATCTTTGGCCTTAGACTATTTTTTCCACATGTCTACAATTGGACTTTTGTTGATTTTTCTCTGGAATTAATTATAGGCCAGGTCAATTTTCCATACCCAGTGAATTCTGTAGAAGTCTTTCTACAATAAAACTTTTGATTTGTAGAAAGTTATTTGGTACATAGTCTACTTTCCTTGCAATTTTAGGGCTGATTATATCCATGAGATTTGTCATTAATAACTCAATTAGCTTTCATAGTACAATCTCTGATATTTTCCTTGTTATGCTCTTTTATCACTGCAACAATACCCCAGGAAACTTTTATTATATAGCTTGAATAGTTCGTGATTTATTGATTTGAGGATCATTCAGCAACCACTTAGCATCCATGATATATTAGATGATAAAAAAAAATATGTAGCTGTTTTGTGCTCTTATGGAATTCTCAATCTGTGTTTGATGAAAACATTTTAAGAACTTCTGTACCAGAAAACAGCATGCAAATTAATGATTATACAAATAGAATCAAAGGATTAGAAATATGAGGTGAAAAACCCATGAAATCCATTTATGATTAATTTTTGCTCTAAAATATGAATGATTCTACAAGTTTCCTCAGTAATCTTAAATATTTGTTTGTACATTAAGAATAGTTTTATTCACAACTAGCATATTTCATACATTAAAAAAAACCAGTCTCCTTGGAGTGCCCAGTTGGCTCAGTCAGTCAAGCATCTGACTCGATTTTGGCTCGGGTCATGATCTCATGGTTCTTTTTTTTTTTTTTTTAAATTTTTTTTTTTCAATGTTTTTTATTTATTTTTATTTTTTGGGACAGAGAGAGACAGAGCATGAACGGGGGAGGGGCAGAGAGAGAGGGAGACACAGAATGGGAAACAGGCTCCAGGCTCCGAGCCATCAGCCCAGAGCCTGACGCGGGGCTCAAACTCACGGACCGCGAGATCGTGACCTGGCTGAAGTCGGACGCTTAACCGACTGCGCCACCCAGGCGCCCCCATGATCTCATGGTTCTTGAGTTTGAGCCCCATGTCAGGCTCTGGGCTGACAGTGTGGAGCCTACCTGGGATTCTCTCCCTCTTGCTCCACTTCTCCCCTGCTTGTGCTCAGTCTCTCTCCCAAGATAAACTTGAAGAAAAAGAGAAGAAGAAGAAAAAAAGAAGAAGAAGAAGAAAAAGAAAGAAAGAAGAAGAAAGAAGAAGAAAGAAGAAGAAAGAAGAAGAAGAAAGCAGTTTACTAAAAAAAAAAATAGCCTCCTTCCTCAGACATGTTAGCAAGTATTTCATGCTCAGTCTCACTTTCCAAAATTTTCTCATTCTGACCTTTGTAAACCCTTTTACAGCTTCACATTCTTCCTTAAATGAATGATATCAGGTCCAGTGTGGGTTCAAATGATTCTGAGTCTGAAACATTCTGTCATTCTTTGCATCCCCAACTCTTCCCCACAGCTTAATTCCCTTCAAGACTAAAAAATACAATATTGCTGACTTGGATTCAGTAAGCTTATGAAAATACATAGAGACAGCTATTATTTATCATTTGCTTTTTTTCCCCCTGAGTTTTAAAATTTATTTATATTGATGACCATCATGATACTGGATAAAACATCATATTGACTTGCAGTAAATAGTGTGACTCCTCATTTTTTCCTACACTAACAGGGACAGATTTGCTGTCCCTGTGATCCAGATTTTATTTGTTCTTCCCCCTCTACCACCATTATCTCCTTTGTCTTTTCATGTTTTTACTTAATATACTCTTGCTTGTCCTCAAGTATCGTCCATCAACTTTCTCCTTTATTAATCGGCCTCAAGTAGCCACTTCCATCTCTGGAATGTCCTAGTAATGATTTGGTGTGCAAATTAATTTGACCACACTTTCATTCAACAGTATGACTTGTCAAGCAAAGCCAAATAAAACAGGCACAAAGCTGTGTCTTAAGGAAGCTTACACTCCAGTGGGTGAGACGGACCAAAAACAAAATAAATGCACGATCACTTAACAGATTAAATGGTGAAAGGAGGAAAAAATCAAGCAAAGGTGATAGGGAGCAGGTAGGTTCTACTTGTATTTTGCATTTATTTTCCCCTCCCGGTTTTTCTGACAAGTTCCACTTTTTGAAAAGCATGATTCTGGAATGTCAGATTGCATATAAAAAATACTGGAGAAAGAATTTGAGGCTCTAATTTTAATCCCTGTGAAGGCTGCTCGGTTTTCATGCTACTCTTATTGAAGTACTAGGTGGCCTTTTAGGTTGTGAACAAAAGCCTCAGCAAGGCTTCAACTACTATTTTAACTCCTCTGCCCTGTGAGTCAGCCTGTTCTGCTCAGCTTCTCAGCTGTTCCTTGCGGAGTCGTCTTGCGTAGTGCACCATTGGTGGAGAGGAAATGGGCTGTCAAAGGAGCTGATAATTTCAATTAGTCAGAGATGGCATCTGCGCTGAGCACGCTGTAATGACACAGCTTGTTAGCTTTTGAGCAAGGACACAATCTGCAGGATCCTGACAAAGAGCTGAGGTTTCCTTGAACTGGTGCTTCTTCAGCAAGATGCTCATGTTTGAGAGGCTGAAGATCTCCTATCTGCAGTATGAACTCTACAGTCTGTTCAGGCCTCATGGACAGAGGTCATCGGCAGAAACTTCTCAGTCAGGAAATCCCGACGTGCCAACATTATCTACGACACCTAAAGTGACCATTTCTCAAATCTTTCTTTCTCTGCTACACTTCACCTCAAGTCAAATTAATATCTACAAGTATCTTTTTCTAGAGACCCAACAATGTTATAAAATCCTCTTGGTCTGTGTTTCTCTCACCTTATCCAGTGGCCTACCCCCAGTTGGAATCTAGATAATAGGTGATTAAAACCTATCTCCAACTTTCTCCTCTACTCTGGTCATCTTTGTTTCCTCCTTGTTTTTCAACTTTCCAGGACCAGAAAGAATAGATTTTCATCTTCTTGTCAAGTATCTTTCCAGTCACCAGCTAGACTCCAGGACCTGATCTTTTTTTACTGCCCACCTGCTTGTATGCATGGATTTTTTTCCTTCAGCTCTTTGTTCCAGTTTATCTCTTAAAGCAGTCAGAAGACCCAGTGGGTATCACATCCCATGATGTAAACCACCACCACCGTTCAAGCAATAGTGACTGCCCTGAAGAGTTCTGACCAGCCCAGACCACCCAGACCAGTTTGAACTCAACCTCCCACTCACACCTACGCAGATGGACCACACAGTGACCCATGAAGTGACCGACAGTTACCTTTACCACATTCTAATACTAAAATCCTAAGATATCCTCCCACTGAGGAGACCAAGTCTCATGTACATAACACACAATGCACGATTAGGCATGTTTCCTTAAGGCATATGTACTACCTTATGCCCACCTCCACATACATTAACAGTGTTCTCCCATCGAAATATTCACCCTAACCCTAAATAAAAGGAACCCATTCACCTATGCTCAGGAAATCTCAGCTTTGGGAGCTATTCCCCTGATCTCCTTATTTACTGCAAATAACGTTTCCTTTGAGGGACAACCCTAAGGTAGTGTGGTTTCTGTGACTTAGCCAAGAGCAAACTCATGTGAGTCTGATTACACTTCTATCACCAGTTTTGGGTCTAACGTGTTGGGTAAACACTGTCGAAGAATCCCCTGTGCTGAATCTTGAAATTTTATTTAGCAAACTACCTTACCATGAAACAAAGTCTTGATCCTATTATCTTACAAAAGGACACAATTTCACCCCATTTGCCCTACCTCCTCATTCTGGTATGCTAATTCTCAAGATCTGGGTTGGCAGATTGAAGAGCACAAAAGGATCCTTATTTAAGGAGAGAAACTGAAATACTTCAGTTTAATCTTCATAAAACTTCAGCTCTGATAAACTAGGTAAACTCTTACTAAATAATACCCTCATCAATGTGTCTTCTTAAACTTGATCTGATGGGGCGCCTGGGTGGCTCAGTCGGCTAAGCATCCGACTTCAGCTCAGGTCATGATCTCGCAGTTCGTGGGTTTGAGCCCCCTGTCGGGTTCTGTGCTGACAGCTCAGAGCCTAGAGCCTGTTTCAGATTCTGTGTCTCCCTCTCTCTCTGACCCACCCCGTTCATGCTCTGTCTCAAAAATAAATGTTAAAAAAAAAATTTAAACGATCGGATTGTGCCATGGCAACTCAAGAATTTGTGTTAGCTATCAAATCCCAGTAACATATGAGAGAATCTAGCATTTGTTCAGACTTTTACTCATCACCAAAGTCAACTGGAAAGTAATTGAATGTAAGTCATTATGTACTAAGTATTCTAAAAAATGTTTCTCTAAACATGCAATTTTTCACAGGTGATTTAAAAGACTTCCTGAAACCCCAAAGACTATAACTTGGTAAAAAGGAAACAGGTGCCTTTTACTGATTGGTTTTATTACCCAAATTTGCATAACCCCTAGTCCTATGTGATTAGTGACTGGCAGAGAGTTGGTGTTGAAAGTCAACTGCTAACCTTAAAAAATACAACTGACAGTATTTTACCAGCAAAAGATGGATTTATTTAGGAATAGAGAATTGTAATAAAGGATGAGCAAACTATGGCAAAACCATAGGCAAGTCTACCAAAGGAGAGGAACAGACTCTTCTTCTACAGAGTGAAGCAGAAAGATGGGAAGGCTGTTATAAATAAAAAGTACAATGGACTAAACTGGGAGCTCATAGTGGCTTTTCATTGGCTGAACTATGACTGTCACACATTGGCTGAGCTGTTGCTGAGGGAGGAGGAAGAGTTCCTGCCTCCTGCTGCTATAGTAAGTAGTACCTATTGGCTAAGTCTCTATCTTCCTGTTGGGTCTGCAAGGGATATTGAGCTGGAGGGTGTGAGAGCTCCCCTGGCGAACCTCTCCCTGTCCATTTTAGTGAAGCTTCCCTTTATTATTTTTCACAAGATTCACTACTTATTTTCTCTAGATTTTAATTACAATAATGTTTTCCACTCTAGTGCAACATTAAGCCCTATTTCCATCATTAAGAATTTATTGAGTTTAAACTCGTTATGTGCCTCCAAAAAAGGAGAAAATAAAGCACATACAGGCTTCAGCATGGAATAGACTACAAATCAAGAAGCATTTGGGAACTGGACAATGACACTTGGGGGCCCTTAATTCTGATCAAAAGAAACAGAAGTCAATGACTTCTGCAATAGGGGCACTCTTTTCCTGTTATTTTAAGAGCATGGACCCTGGAGACAGACTGCCTGGGTTCAAACGCTATCTCTGGTATTTATTAGCTATGTGACTTTGGGCAAGTCTCAAAATATTCGCTGTTATATTAGAGACAGTCTTAGTGGATAATGTGCTTGTAAATACAGTTCCTTCAGATTGGTCTGATCATGCCATTTCTACTTAGGAGACTTTCAGCAATTAAATTCTAGTAACTTGTGTGAGAATCTAGCTTCAATACAGGCTTTTATTTTCTTCTTATCTCTGTATACCAGTTCTCACTTGTAAAATGGAGATAATGATGATGCATGTCTTACTGTGTTGGAAAGATTAAATGAATTATTGTTTATAAAGTACTTAGAAGAGCCTGGAACATATTACATACTAAATAAATGAAAAATCAACAGACGTCCACAAGCCATTTTCCTACTAAAAACTCAGTATTAAAGGAAATACTTTCTAATTCCAGACTGGACAAAGCAGAAGAGTTTATAGGGCTAAAAATTACATAAAGAATATATAATTTCCTTGATAACAAACAACTGTAGGAAGCCTCTCTCAGGGCCCATTTTGAAGGACTTGAACTTAATTTTAGGAATACCTAGACCTTTGCATAAAGATGGAACAGACAAGTTCTGTAAATAAAGTCTAAACTGCAAATAGTTGTGTGTGGCAACTGTTAGAAAATGCCATGGCAGGAAGACAGACTGTATATATATATATATATATATATACACACACACACATATATACATACATATACGTATATATATAAACATATATATGCACATATATATGTTTATATGTGTAATGCACACATATATGTTTATATACATGTGTGTATATACACGTGTGTGTATATACACATGTGTGTATATGTATATATATAAAATAGTTCTGTGTGTGTATATATATGTATATATGTATGTATATATATATATATATATATATATATATATATATACACACATATACACACACACATACATTTATCTGCTTAAATAACTGAGTGGTTTTCATTTCATAAAGCCCTCCAGGTACTTTTAGTAAATATTCTTGAATAACCAACAATTAAGAGTCATTTCTTCTCAATACTTACGCAGATGGGTGTCTAAATTAGGAGAACTCTAAAAATAGGCAGTCCAGGTACATTTGATAACATGATGCCCTATTGGTAGGAAAATACTGTGTGTCATCATAAGGTTACATACATTCATAGGAACTTTTTTTTTCAGTTTTATTTCAAACTAATTGAGCCTTTAAAAATACACAAATATACAAAGTTTCATTTATAACAGTTCATGTAAGTGGTATTCACGTTTTTTTCAAGCCTTTATACATCGTAGTTCCAGATACTAATTGAGATTTTGAACTTCTATCTTTATTATTGATTCTCTGAAAAAAGGTGTTTTTCCAAACCAAGCAATCCACTCTTAACCATAGACAAAAATCTGATGGTTACTAGAGGATACTGCAGTGGGGGCGGGGGGCAGAATGGGTGAAGTGATTAAGGAGTGCACTGGTGATGAGCACCAGGCAGAATATGGAATTATTGGGTCACTATATTGTACACCTGAAACTGATATGTCATCAGGCTGACCTTCCTTTCAATAGCTCAATTTTAGTTGTTTCATCAATGTTGTTTTTAAGCACATGCTTTCTTATGTTTTACGATTCTCAGCTTGGGGTCCTCATCACAAAATGACTTTTTAAAAGTCTTACTTGGCAACTTAATGAAATGTAATTATGACGCCTTAAATTCTTTTAATTCATAGGAGCATCTGTGGACTTTCTGAATAGTTCAACTCACAGGGTCCCTGTGAAATGTTTGATCATGTTAAGATTAAGCACACTGGTCCTGAAGCCTACCTACCCCAAGTTAAATAAGAGTTCTGAACCCTGTTAATTGTATGATCATGAGCATATTACAGAATCTCGGTGTCAGACGCCATCTGTGAAACGGGGATGGTAATATTGGACTCATGGGGCTATTAGAAGGGTTAAATGAGTTAGCACATATATATATATAAAGTACTAGAACATAGTAAAGGCTATTATTACTATGAACTATTATTAGTAATGAACAGTTCCTTTCTCTCCGTCATCACTTTGTTCACTCTTGGCATGTGGTTATTTTTTTTGCGACCACTGGCGTGATTAGTCCTTCACGTTCTTGTAGAATCCACTTTGCTTGCACTATTTGGCTTACTCTTTATTCTTTATGCTTCTTCCATGAAACAGAAACATCATTATTTATACTTCTGCAACAGACATATAAATTTAGGTCTAAAAAAGGAACACATCACCTTACTACCTGCTAACATGCATTCAACTATCTTATTAAATGACCCTAATTTTATTTGATCTTTACCTTTCTACATTATCCTTTCTCTTGAGTGTTGTTTTTCCTCTTCCTTTTATAGATTTAGTGTTTCAGCTGTCATCTTTAGCACCATTGTGATCCCCTGAATGTTCAAATTATCAAATTACCATTAAGAGCTAGTTTAAGTTGGATATTGACTCTTTTTAACATTGCCCCTGTAACTGAACAGTGTTTAAGAAGATCATCATCACCACCCTTACTTCTGTCCTGGCACATCACATCCGTCATCCCCTAAAAAGTACTGATTTCTTACAGGCAAGAGAACAGGACAGAGCTTGAAGCTGATACCAGAAGTGCAATGGAGAATTTGGGTCAGGAGGAGGATCTCTGGGAGAGAGACTTGGTTCTTGGGCTGCTTCTAGCTGGAGCCCAATTGGGTCATAAGCTCCATAAGCTCACAATTGATCTCAATGTTTAGGAGTTCATTTCAAGCTCATTCTATTTTTTCCCCCATTTAATATGTTGCAATGCTGCTTCATACTTTTAGTATCTAATTGCATCTGCCACTTAAACTTCGACTCTGATAACAAGGTAAATTTTTATGGTTAAATATCAAGTACCCTTGGATATTTCCAGCCAAATAAGCCTAAGTTTCATGTTTGCCCAATAGCTTACTAGTGATAAGAATTTTTCTTTGATCTGTTTCAGCCCTAGCAGTTAAAAGAGCATGAAGCATGGAAAATTTCCTTTCTCACCAAAGAATGTCTCCTAAATACAAAAAAATATTAACTTATGTCCTATTGTATTAAACCTTTCTTTCCCCTCCCCCTTTCTTTTCCACAAACTCAAAATCTCCATGTTCTGATTTCATACCTCTATTTTGTCTTAACGCAATCAATAAATCAATGTTGATGAACAGATAAAACTTTGTGTACCGGTGTGTACATAAGGTAATACTTTCAGTCCCATTGACTTTTATCATAAAACAATCACAATCCAGTGATGTGACAAGCCCTTGGAAAAGAGAATCCCAAGTTGAAACTCATTTTCAACCCTTATCTTCTCAGCCTTCTAGGCCCTTAGAAATACACCAGCATAATTCACAGATTTTGATTAACTGTATGTTGAGAAATGATAGCTATAGGTCAGGTCCTGTAACAAGTACTCCACTTCAACTCTGTACCTAACCTTTTTCTTGTTCAGTAAATGACATGAATTATGAGTAAATCTAACTTTTAGGTTTGGTATCAAAAGACACCATGTTGTGTTTCCTCTGCAGAGATGTACTTCTGTATAATCTCTGAAAAAAAAATTGATTTGGTAAGATTACCACAATAAAGACAGGATAAAAATTATTCTCAGTACATCTGTTTGCCAACAGTTAATGTGCTAATAACATAGCAAAAGTACTTTGAAACAAGATTTTAATCACATTTCTGGCTGTAGCACCTACTAGCTCTAAGACTCAGGGCAAGTGCATCTAATTGCTTTAAGCTTTTGGTTTTTTTTTTACGTTTAAAGTAAGATTATTATCTATCTCTTAGAGTTATTTTGAAAATTCAAGGAGTTGAGATTTAGAAGGACGGTGAACATTACTAGCAATCTGTGGAAGTTACTATTGAATGGGTTTTCTTTACAGATTCCATGATCCATAAGGCCCTTCTTCCCTACTCAGAGTAACAGTATTATATGTAGATTTTTCCTGAAACATAGTGAACTGTGACAATCTTCAAGACCTAGTATTTTTAGAATGTATTGAGCAAAACTCTAGGCAGTAGTGTAAGAGGTAAGAGCTCTGCATAGATCTCAGGCTGTAGCCCCTCTAAAAAATCCCTTGATGTTAATTTGAACCCAACCTTTCAACCAGAGAGGTATTCGGCAGTGTGGAAAAGATACATGGGACTCCTCGATCTAATATATACTCCCTTTGACCCAGGTTAAGCTTGAACACTGAACATTTCATTAGTATCTCATTTAGGCCCTGCAAAATTTAGAATAACAATTTGTGGTTTAAGACTTACAAAGTTGTTGCTATGAGTTAATTTATGTAAAGCTCTTGACTGATATTAAAGATAAGATTTATGTCTTTCATGTCATTCAGTTGGAGCGTCTAGGACTGTGGCCACGCACCTTTGGGAGAAATATTTATGAAACAACGATGGCCACCATGTATTGCCACAATGAAGAGGACTTACCTTGGGGTAAGTCCAATACTTGAGGTTTGATACCTGAGGTTTGATAATTAAATTCTTCATATCTAGAAATGTGATGTCATCAACACGGTCCTGGAGCCCCTTCATATACAAATTGATAGTTACAGTTACAGTAATATTCCCCTTTGTCCTCAGTACTATTTGGGAGTAAAACTCCCAAGATCGTGAGCAAAGAGGCTTATAAGGGTGCCTGCCTGGCTAAGTTGGTAGAGCATGTGACTCTGCATTTGAGGTTTTAAGTTCGAGCCCCAAACTGGGTGTATAAATTACTTCAAAAAATACTATCTTTAGAAAAATAAAAAGATGCTAATACAAGAACCCCAAAATACGTGTGTTAATAATCTATTAGCCACCCCCTTTTTAACTTCACAATCCTTTGCTATTTATTATTATCAAACAGCTCTTATTCAATGACCCTGATACTGAATTCAGAGATTCTTGATGCCCTAATTTGGTTATCAATGTACCATGTAGCTACAATAGGATAAAACAAAATCCTCAGCATTCATATCTGGTCTAGACTGCACATGGTATACAGGCAAGGCCATTATTTTAAGGTATGCTCCTTATTCAACAAATATTTATTTTCAAGAGACAGAGCATGAGCAAGGGAGGAGCAGAGAGACAGGGACACACAAGATGTGAAGCCGACTCCATCTCTCAACTGTTAGCACTGAGCCCTACACGGGGCTCCAACTCACACACTGTGAGATCATGACCTTAGTCGTAGTTGGAAGCTTAACCGACAGAGCCACCCAGTCACCCCAATATGTTTCCTTATTCAAACTACATTGTCCTAATAAAGGTGGTAAATGTCTGTTATGTGTGTGTGTGTGTGTGTGTGTGTTTTAGGACAATCAGTTCTTGATGAACTATAATCCATGAATAAACTGGATTAAGATAACATAAAAGCTTGTCATTTTTGCTCAAATATTTTTCCATTGGTATCTTTTTAGAAATTGACATAGCCAAGGCAATTTTTTAACTGTTTTTATTCACCTCAAATTCAGTATTAAGTTCTTGTAATTCTCATTTTTTCAACGCTTTCATTATGCTATTTGGTGTTTTTATTAAAGCTGTCCACCAAGTATTTTTAGTTCTCCTCTGACCACACAGAATTGGATTTCTCTGATCCCATGACTTAGGCAGTGGCTATGTAACCTACTTTTATCCAATGCCATGTGGATGGAATTTTATATTTTACTTTGGGAGGTGGAATTTAAAAATCAACTATTTGCCCCTCTCTTTCTTCATTCCTGTCCCTCTGATCCCAAACTTGCCATGTTGAACTCAATACTCCAGATGGAGGCTGTTTAGTGTCACAAAAGGTAACAATGCACTGGAGAGACTACAGAAGACATAAAATGAAAATGGAGCTTGAATGATAAACTTTTGCCTTTTTAGACTAGAGAGAGGTGGAGATTATTCCTGACTGTGGCATGAGGTAGCTTAGCATGACAGATACACTACTCCTTTTAGATGTATCTTTTTAAGACTTCCTCCTTCGTTAAAATTACTATGAATTACCAATAGCTTTTGTATTCTTTAAAATGCAATCCATCGGGGAGAGAACATAGTGTAGAAATAAATGTTTAATGACCAAAATTTCTCCACATTTTGTCAAAGACATTAATTTGCAGAGGTAACAAATCTCAAGCTTTAACCATCATCTGCAGACTAAAGATAAATGGTCAAGTTTGCAAGATTTGGGAAGAAAGAAGTAAAAAAGCCTAAGGGAAAAAAATATATATACAGGTGATTTAAACAAAACTTGATTGCATAGAGTAACAAAATAATGCCTAATGTGTTAGTATAAAACTGAATTGTAGTGTGACAGTAACATGTAAGTTTGGGAGTAGATGTGTTTCAAGCACTCTATGGGAAAGAGAAAAAGTTATTGATTACCATCAAATGTTAAGTTTCCCATGTAGGTAAGTACTGAAGTTATAGATATAAGGTATAAACATTCCTAAGAAGAAAGGGAATAAACAGGACCATAGGAAATAATCAACCCAGAATTCTATAGGCAAAATATATTTTTTTTAAATTTTGGTAATATAATTTAACCCAACACATACAAAATGAGAATGAATTGGTGATAGATACGTAGAAAACTAAGCCAATAAAAAAAACTGGTAGTAATTCACATCACACAGGGGCAAAAAACTGTTCAAGAAAGGCAATAAGCATAGCACATTACAAGGTTTATCTATAAATAAGATTTTCATAATTCCCTTAATAACAGCAGGGGTAATTTTTGTAATGAAAATGGACTTAACTATTTGAAAGACAGCCAAGAAAAATGTAAATGAGGAAGACCCCAAGCATGCAAAATTGGAAGTCAATATAGATTACCTCAAACTGGAGAGGGAGAAATGTTTTTAGAACAGGTTATTTAGAAATTGAGGCAAGTAAGAGGAAAAAGAGCTGGGATTAGAAGAGTTTGTGCCTGGGAGTGAAATCAAGGGAATAGGTAGAACTGAGGCAGGACACTAGTGTTTTTGCATTAAAATAATTTTAAAAATGACTTTTAAAACTAAAAATATCTTAATATTTAAAAAAATTATTTTTTAATTTTTATTTTTGACAGAGAGAAGGAGAGAGACAGAGTGTAAGTGGGGGAGTAACAGAGAGAGTGGGAAACAGAATCTGAAACAGGCTCCAGGCTCTGAGCTCCCAGCACTGAGCCTGACATGGGGCTCGAACTTGGCAACAGGGAGTTCATAATCTCAGCCAAAGTTGGATGCTTAACCCATGGAGACACCCAGGTGCCCCTAACAGGTTTTTAAAGGTAAATAAAGACATTCAAAAGTTGCATTTCCACTTTAAGACTTCTATGCTAGTAATTGCCCAATTAGAATTCCAGTCCAAATATCAATCCGGACTCATCTGTCTTCGCTTTCTCAGTAACCCCACTATCGGTTTCATTTGTAATTCTAACTGAGCCCCTTATTTCCCAAGCATGCTGCCTATTCCTACCCCCTCTCCCCTGCTTACCTCCCTTGTGTTTTTCCCCAGCAGAGCATAGCACCATTATTCAGCCAATCACCCATGTCAGAAAATTAAAGGTCATGCCTCTCTGATTTACTCCCAGCACATCATCACTGAACCCTCTAAGTTCTGTCTTTACAATATCTGAATTGGTATTCTTTTTTCCATTACTGTCAATGCTCACTTAGCTCTGATACTACTGAACTTAGTTATTCATAGATATGTCACATACTCTCTTACCTTTAGCTCTCATCATCGAGTGGTCCTTCTGCTTGGACCCATTTTCTGTGTTTCTCTTTTAGGGATGAGCCAAAGTACTGGTTCTTCCAACAAGTTCTCCCTAACATAATCATTCCATTACTATGGTCTTAGCCTAGTTATCACAATGATACCTATCATAATAACTGACAGCCAGGAGATAATTCTATTTCAAGTATGAATGGATCAAATGAATTACAATATATAAATTTGAAGAGAATGGTTCTTATTCTTCTATCATTAAGTAGCAGTCATTTTTAGATTACTGAGGAATAGGTAAAAAACTTGCGTGTCAGTTTCACCTAAGTTCTATGCTGCCCAGATTACGTGTTTTAATGGGAAATCCAAATGTTTTGTCTATCATCTGCCAATTCACACATCACGGCTCTTAAACAGAACACAGGAAACTACCTGTCAGCGTAGGTGTTTTCCTTAACACATAGACAGAGTGGCAAAAAGGTCTTTCTACCTAAGGAAGGGTCTTCTGCTTGGTAGGTTAAACTCAATGTTAGAACGCTGTCTGCTTAACAGACATTGATGTGAGATTTAGTTATGCCTCCCCACCCTACCCCACCCCCTTTCATCTCTTAGTTGAACAACTGTCAGTTTGCCAAAAAAGACCTCAACCCTTACTCTGCTAGGCTGTCAGAGAGATGCATATTCATTTGGGACTGCTAGGGACAGGGTCAACTTGGGTGGCTATATTTTTTTTTAGGTGAAATTTATTTTATGTTAAAAATTTCTTCCTCACATTAGGATGTAATTTTGACAGCTCAGGGGGTAAATAGTCACAAGAGGTTGCCAAGTGGAAAAATTCCAGTAGCACTCACTTTAGGAAGAATTTAAAATCAAAGGACTGTTGTATATGCAACATAATTACCTTTGTCATTTCATTCAACTTTTCAACATTGCAACTTTCCAGTAGCTAAACACATAACTAGAATGAATCTATTTTCAGATTTTCTCATACACATTAAGTAGGAGGTGGCAAAATACAAATATATTGCCATTTACTTACCCCATTTTGTTATTCTGTGAATGTGATTTGGTAGGTAAAAGTGCATTGGGAAACAGAATTCATATGTTCTCTTCTGATTCATTCCTTATATTGTGACCTTGAACACATTACTTTGTACAAAATGGTGCTGTTATGTCTTGGCATTTGGCAAGATTATAAAAATATTTTTAAAAGTATTTGTTTTTAAAGTTTATTTATTTTGAAAAATAGAGAGAGCACATGAGTGCAAGCAGGTAAGGGGCAGAGAGAAGGAGACAGAATCCCAAGCAGGAGCCCCGCTTTCAGGGCTGAGCCCAACGTGGGGCTCAATCCCATGACCCTGTGATCATGACCTGAACTGAAATCAAGAGTCAGATGTTCAACCAATTGAGCCATTCAGGTGTCCCTGTAGAATATTTATGTAGAAGAATATGTTAACTCTATAATGCTTCAGAAATGCAAAATATTATTCTTCTATGTTTTTTTTTATTTTAATAAACACTGTAGTTGTATATTACAATATTTATATGATTCTGTGTGTAATATATTTATAACTGACGTATACTATAGCTCTATAATTATATATTAAAATTGTACCGTTAAAATCTCCAAGTAAAATAGATTTGTTGTTTACATCATTTGTCCATAGGCTAAATTTAGTGAATGGTTTTGTCAAAGCAGGAACAATCCTCTAGAGTAGAGGAGGACTGAGCTGTGAAGGGACTTGATACGATTAGGCATTCAGAGACGATTTGTTGTCAAAATGGAATAGGATAGTTGTCATTCATGCTTTTATTCATTCATATGTACTAGTCCTCCAATATATTCGAACTGCTGTTAAGTAGCTTTCTGTTAGGTGTTGAAAACAGCAAGATGACTATCATTCTGCCAGTTACCTGTGCACAGTCTAGTAGGGATATAGCAAGCTGAAACTTGTAAGATATTCTACAAATGCTACAGAGTGCTGTGAATTCACCAAGCAAGAGCCATTAACTTTGAATGAAGGACAGGTCCAGAAATGTTGCACAAAGAATCGTCTAGAAGGTGAAGGATGAGTAAGGGGAGAAGGAATGAGAAGAGAGAAATTTAAGTGGTGAAGAAGGAGAGCATAAAGTAACATACCCAGTTAGGGAACATAGAGCAAGCTGGTGCCTTAGGATTAGAGCACATGGTCAGGAAAAAGTGAGGATTAGAGAAGGGAGACAGATGATGAAGAGCTTATCAGGCTAAGAGATTTGAACTGTATTCTAAAGATATTGGGCTATCTTAAAAAGACTTAAGCAGAAAAGTGTCCTTGCCAGATTGTGTTTATTCTTCAAGTAGTGTGAAGTATTTACTCCAGTATCAAGAGGTCTGAGTATAGGGGATTATTTTAACAGTTTTAAAAATGTTGAAGCTGTGAAAGACAGTGATTTTCATGAAGATCAAGATTTGGGAGGTGTGGTCGTGTATTTTAGAAGTTTATGTGATAGAATGATGATGAAATGTGGGGGACGGGAGGGGGCAACATCCAAAGTAGGGTTCTTGTATGGGTATTAGCAGTGGAAAAATTAGATTCACGTAAAAATGTAGTTGAGGGTATGTTAGGTTTTACTTTTAGAGCATTCAAAAGGAAATCTTTCCTAAGAAGTCATGTACACAAACTTGATCTCTGAAGAGAATTGACAGGTATGAGAAATTTTATCTACAGATTTCCATCTTAAGTTTACTTACATGGAATGGACATGGAATCACTTTTTCAAGAAGAAAAACGGGGCATGGTCTATCATTTGATTTATATTTTAAAAACTTCTAGCTCAGGGGTGCCTGGGTGGCTCTGACGGTTGCCGCTGACTCTTGATTTTGGCTCTAGTCATGTACGATCTCACTGTGAGCGAGATGGAGCCCTTTCCTGACAGCCATGAGCTTGCTTGGCTCTCCCTCCCTCTCTGCCCCTCCTCTGCACATACGCGGGTAGGCGCGTGTGCACGTGTGGTTTCTCTCAAACATTTAAAAAATTAAAAATCTAAAAAAAATGGTAGCTCAAAGATGGGCTTGTGGTTTTGAGTTAGTCTTGCTTTCTGAGGAAAAAAGGGTAATGTCGGTATATATTCTAATTGCTCAAATCCCATTAGCTGATGGGTTTTCAAGAATATGATTACATTTCTTTCAGTAAATGTATCTTTCTTCATGTCACTTATGTTTTTAGAAGTGAAATATACATTCTCTAAGACAAGAAGCATTATTTTTTCTATTTCTTGGCAAGATACCTCCGTAATTTTCATCTATTGCTCATTAACATTCTGTGTGACTATTTTGTCACTAAAACTTCTATGTGCCTATTAGGGAGTCATTAAAAAAATGAAAAATTATCCATCCTGTCTTGATCGAAGCTTTTCCTTTCTACAGTTCATTATTTCTTCTTTGAAAATATTCATGTTGTTTTTCAAGATTTACTTCCATTATTCTATTGTAAAACATTTGATCTTCTCACCCTTCCTAATCCTTAAGCATTAATATCCTATTTAATAATTTTGTATTATTTGAAATACCTACAGATATATTTAGTACTATATTCAGAACATTGATTGAAGGTTTTCTTAGGGTAATTTTCAATTTTGAGACAAAATTCTTTGATCAAGGTGGATGTGCTTCCAATAATTTATGCAGTAGGGCACAATCCACCAAATTTAAATATGCTACAGATTGACTTTCTTGCTCACATATGGACACAATTATTAACCAAATGTGCCATTTGTACCATATACTGTCTTAAAGATTTAAGATAAATAAAAATTGTCCTAGTTTTAAGTATATAATGCACACAAGGTCAATTTTGATGATTTGTAACAAGGGTCAACAAATTTTTCTGTAAGCCTACATAATAGGTAATTTTGGCTTTGTGGATAAGAGGTAAAGTTGAGGAAATTATGTAGTTTTTCATTTTGCAGAAACAGTTTTCCACAATTTTTATTGACAAATAATTGAGTATAATTTTTATGTAATAGTAGTAAGTCTAGTAATAAGAATAAAATTATTGGGAGGTAACTTTTTGCTTAACTGGTAGAATTTGGTGTAATCCTATCATCACATCAATTGAAAATGTTTGCAAGAAACATTCTTAGGTTGAAGTTCATACCAAATGAAACGATAGGCCAGATGTGGCCTGTGGGATGTAGGTTTTCACTCCAAGTTAAAGGATGCTTTATCAAAGTTTGAGTGTTTTAAAAAGTGTTAAGGTTGGAAAAATATTAATTGTAGCTACATGATTTAATGAACAGTAACAGAAATGAAACCCACTAATATGAGCTATCAAGAGGTCTGGAAAATCATGACCCATATATTGTGCCCTTTTATCCCCTTCGTGTTTGATTTTCTCTATCCTAAGTCAAAGTGATTGTTGGGAAATGAAAGAGGGCTCTGTGAAGAGGAATTACCATGCTGTAAATGCTACATAGTTTTTACCCTCCTATGGGAGCTGTGCTAGGGATCCTTTTGAGGACTTAAAAGCGTACATTCGTTTTACATCTCGCAGACAAACATTATGTGTATACGGTTCACCTAGTTTTCCCAAGAATTAGGACAGTAACTACAAGAGGCTTCCCATGAAAAGGGTTGGACCACTCCATGCCATCTGTCCATGTAGTACGACACCAAAAGCCATGACACTAATTGTCCCCTGCATAGCTAGGGACCTGACCACTATGTACAGATACAGCGCTGGCCTCACTGATGAGAATTAAGGGTTTCCTAATTTGATTTTAAGCCCGCTACTTATTTATAAACTGAGACAACTCATGGTTAAGCTTCTCTTTTGCTCCTGCTCTTATACCACTACTGTTAGCAAGTCTGCATAGTTATCATGGACTTTCCATCCTTGTCCTCGAGACTTGATCTCACCATGTTGTCTTTGAAATCAGAGACTGACTTCAGTCATCGGGCCAGCTCCAATTGTCCCCAAGGCCAGAGTTCTTCCCTCAAATTTGGAGACTGTTTTGAACCCCAGCCTTGAAACCAAGGCACTGCTGTTGGCTTTGGACCTCTGGATACCACACTGTGGTCTGTCTGCATGTTAAGAGTCTGGCCAATATCAGAATCTTTACTGCAGAGCCGTGCTACTTCTCAGGAACGAGGTTTCCCAAATGCCTATGCATCATCTGGGCCATTAAATGATCAAGTTGTCTGAAAAAAAAAATAATATTTTTTCGTGGAAAATTGCTTAATATATTTTGGTTTCTGGTTTAGGTCTTTTCCAATCTCGAAGTGTGTATGTCCTTCAATCTGAGGAACAGTACTCGCTTTAAGTGTTTGATATTTGTCTTCAAATGAAAAACTGATTAATCATCATGTTTGTCTAAAAGTTTTAGAGTTTTAGTACATCAAAAATCCCCTAAGTGTGGCTGGAGGGTGGTTGCAGTTTACTCCTCCCTAGTTTTCCCAGACAGTGATGGCCACTCCACTACCTCTTATAGCCAATTAATCTGCTAATTGGCAAGATTTCACTTTGTCCTGTGACATGAAGATCTGTCCCCAAGGATGAGTGTTCGGCAAGGGATTATTTACATATTTTACCAATCTACACATTAATGACTGCAGGGCTCAAGTGTCTGGCCTCAAGTGACAGTGCTACATGGTCGATCAATGCCGAAGCGGGGGCTAAAATGAATGCTAGCAATTCACCAAGTGACTCCAAATCAGAGTGACTGAATCTATTCATCACATCCAAATCTGTTACAGGAAATAGGCTTGATGAAACACAGTAACTTCATCCATACAGAAACAACTGGCCCTATTCATCAAGAAATGAAGACAGCACCTTCCTATTTTTTTCCTTCAAAACAACTCAAGTTTTCATGGAAACTTTCTATATTCGTCTGAACATCTTTGTGTTTTACCTGCCTGTAAGCTTATGATTGCTGTCATTTTGTCACCTGAGAGAATATGATATTAAGGTTGCATTCACCAATCATCAAGGTGTGTATGTGAACATATGTTTATGTTCATTTTTGTATTGTGCTCGTCAGGAATTTTTATTAATTGTCAGCTTGCTAAATTTACTATTTAACCTTGAAACTATTGTAATCTACACAACTAAAAACAATTTTAACTGGCTGTATTTTGGAATAATCCTTCTGCTACATTTTCCCACTTATGCAAATGCATTATGTAACAAGAATCATCTTAGATGTATATTATGCAACCGGGTCACTACTGAAGAACTGAAAATACCACAGAGATGGAAATAAATTTTGGAGTAAAAAAATGTTTTAAAACATGCCAACACCTCCAATTCCCCAAGAGCCTCAGCTTAATCATGATCAGCTCTGTAGTGGGAGACCAAAGGACAATCACAGGAGTGTTGTTTATCTACTTGGAGAAAATTCATTACCTCCAACATTATTTGACATGAAAACAGATATACCTCTGTCACTGCTTTGACCTCTCTAATAAGATGAACAACTAGGCTGAAACATTTATTGATCCGAGCAAAACCCATTCCACCGGAAATAGACAATACATGCACAACAGTGTAAATGAGGATTTAACATCAGTTCCAAGTAGATTGGCTATTAATCTGGAACCTAAAACAACGCAACTAGCTGTTTGGCAGTCCCACCTTTGATTGGAGGTAAACGAGAAAAAGGACTTCTTGTATTACTCAGTAGGCAATATTTCATGAATATGGGTTATTCTGTATGAAACTTGTAAATCAAGGACACCACCCTCAGTCTGCATTCCATGTGTGTTGAATATTCAAAGGGTTCATCATTTTGAAATTAACTTGCCTTGCTCTTCTTTCTAAAGGTAACAAGATATATTTATGAATGTGTGTCAAGGCTTATTGAACAATTGATTCAGGTGCTCTTTCACCATTGATATTTATAATATTTCCATTATTGCCTTACAGAAAATGACACACTAACAATAGGTTAAAATAAGGCTTATATGTGATAAGGTACAAACAAAATTTTAAATGAGTGTTTTAAACATTTAAATTTGTTTAAGTTAGCTAGAAGCAATTTTATAAACTTTACCAGTACCAGTTTGTGTGTGTGTGTGTGTGTGTTTATTTTTTATTTTTTAATATATGAAATTTACTGTCAAATTGGTTTCCATACAACACCCAGTGCTCATCCCAAAAGGTGCCCTCCTCAATACCCATCACCCACCCTGCCCTCCCTCCCACCCCCCATCAACCCTCATTCCAAGAAATAGAAAGGGAAGGAAAACTTCCAGACTCATTCTATGAAGCCAGTATTACTTTGATTCCTAAACCAGACAGAGACCCAGTAAAAAAAGAGAACTATGGGGCCAATATCTCTGATGAATATGGATGCAAAAATTCTCAAGATACTAGCAAATCGAATTCAACAGCATATAAAAAGAATTTATTCACCATGATCAAGTGGGATTCATTCCTGGGATGCAGGGCTGGTTCAACATTTGCAAATCGATCAACGTGATACATCACATTAACAAAAAAAAAAAAAAGAGAAGAACCATATGATCCTGTCAATCGATGCAGAAAAGGCCTTTGACAAAATCCAGCACCCTTTCTTAATAAAAACCCTTGAGGAAGTCGGGATAGAAGGAACATACTTACACATCATAAAAGCCATTTATGAAAAGCCCACACCTAATATCATCCTCAACGGGGAAAAACTGAGAGCTTTTTCCCTGAGATCAGGAACACGACAGGGATGCCCACTCTCACCGCTATTGTTTAATATAGTGCTGGAAGTTCTAGCATCAGCAATCAGACAACAGAAGGAAATCAAAGGCGGTCTCCGGAGCCAAGCGCAGACGAGAGGCCCACGGAAGAGGGTAGGAAGGGCGGCGAGGCGGTGCGCGCTCCACGGACTGGCAGGAGGGAGCCGGGGCGGAGGGGTGGACCGCCGGCCAAGCAGAGCCCCCGAGTCGGGCTGGCAAAAGCAGAGGGACCGGACGGACTGTGTTCCGACAGCAAGCGCGACTTAGCTTCTGGGAGGTCATAAGTTAACAGCTCTGCTCAGAAAGCGGGAAGGCTGGAGGACAAAGGGAGGGAGAGCTGCTGAGCCCCCGGACGGCAGAGCTCAGCTTGGCGGGGAACAAAGGCGCTCGCCAGCACCATCTCCCCCACCCATCCCCCAGCCAAAATCCCAAAGAGAACCAGTTCCTGCCAGGGAACTTGCTCACTCCGCGCAAACACCCAACTCTGTGCTTCTGCGGAGCCAAACCTCCAGCAGTGGATCTGACTCCCTCCCGCTGCCACAGGGCCCCTCCTGAAGTGGATCACCTAAGGAGGAGCGAGCTAAGCCTGCCCCTCCCGCCCCCGTGCACCTTGCCTACCCACCCCAGCTAATACGCCAGATCCCCAGCACCACAAGCCTGGCAGTGTGCAAGTAGCCCAGACGGGCCACACCACCCCACAGTGAATCCCGCCCCTAGGAGAGGGGAAGAGAAGGCACACACCAGTCTGACTGTGGCCCCAGCGGTGGGCTGGGGGCAGACATCAGGTCGGACTGCGGCCCCACCCACCAACTCCAGTTATACACCACAGCACGGGGGAAGTGCCCTGCAGGTCCTCACCGCTCCAGGGACTATCCAAAATGACCAAACGGAAGAATTCCCCTCAGAAGAATCTCCAGGAAATAACAACAGCTAATGAACTGATCAAAAAGGATTTAAATAATATAACGGAAAGTGAATTTAGAATAATAGTCATAAAATTAATCGCTGGGCTTGAAAACAGTATAGAGGACAGCAGAGAATCTCTTGCTACAGAGATCAAGGGACTAAGCAACAGTCACGAGGAGCTGAAAAACGCTTTAAACGAAATGCAAAACAAAATGGAAACCACGACGGCTCGGATTGAAGAGGCAGAGGAGAGAATAGCTGAACTAGAAGATAAAGTTATGGAGAAAGAGGAAGCTGAAAGAAAGAGAGATAAAAAAATCCAGGAGTATGAGGGGAAAATTAGAGAACTAAGTGATACACTAAAAAGAAATAACATACGCATAATTGGTATCCCAGAGGAGGAAGAGAGAGGGAAAGGTGCTGAAGGGGTACTTGAAGAAATAATAGCTGAGAACTTCCCTGAACTGGGGAAGGAAAAAGGCATTGAAATCCAAGAGGCACAGAGAACTCCCTTCAGACGTAACTTGAATCGATCTTCTGCACGACATATCATAGTGAAACTGGCAAAATACAAGGATAAAGAGAAAATTCTGAAAGCAGCAAGGGATAAACGTGCCCTCACATATAAAGGCAGACCTATAAGACTCGTGACTGATCTCTCCTTTGAAACTTGGCAGGCCAGAAAGGCTTGGCACGATATCTTCAGTGTGCTAAACAGAAAAAATATGCAGCCGAGAATCCTTTATCCAGCAAGTCTGTCATTTAGAATAGAAGGAGAGATAAAGGTCTTCCCAAACAAACAAAAACTGAAGGAATTTGTCACCACGAAACCAGCCCTACAAGAGATCCTAAGGGGGATCCTGTGAGACAAAGTACCAGAGACATCACTACAAGCATAAAACATACAGACATTACAATGACTCTAAACCCGTATCTTTCTATAATAACACTGAATGTAAATGGATTAAATGCACCAACCAAAAGACATAGGGTATCAGAATGGATAAAAAAACAAGACCCATCTATTTGCTGTCTACAAGACACTCATTTTAGATCTGAGGACACCTTTAGATTGAGAGTGAGGGGATGGAGAACTATTTATCATGCTACTGGAAGCCAAAAGAAAGCTGGAGTAGCCATACTTATATCAGACAAACTAGACTTTAAATTAAAGGCTGTAACAAGAGATGAAGAAGGGCATTATATAATAATTACAGGGTCTATCCATCAGGAAGAGCTAACAATTATAAATGTCTATGCGCCAAATACCGGAGCCCCCAGATATATAAAACAGTTACTCATAAACATAAGCAACCTTATTGATAAGAATGTGGTCATTGCAGGGGACTTTAACACCCCACTTACAGAAATGGATAGATCATCTAGACACACGGTCAATAAAGAAACAAGGGCCCTGAATGATACATTGGATCAGATGGACTTGACAGATATATTTAGAACTCTGCATCCCAAAGCAACAGAATATACTTTCTTCTCGAGTGCACATGGAACATTCTCCAAGATAGATCATATACTGGGTCACAAAACAGCCCTTCATAAGTTTACAAGAATTGAAATTATACCATGCATACTTTCAGACCACAATGCTATGAAGCTTGAAATCAACCACAGGAAAAAGTCTGGAAAACCTCCAAAAGCATGGAGGTTAAAGAACACCCTACTAACGAATGAGTGGGTCAACCAGGCAATTAGAGAAGAAATTAAAAAATATATGGAAACAAACGAAAATGAAAATACAACAATCCAGACGCTTTGGGACGCAGCGAAGGCAGTCCTGAGAGGAAAATACATTGCAATCCAGGCCTATCTCAAGAAACCAGAAAAATCCCAAATACAAAATCTAACAGCACACCTAAAGGAAATAGAAGCAGAACAGCAAAGGCAGCCTAAACCCAGCAGAAGAAGAGAAATCATAAAGATCAGAGCAGAAATAAACAATATAGAATCTAAAAAAACTGTAGAGCAGATCAACGAAACCAAGAGTTGGTTTTTTGAAAAAATAAACAAAATTGACAAACCTCTAGCCAGGCTTCTCAAAAAGAAAAGGGAGATGACCCAAATAGATAAAATCATGAATGAAAATGGAATTATTACAACCAATCCCTCAGAGATACAAACAATTATCAGGGAATACTATGAAAAATTATATGCCAACAAATTGGACAACCTGGAAGAAATGGACAAATTCCTAAACACCCACACGCTTCCAAAACTCAATCAGGAGGAAATAGAAAGCTTGAACAGACCCATAACCAGCGAAGAAATTGAATCGGTTATCAAAAATCTCCCAACAAATAAGAGTCCAGGACCAGATGGCTTCCCAGGGGAGTTCTACCAGACGTTTAAAGCAGAGATAATACCTATCCTTCTCAAGCTATTCCAAGAAATAGAAAGGGAAGGAAAACTTCCAGACTCATTCTATGAAGCCAGTATTACTTTGATTCCTAAACCAGACAGAGACCCAGTAAAAAAAGAGAACTACAGGCCAATATCCCTGATGAATATGGATGCAAAAATTCTCAATAAGATACTAGCAAATCGAATTCAACAGCATATAAAAAGAATTATTCACCATGATCAAGTGGGATTCATTCCTGGGATGCAGGGCTGGTTCAACATTCGCAAATCGATCAACGTGATACATCACATTAACAAAAAAAAAAAAGAGAAGAACCATATGATCCTGTCAATCGATGCAGAAAAGGCCTTTGACAAAATCCAGCACCCTTTCTTAATAAAAACCCTGGAGAAAGTCGGGATAGAAGGAACATACTTAAAGATCATAAAAGCCATTTATGAAAAGCCCACAGCTAACATCATCCTCAATGGGGAAAAACTGAGAGCTTTTTCCCTGAGATCAGGAACACGACAGGGATGCCCACTCTCACCGCTGTTGTTTAACACAGTGCTGGAAGTTCTAGCATCAGCAATCAGACAACAAAAGGAAATCAAAGGCATCAAAATTGGCAAAGATGAAGTCAAGCTTTCGCTTTTTGCAGATGACATGATATTATACATGGAAAATCCGATAGACTCCACCAAAAGTCTGCTAGAACTGATACATGAATTCAGCAAAGTTGCCGGATACAAAATCAATGTACAGAAATCAGTTGCATTCTTATACACTAACAATGAAGCAACAGAAAGGCAAATAAAGAAACTGATCCCATTCACAATTGCACCAAGAAGCATAAAATACCTATGAATAAATCTAACCAAAGATGTAAAAGATCTGTATGCTGAAAACTATAGAAAGCTTATGCAGGTAATTGAAGAAGATATAAAGAAATGGAAAGACATTCCCTGCTCATGGATTGGAAGAATAAATATTGTCAAAATGTCAATACTGCCCAAAGCTATCTACACATTCAATGCAATCCCAATCAAAATTGTACCAGCATTCTTCTTGAAACTAGAACAAGCAATCCTAAAATTCATATGGAACCACAAAAGGCCCCGAATAGCCAAAGTAATTTTGAAGAAGAAGACCAAAGCAGGAGGCATCACAATCCCAGACTTTAGCCTCTACTACAAAGCTGTCATCATCAAGACAGCATGGTATTGGCATAAAAACAGACACATAGACCAATGGAATAGAATAGAAACCCCAGAACTAGACCCACAAACGTATGGCCAACTCATCTTTGACAAAGCAGGAAAGAACATCCAATGGAAAAAAGACAGTCTCTTTAACAAATGGTGCTGGGAGAACTGGACAGCAACATGCAGAAGGTTGAAACTAGACCACTTTCTCACACCATTCACAAAAATAAACTCAAAATGGATAAAGGACCTGAATGTGAGACAGGAAACCATCAAAACCTTAGAGGAGAAAGCAGGAAAAGACCTCTCTGACCTCAGCCGTAGCAATCTCTTACTCGGCACATCCCCAAAGGCAAGGGAATTAAAAGCAAAAGTGAATTACTGGGACCTTATGAAGATAAAAAGCTTCTGCACAGCAAAGGAAACAACCAACAAAACTAAAAGGCAACCAACGGAATGGGAAAAGATATTTGCAAATGACATATCGGACAAAGGGCTAGTATCCAAAATCTATAAAGAGCTCACCAAACTCCACACCGAAAAACAAATAACCCAGTGAAGAAATGGGCAGAAAACATGAATAGACACTTCTCTAAAGAAGACATCCGGATGGTCAACAGGCACATGAAAAGATGTTCAACGTCGCTCCTCATCAGGGAAATACAAATCAAAACCACACTCAGATACCACCTCACGCCAGTCAGAGTGGCTAAAATGAACAAATCAGGAGACTATAGATGCTGGAGAGGATGTGGAGAAACAGGAACCCTCTTGCACTGTTGGTGGGAATGCAAATTGGTGCAGCCGCTCTGGAAAGCAGTGTGGAGGTTCCTCAGAAAATTAAAAATAGACCTACCCTATGACCCAGCAATAGCACTGCTAGGAATTTATCCAAGGGATACAGGAGTACTGATGCATAGGGGCACTTGTACCCCAATGTTTATAGCAGCACTCTCAACAATAGCCAAATTATGGAAAGAGCCTAAATGTCCATCAACTGGTGAATGGATAAAGAAATTGTGGTTTATATACACAATGGAATACTACGTGACAATGAGAAAAAATGAAATATGGCCTTTTGTAGCAACGTGGATGGAACTGGAGAGTGTTAAGCTAAGTGAAATAAGTCATACAGAGAAAGACAGATACCATATGGTTTCACTCTTATGTGGATCCTGAGAAACGTAACAGAAACCCATGGGGGAGGGGAAGGAAAAAAAAAAAAAAAAAAGAGGTTAGAGTGGGAGAGAGCCAAAGCATAAGAGACTGTTAAAAACTGAGAAAAGTTTTTTTTTTTTTTCCAAGTCCTTGTATGGGTTCTATTTTTCATGGTTTTAAGGACTTAAAAAATTTAAAAATATTTGATGTAAGTTTTCTATTTATGAATAGCTAAGGACCAGGAATCATTCAGTAATTTTTTTGATTCGACTGAATTAAGCTATTCATGTGTCTTGGGAAAGGTAAAGTTGGGAAAGCAGAACAGGATGATGGAATCTGAGTATTCCCATTTCTCGAGATACCCTTTCCTGTCATTAAATAAAAAACAACATTATTTAAACTTCATATTGGATGAATATATATCTGCCTGATTAGACTTTGTGCCCATTTAGTCAAACTTATAAAGAAGAAGAATGATGTGTGTTTACAGGAGCAAATAATTTGTAGCAGAGATACATGATTCAACATATTATCATATGATCTCAAAAGAACTCTTGTGCCAACTCATATGCTATAAATATTAGATATGCCATACTGAAATTGCTTTTCTTGCCACAGGGATTTACTCACAAACTCTAACCCCTCAACATTCTAAATATGGACTTAATCAATGGTAAATGTCATTAACCATTCCTCTGTCTCTTGGTTCACTTTTTTGGGGGGCCTGGGGGGGGAGGTCTATGGAACTATGTTGTTTTGCTAGATGTCATGAAGAGTTGTCCAGAGTCTGTCTTCAACAGAGACAATTATTTTTCATGCAACAGAATTACAAGCTGTTTTTTTTTTTTTACAATTCCTATTTAATGAAATTCACCATAAATTTTTGAATGAAAAAAATTTTGAAGACCTTGCTCAATTATAAGGTCTATTCCTCAAATTTGGACCAATTTTAAATTTTTTAAAATGTTTATTAAGTTTTGAGAGAGACAGAGAGAGAGACACAGAGAGAGAGAGACAGAGAGAGAGACAGAGAGAGAGACAGAGAGAGAGACAGAGAGAGACAGAGAGAGAGACAGAGAGAGAGACAGAGAGAGAGACAGAGAGAGAGACAGAGAGAGAGACAGAGAGAGAGAGAGACAGAGAGACAGAGAGAGAGAGAGAGACAGAGAGAGAGAGAGAGACAGAGAGAGAGAGAATGAGAATGAACGAGCAGGGAAGGGGCAGAGAGAGAGGGAGACACAGAAACTGAAGCAGGATCCAGGCTCAGAGCTGTCTGCAGAGAGCCACATGTGGGGCCCGAACTCATGGACCGTGAGATCATGACCTGAGCTGAAGTTGGATGCTTAACCTACTGAGCCACCCAGGCGCCTCTAGACAAACTTTTTAATAATAATTTGTGATAACTTCTCCATCAGTATCCAATTATTGTCCTTTCTTTAGTCATCTGAGAATTTCTAAGTATATAGTTGATAACATCATCAGGAAACAGTTATGAAAATGGACTACCTCGAGATTTCACCCTCACATAGGTCAAACTTGCTTGTAGGTCAACCAATTTATTCATGTTAATTTTCTTAACTGTTCAACTTCTTAGTGCAATTGCTTTAACTACATTATTCACTAAGAATTTTAGATGTCGTACAAGTAAAGGAGTAAACAGAATCATGAAATAATTGTGGTCCTTTCTTTGAGACAAAGGCATTTTGGTCCTGAGATATAGTATTAGAGTATCCTGAGACATAGTTATCAGCATTACTATTACTTGTACTGTTTTGTATATACACAACACTTTAATGTAGAAGAGTGTTCTCATTTACATTTCTCATTTGACTTCTAAGCTTATCTTAACAAGCCACTTACATAGGTAGGTAGGTAAATAGATTTATCATTGATAAGCTGGTAGGGAAACAAACCATTCCTGAGACTTGTCCAAGGTCCTATTTTGAGCAGCCATAGAGCATAGATTCCACTCCTGACCTTTTGCCTTTTGGTTTGCAGGGGTTTTAAGGGTTGCTCTTTCTTCTACTAGACCCTCATTTCAGTAATATGTATTCACTTTTCAATACAGGAAGCACGTGACCTAATCGTTAACACTTTTGATTGTAGTTAGTAGAGAAAGGTGAAGTATAGAGAAAAATTCTAGGATCGAATACAGTATTACAAGGCTGGATTGTGTGGCAGAAAATTACTACCAAGTTGAGGTACTTGAATTTTATGTATTTTCATAATTTTATACAAATACCTCAATTGTCCCTTTCAAAAAGTTTCTCTTCTTTCCCTTTCCACATCACTTTTTGGAAAAACCAGCTGTTTACAAAATTCCCTGGACTTCTCCTTCACCTTCACACATGAGCTTCAATCCTTTTATTTCACTACCCTCCTCACAGCAGCCTATTAGTGATGAAATGAACTTTCTGGAAAGGCTAGCAGGGCTGCAGATAAAAGCTAAAATTCAGGGATGACTATCTCCATAGATGGCATCTTATTAATAGCTAGAGTCACTAACATAGTCAATTTTATATTCTCAGTGTCTAACAGTCTAGCACATAGTAAATACTCAGTATTATTTCATCACCGAGTTCATACATTCTGAGAGTCACGGAAGGGGAACTGCCAAGAGTCAGTAACGTAACCACCACAAACCTTTACAAGATTTTAACGAAAAATTAAATTTGAATTTAGATCACTTTCTTTCATCTTTTTTTTTCCTTCTATGCATATAAGGTACATGTGCTTTAATAGAATGCATGTATGGATTTTTATACCAATAATTCTGCTTAAAACTTTAAGAAGATATTTATACAATTACAATATTGCTACACCTATTTTGTTTAAATATTTATTTTTTTGAGAGAGAGAGAGCACAAGCAGGGGAGGAGCAGAGAGAGAGGGAGACACAGAATCTGAAGCAGGCTCCAGGCTCTGAGCTGTCAGCATAAAGCCTGATGCGGGGCTCAAACCCACGAACTGTGAGATCATGACCTGAGCCAAAGTCAGACGCTTAACCAAATGAGCCACCCAGGCACCCCACTACACCTATTTTTAAATGGCTAAAAATAGTCAACTACATGGCTATAGAAATTGACCTCAACATTTCTCCATTAGAGGTCTTCTAGCTTGCCTCGATTGCTTTGGATGTTTTTTTTAATGATTATCCGTTTGTACATATAGTTGTTAAACACATTTGGATTATTTCCTCAGAATAAATTTCCAACCAAAAAATTTAGAGTAGGATATAGTTTTTAAGGAAGAAAGGTTTTCTCATTATCTGGCTCAATTTAATTTTCCTAAGCAGTTTTGAGTATACCACTTGTTGTGTGACTCTGTCTTATCTTTATTCTATTAAATGTGATGGAAGGAAATGTAAACCTAAGAAAAGCTAGTAAAAACAAGATACAAGGAGCCAGCCAGGTATCTTAGGCTGGATACTCCCCTTGCATACTTTTAGGTTCTGTCATCTTGGTTGCCTCCTGTGTCTACCAACTGCCCAGAGAGCACCACTGGCTAAGTGCCCCCCCCCCTTTTTCTTTAGTCTCTCAACCCCCTACCACCCCAGCCATAAAAGGAAGCCGATGCCAATGTTTGGGGCTCAGTCTTTGGAGAGGACTCCAATGGGCCAGCACCAGTGTGCAATCAACAGTCTTTTCCTGATTCCCTGAGCTTGTTGTGTGGCTTGTCTCTTCCTGGGCACCGAGTATTTATTGTAACAAACCCACCCAGCTAATTGATTTTTTTTTCTTTTGTACTCTGGAGTTAAAATTTTTGTTTGCTCATCAATGACAGATATGGTCTCATTTGTAATAGAATTTCACCCTCGAATTTATTCATTCATCCCACAGTATTTATTCCGTGCTTATTCTTTGTCAAACACTGGTTAAGAATTTAACTTTAAATTTAAGAAGTTAACTTTAAATTTAAGAATTTAAAGTTGAGAATAAAATTCCTACTTTCACATAGTTTACAATCTATCGTGTACAGAAAAGCCAGAGAAGCAAGAACTAATTGCTGGTGTTCATCTTTTTCCTTTTATAGATTGTTATTAAGTAGTTCACATTATCTGACAAAATATAATCCGCGAACTTTTTTCTTGAGGCACAGATAAAAAAAAAGCAGATAAAGCACATATTGGTAATATGAGCTGAAATGATAAACTGAGCACACAGGGGCTGAGGTATAAAGCATAGGAATTGATTTGAAAATGTCAAGTGAGCCTTTTAGTAAGATATGAAATGCAAACTTCCTGTAAACAACGTAAAAATGCTAATGATGAATAAGCTCTTCCCTTTTATTAAACTGCCAAATTCTCTTGTGACATTAAAATGTCCTCCCTCCGCCCCAAATTCTTTCCAAAATGCTTCACTACTATCACATCTATTTATAAAAGAACTACAATTAGCATTCTGTTCATTTTATTCCATGATCACCTTTAGGACATTGTAATTTGAAAAGCTAGAATGATTACATCACCTATTTAAGTCTATGGATCCATCTTGGAACCTAGTGGAGCTAATATTTAACATTTCTATCAGTGTTTTGTAATTTACAATACACCTTGCAATCTGCTGCAAGAGCAAGGGAGCGATAGTGAGTCAGCCTTCTTCAGGAGCATGGCGTGGAAAGCCGTGAAATGTCTAGCAAGGCACAATCCGCCAAGGACACGAACTTTAAACTCTCTTTCCATCTGTCTTCAGGATTTTCTCCTTCAATATCTTTGTGTCTCACTAAGGCTGTTCCCTGTTCAATTAACAACTTTTTCCAACTGAAGAATTAAACAATTTCTACCAGTACTCAAGGTCCCCATCTAATTTTGCCGGTCTCTGTGTTCGTTAATGTGCTGGACAAGTTGATTTCCTATTTGTTTCCATGGCATTTTGTAACTTCCCTTATGCCATTCACATCCAGCAATACTGCTGTTTTCTGTTCATGTCCCTCCCTTTCCAAGAATTCAGCACCTAGGACTACTACTCCTGAATTGTGCTAGGTGCTTAGGGAACATCTAGTGACTGGTGGCAGAGTGTGAGTAGTTTAATTGTTGGGATGTTTGGAGTACTCAAAGTTAGGGTAGAGGTGCAGCCCATTTGGACATATCTTTAGTACTGAGTGTGGAGATTCTGGGGAAGGCAAGGAAAGAAAGTAGAGTAGAATCAACAGTAAATCTATTTAAGATTCCACCTATAAGCGTTTGTAACAATAAAGTCCTTAGTACTTTTGCAATGAATAAAGCCTTTCATTTCACCTGAAAATTCTATGGTTTTAACCTGAGCTCCAAAGTTTTTTCTAATTGAATTATTTTATAGGTAGATCATTTTAGTATTTTAATTCCCTACTGATGAAAATTTAGCTTTTTCATCAGTTTTTATTTTTGATGAAGTAGTAATTATTTATAGTGTAGAGACGTTTTCTAACAGAATATTTAAAAAGAAGTGGATGAATAAAGTATTATATTATTCCAGGGTTTTATACCTTACCTTAGAGTATATCAACAGTAACAAACTAAATCTATCATAGATACTTATTCTAAAAGGAAAAATTGTAACAAAAGGACAGGTCTTCAAAGCCTTATGACAAATTCCTAAAGCAATATGTATTCCTAATTTAACATGGCTTAGATTTCTGAAAGGTAGAAGGTTGATGATACTCAATATTACCTAACTCCCCAGAGGGTTTAGAGCTGCACCTCAATTATCTCCTACGTTACTATTCCCACAATCATTTGCATAGTATTTGTATTACTTATTTTGAATAAACATCTTTCCCCTTTTTCTCCTGATCAATGTTTACAGCTTGATGAATTACAAACAAACTTTCAGTTTTCCTAACTTTGGAACTTCACTGCCATGTATAGGGGATGGTAAACTTTAACGGTTTTTGAGGTTGCAATACATGCTGTTTATGCCAAACTATACACAGCAGTCCATAATTCATGAATTCACAGATATCAAATTTACTATGAAAAAATTTCTAACTAGGCACTACATTGATCATATCCTCATCTCCCAATGAGTAACTTTTGAATGAGTAACTTTTGCTTGTGTAACTAGTTCCTTTTCTCAAGCTCCTGGAACACTCACATATATTGACCCTATATTGGCCATAATATGTAAGATATAAGACCGAAGCCGGGGGCTGGGGGCGGCAAAATTTTTCTGATCACATTTTATGTTAAACTGGGTACTACAAAAACAAACCCCTAAAAAACTATAAAATTCCTACTCTCATAACAGTAAAACCATAAAAAAAAAAAAAATATCTCGGTAAAAATTTTTGTGTCAACGAGGAAACAAAACCTGAAATAAAATTTCTTAGGAAAAAAGTGATAAATGATTTATGAAACTGTCAGATTTAATGAAAACAGTAAAATCTGAGCTTGGGAGCAAAGAGAACAAAAGTCAACTAATTTGGGAAGAAAGTATTAGATAAGTGAATTAAATCTTCAAATCAAGAAACAAAATAAAAATGAACATAAAACTTCAAATAGGCAAAGGATGTCATCAGGAAAGATCAATTCATAATCAAACTAAGTATTATACTGTTCAAGTTGTTTTTTAAAATGGCTACGTAAAAAATTCATTTGCAGACCTTTAAAAAATAGAATAAAAATATACAACACAAGCATTAGAATGGGAGACAAAAGGTACAGTGGGAATTCAACTACAAATGTCTACTTTTTCAAGTTTTATTAATGTATTGGAAAAGAACGATTTGTAGCAAAATATTAATAAAATTGACTATGGGAGAGATATAAATTGAGACCTATTTTTGTGCAAGGAAATGAGAACATAGTCAAAGAACAACAATTTCTCTTCATGTGCCAGACATGGTGAATTCTATAGAATACTTAAGGAAAAAGCTTCTTAGATTGTTTAAACCATCCTAAAGCAGGGGCACTTGGGTAGCTCAGTAGATTAAGTGTTCAACCTCTGCTAAGGTCATGATCTTACAGTTCATGAGTTCGAGCCTCACGTCGGGCTCCATGCTGACAGCTCAGAGCCGGGAGCCTGCTTCAGGTTATGTGTCTTCCTCCATCTCTGCCCCCACCTCTCTCTCAAAAATAAACATTAGAAAAAATTTAAACCATCTTAAAGCATAGAAAGGAAAACTTGAATTCCTTTAATCAAGCAGATAGATCTTTCACATAAAAACATTGCAAAAATAAAAGAAAACTACAGAATTCCACTCAGGTCTATTGTTACAAAAATCTTATTACTAGGGGGAAGAAAGTCATTCAACATAACCAAGTCAGGTTCAATTTACAAATGCCTATGTGTTTCAATGTCTTTAATCCAAGTTATAAATAGACCCAAAGATACAAATCATAGAATCTTTTCCATTGAGACAGAAACATATTTGCTAATATTCAACTCATCAATATTTAATATGCATTAACATAAATGTTTCACTAACTTAATATAGCATGACAGATTTAATAATGGAAAAAGTTCCCTTAAATTTAGTACTAAGAAAGTCTAGTATCGCTTCATTCAATATTTTGAAACTCTGTAAGCTCAATTAGAAAAGATGGAACAAAACTAGAGATTTCCACTTCCAACCAAGAACAAGTAATAAAGACAAAAGTGGCCCTGTGGTCTTAGGTAAGACACACCCTAAAAGTCCTCCCAGTGAGTTGTATCCATTGTAGGCTGGCCCTGTCATCTGTGACTAGTCCACAGAATCCAGCAAAAGTGAAGGGATTTTACAAACAGAGACCCAACCAATTGATTGAGTTTTCACTAAGTAAGTTGTTGCTCCTGAGCCTGGCTTTAAAAAGCTGGCCTAGCAATAGTTAGCTGCCATGTCCTAAGAGTGTAGGGAACAACATGTGGTCTAGTAGGAGCCGAGAGCAGGCCCGGATGAGAGGCAGCAAGCAGACAGGACACCTACAACTCCAAGGAGCCGAAACGTTATTGTTCTGCCAAAACCACACGAGTGTAGACAAGAACTCCAAGGTCCAGAACTACCGGTCCTTGCAAACACCTTGATTTCTGGCTTGTGAGACCCTGACCAGAGGATCCAATTATGTCATGGCGGGACTCCTGACGCATGGCAACTAACCCATGTGTTGTTTCGAGCTGCTAGGTTTGTGGTGGTTTGTTACACAGCTATAGAAATAGACACTCCAAGTAACAGACAATAAATGAAACCATAGTTTTTAGACTATTAGAAAACAAGCAGCACAGAGGAATACGATAACCACAATCTGGGAAATACAGAGTTGGATGATCTGACCAGCTTCCTGCTTGGAGTCAATGTCAGGCTACAGTGCCAGGATGAAGAATCTAAAGATGCCTGTCGTCTCATTGGGTTAGGGAGGCTGAGATCAGAGTTCAGGAAGAGCCAACAGCTAGACTTTATGGGGTACTGTCCTAGAAGAAAATTACTGAATGGGAAAAGAGAGGGGCCTAGGCACTTGCAGAAAAGGTGATTCTCTTTTCTTCCTTTTTTTTTTTTTTTTTTTTAGCTAGTCTTTATTAACTGCCTGCCACAACAAAACCTACAATGATTTTAAGAAATCCAACACAGCCAGCCATCAACAAAGTACAGAACCCATTATCTGGTATCCATTAAAAAAGTTACCAGGCAGGCAAGGAAGAAAACATATTCCTTAATTAGGAGAAAATTTAATAGGAACCAATCCTGAAGTAACCAAGTCGTTAGACCTGGAACACAAGCAGGAACTAAAACTGTAACTGTACATATGCTCTATATGTTCAAGACAGCAGAGGAAAACAGGAACATGATGAGAAATGGAAGATATCTGAAAAGACACAAAAGGAATTTCTAAAGATAAAAGCACTATCTTAAAAAATACACTTAGACACTGCAGGAAAAAATACCATAAACTTCAATAGAAATCCTCCAAAATGAAGCACATTAAGAATCTGGCTCCTGGTTAAAAACCTGTATGTGATTTGGTAAGCCTGGCATAAGCCATTAAGAGTCTCTGACAGGCCAAGTGGTGGTGGGGGGCAGGGGGTGGAACAGAGGGGAAGGGCTGGCAGAAACTGCCTTCCCCCAGAAGACTTGGTACACAGCCAGTGCTTTTCCATTCTCTGAAGAGAGTGATGGTCAAGGACTCAAGCCCATCTGGCTGGACATGCCCTTACCAGATCTGCATTCCTAGCCCACGCAGCTTCATTTCCATTTATCCATCTTCAACTATCTCTCCTGAGGCCTGCTTTTGTAGTGTAGTTGACTACAAAGAAGCTAGGAGATGGTTTCCAAGATATATTTTAAACTTTCAAAAGGGTCAGAAGAGGGTATACCCTAGGTTTAAAACTATGGAGGGTGTGTTTGTAACACATCCACAGTAATACATAAACTCATCTATGCCTAGACTATGTCCGGGAAGTTATTATTGCATCCAGTTCAATCAAGTAGAAGCCTAGAAATAGGACAAATTTATCACTATATACCTTAAACTTTGAAAAAACTCATTTAAAGTTCTTGGTCAATTAAGAAATTTGGGGTCATCACAACTATTCAACATTAGCTAACTCAAGGCATTTTTCCTTCAATTTTTATATTCTCATACAGTCTAGGAGTTATTCTTGTAAAGTAGTCTGTTTTCAAAGTACTGAACTTTGGTTTTCAAAAAGTAGCTGTAGTTTTAAAGGAGTGATCTGGAGGCCCAGTGTGTATGGGATTTACAGCTTTGCTTCTATTTTACTTTCCATCAATTGACTTCCTACACAAGCCTACTCATCTGCACACTATTTACAATTTTTATTTTGATGTGTTGATCTAATTTATCTAATAAATCCTAATAATGTGATAAAGGTAATCACATTAAAATCACATATAAAAGTTATAAGAAATACTGTATGTGTATATGCAGACTATTGTCAGTGATAGAAAATTAAAAAAAAAAGACACTGAGAAGCTGCAAGTGAGCAATTTGATTTGCAAAAATCAAGGAGTTTTTGCAGACTTCCTCCCTAAACAAAGTCTACTAAACCTCTAGAGGGAAACAAAGATAGGGTATGTAGAAGGGCAGAGTTACCCACTCATTTTTCTGTGAGTGGATATAAAATCTTGTTTAGGAACTTATTCTATTCCTTATGCTATTCATGTTCTTGTATAGTCCTCAATTTGAAGGATTTACAAAGGTCTCTAATATATACTTCGAATTGTTCATTTTTTTGTCCTTCATGCATCAGGCCATGTTTTATTTCTTACGTCACCACAGTTATTCAAATGAAATTCTTATGTGCCTTTGTCCGGCTGCCCGTAGAGTGAATGCATGTGAGGGAAGCATCATGCTTTTCATTACAGTCTGGGGATTATCTGGTGGAGGCAAAAGAGTATCTTCCTGGAATAAATTGTCTACAGGTTCAGATATTTGATGCTATGACACGTTGCAGTAAGATCACTAAACAGCATATAGGGAATCAAAGACTTGCTGCCTTAGACACGACTTCATATATACCAATTTAGCAAGAAAAATTTTTAAAAGATAATCTCCCCAAACTGTCACAATCACGTATAGCAAGCACAGTATGTAACAAGCACCATGACTCTGGGAGGACTTCAGCCTTCCCATTTATAGAATGTACTTGTGCAGATTACGTTTTTTTGCTTTATGAAGATAACATGACTGATTACTTATGTATTGAGTAAAAATAATAGGTATATGAATAAAGGTGCCCATTACATCATTCCTGTAGTATTTTTTTAAAAAGTTGCAAATAATCTCAAGATGATTCCATAATCATCTTACCTCAATATAATGCAACATTATACAAACATCTAAACATGAAGGTATCATGCAATATTTAAAAAGCAAAACCACATGCAATGGTGTCGATCCTAACTTATTAAAAAAATTAGGCATTTCTGAGGCTCAAACTTGTGTCTTGCTTTACTTTAGGAGACCACCTCCTTCAACATGCATGGCTTCTCCAAGAAGTGACGTATTAATCAAAAGTTTACTATGAAGAAAAATGTCTTATGAAATGGACACAGATCAGACAACATATTTTGTCTTCAGTGCCCTGCTATAATTTAGTGCTTTGAAAAGGCAATGCTGAAGGTCTGCTCTGAGAATGAAATACACTCCATTTATTTTCCCCGGAGTGAACAGCTGTAAACCTAGATGGCTAGGCCTACTGGTGAGGACCTAAGAATATCAAGTTACCCTAATACCAGTTTAAATGGGCCCAATGTCAAGAATAGTTTACAGGTATCTCTTGAATCTTATTACTGAACATGACAATCTAAATTGATATTCAGATAAATTTGGGTTGAAGTATATAGTTTAACAAGTACTTTTTCCCAAGCAATCTCCAGAGGTATTCCCTAAAAAGCCATTTCTACT
Organism: Neofelis nebulosa; assembly: GCF_028018385.1. Classification (NCBI taxonomy): domain Eukaryota; kingdom Metazoa; phylum Chordata; class Mammalia; order Carnivora; family Felidae; genus Neofelis; species Neofelis nebulosa. The sequence continues at coordinate 82,877,174 of NC_080785.1, read as the reverse complement.
GCATTTATTATTAATTCCTTGGAAAAATTTACTTTAAATTATCTCTTAAACTGAACCAAAGATTCAGGTTCAACAAAGTTGCATAGATGGAGATAGACCTGTGCCAGGAAGCAGTTTTTCAATTAATCCAATTCATTCAATTGGTCCTTCTTCTGTTCAAGCTCGGCAAGTTTATTAATAGTTTCTCTGTTATACTCTTTGTTCTTAGAAACGAATGAGGACAAGAATACTTTTATTCTTCAACAGGTATTCTCACAGCTGAATTTGTGATGTACATTTCAGTCTTCATTCTCCGACTTCTCTCAAGTATTACTTACTCCCTAGAACAGAGGCTCTTCCTGTTCCTCCAGTAGCTCATAAAAACCTCTACTAGGAGAAATGTGCCCACAACCCAACAGTCTGGCCTTAGATCAATTTCCACAACTTCAATCAGTTTCTCTTTTGACCTCCAGAGCAGGGCTGTACAGCCTGCCATAGACTCACAGGCATGACATGGCAGCAGAATCCAGATCGGACTTTTCAGCAGAAAAATATGGGACTTAGCCTCTTAGCTGCTTATTACAGAGGCACAGATGCCTCTCTGAAAGCTTAACAGAAGGTGGGAAACTTTATTTTAAAGCTTCATCTGTGCATAAAGAAAAAAAAGTGAAAGCATATCCCTTCAGTTTATTAAATTTGTTTATTAAACTAAAGAGAGTGGCCGAGCACAAAGTTAAAAGTCATTGTTTTTTCAATGTTTGCTTATTTTTCAAAGAGACCGAGAATGAGTGGGGGAGGGGAAGAGACAGCAGGACAGAGGATGCAAGGTGGGTTTTGCCCTGACAGCAGAGAGCCCGAGGTGGGGCTTGACCCAAGAACCTTGAGAACCTGAGTCAAAGGCAGAGGCTTAATGGACTGTGCCAACTTTTAATAGGAGTTTTCCTTTTATTTACTGATTACTTGCAAGTAATTCATTAAATGAAAGATCAGAGATTTAGGAAGATGGTCTCCACTTACCAGGTCTAAATTATTTACAGGGTTTATTTTTATTACTCATGTTCTAGTTGAATAAATTCAATTTTTCTTGTCATTTAACTATACCTACACAGTAACTCCACTGTCAAAAGGCACGTATGTTTAAACCCATTTTCTCCATGTTCATTTTAAAATGAATTAAATGTTTCCTAAAATACAAAGTATTTGCTTTTTTGATGGAAAATGGTATGCAGTTTATATCCAATGAACGACTATTAATTTTTAGTGTAAGCATTTTTCTTTTTAAATGTTTTATTTTTGAGACAGCACCAGCAGAGGAGGGCACAGAGAAATAGGGACAGAGGATCTGAAGCAGGCTCTGTGCTGATAGGAGTGAGCCTGAAGCGGGGCTTCAACTCAAGAACTATGAGATCATGACCTGAGCTGAAGTCAGACGCTCAACTGACTGAGTCACCCGGGTACCCATTTTTTAACTGCAAACATTTATAATACTCTATCCATATCAACTTTTCTGTTGCATTGAAGTTTCAAGAATGATATATGTAGAACGAGTAACTAGGGGAGAAGGAGGACATCTGCCTAGCCAGATGGATCAGGTAAACTAATTCTAGCTATAAATCAATGAAATAAAAGATGTCCCAAGTGAGTCATCTCACCTTGTAAGCAGATATGCGATCTCTACAGTAACAGCTTACTGTCTGGGGTATTTATTCCATATATTTTATTGAACATCTATGGCAGACTAAGGTATCAAGATTTAACAATACTACATTTCTTTCCCTATGAAGCTTGTAGTCTAATGGGCCTAGGAATAGGAATTAATCTACCAATTAATCATGAAAATATAGTATTACTTGCACTGCAATACAAGTAGGTACTGTGTCATAGGATTTAAGTAAATGGTCACTAATTGCTTCAGGTAGGTTATGCAATATCCCCATCTCCATTCTCCATGACATTTGTTCTTACAGTAAAAAATGGACAGGTTTCCATGTGAACTGAGGAGATGAGCCTTTCATCCATAGGACACAGTTTATGCCAAAGCACAAAGACCAGAAGGGTCCACAGGTGTTGCGGGGGCCAAATGCTCATAGGGGCCAGCGCGTGGAGTTTGTGCATGTAAGTTTGGCAAGAATTGAGGCTCTTCCCACAGTGCTTAGGGCTTAAATGGTCTTCTAAACCATGCGAAGTAAATTCAGTTCATGTTGTAGGAGAATTTGCAAGTTTGGAGAATGACATGATCAGCTCTTCTCCTTCAAAGACTGGAAAAAGAGGATTCTAACAAATAGGACACTCTAGCACTGGCAAAAGAGAGTGTGCATAGTTTGGGGCAATTACAAAGGTTAGAGAATGAACCAGTTAATAAGAGCAAGAAGAGGAGGGGAACGAAAGGTTTTAAGAACTTGGACCAACACAGTCATGCAAAGTGGGTGACTTTAGGAGGAGCAGTGACCTTCTGTTTTAACACAGCCATCCTCCAAGACCTCACAGGGAGGGAACCAGGGACTCAAAAGACTGAACTCACTTTCTTCTCGTTGCCATCACTTGCTGAGGCTTTCCACTATCACACCCTGAAGCCAGAGGGCATGGAGCCAGGAGGAGGTAGCTAGTGAGTGAATCTTGAAGGACAAACCAAAGGTGTCTAGTAGTTTAGTGATCCTAATTTAACAAGAGTTGGGAATGGAGAGAAGGGTGGCATGTATTATATATATATATATATATATATATATATATATATATATATATATATGTATATACATATACATATATATATATGTATATACATATACATATATATATATGTATATATATATGCATAACCACTAGAATGTGGTCGAACTGTACCAGTGAGTCAAAAATCATAGTCAAATACAACTCCATGATTTCTAGCTTGGGTACAAGAGGAGAATCAAACGGTGTTGCTGATAGGACACTGATTCTTGCTCCTTCTACACATCCGAACAATTTCACTACCAATTCTAGAGTGAATTATTGTCTCATCCTCACGTGTAGGATCATCCTCTTTTGAAGTTCTTAGTAACTAAATCATAGCCCTTCTTATTTTGCCATCTACAACAACCCCATCATTTCTGTCCATCACTGAGAATTCCAGCCTGCCATTCTCATCTTGGCCCAATTCTAGGTGACTGCCAAATTCATATGCAGTAGACTTGTCAGCAACTGGATCTAGTTTCGGGTGTTCTGTCTCTGGATGACACCTTAATCTTGACATCTCCCAGCACCTCTACACTTTAATAATAACTTCTTATACATTCTCAGTTGTATTTAAGAAATGTTGCCTATCAGCACTAACTCTGACAAGCTAATGTTCTTCCAGCCTTCTCCTTTTATATGTGTTGTGTATATTGTGTAAGTTCATTAGAAAGGAGAGAGAATCCTAACCAGGATGTATAGCCCGGAGGCTGACGCGGGGCTTCATCCTGTGCAAAGATACACAGATAACTCAGAGGAAAGGCCATTTATACGGCCTATCAAAGTTAGGCTTCACAAAAAATGTAAATGCAATACCTAACTTGAATACTGGAAGATTACAAGTTTCTCAGTTCCACAAAAGGCAGAAGGGAATTCTCTCAAGAGAAGATTATGCTCAACCATATGAAGGTGTAAAATACTACACATGTTAGGATTTCCAAGTAGTTCCTTGCTACATAGAATGATGAGGGATGGCAGAATCCCAACGGAAAAATAGTGAGAGCAATTTGTATGAACTATTACTTTCATTTTAAGGGCTAGTACAATGATAGACCAAGAAAAACAATTTTTACTATCAGTGAATCAATTCAGTAAAAGAGATCTAGTAAGATTTAGAATATCCACGCATTAATGGATAGACTGGAATATAAAATAGGCCTATATATGAGCATGACCTACCTATTCTATGAGGCAACCAGACTTGCTCTAACAAAATACCATCAGAGGCTGCATTGTTCAAAAACAAATTTATTGGGGGTACCGCTGTGGCTCAGTCGGTTAAGTGTGGGACTCTTAGTTTTGGCTCAGGTAATCATCTCAGGGTTCTGTGGGTAGGATCAGCCCAAGGTCAGCTTGTAGCACAGAGACTGTTTAGGATTCTCTCTCCCTCTCTGTGTCCCTCCCACATTCACCTTCAACCTAGCCCTCTCCTTCTCTCTCAAATAAACATGTAACAAATTATAAAAGTACAATTTTTTTTTAACACTTTGAAGTTGAAGAAACCAAGAACACACATGCAGACACAGGCCAGCTTTCTGGTGTCTCCCCTTACATGGACACTTATGGGATCAAGGCCCCACCCTGTGACTCCATTTAAACTTAAGGATTTATTTTTTATACATTTTTTAATGCTTTTAAATTTATTTTTGAGAGAGACAGAGTGCAAGCAGGGGAGAGGCAGACAGAATCTGAAGCAGGTTTCAGGCTCTAAGCACTTAGCACAGAGTCCAACACGGGACTCAAACTGATGAACTGAGAGATCATGACCTCAAGTTGGATGCTTAACAGACTGAGACACCCAGGTGCCCCAAACGTCAATTATTCCTTTAAGCTACAGTGGAGGTTAGGGCTTCTACATGGGAACTTTGGAGGGACCTATTCATTCCACAGCATTCCACCCTGACCCCAAAATTCATCCTTCCTGCATTCATGTGCTGTACCTTTATTACATCCCAGTAGCCTCAAATGCCTTAACTTATTCTAGCATCAACTCTCAAGTCTAAGGGCTCAAGTTTCCTGTATGTATCACTAAATCAGATATGGGTAAGATTCCAGGTAGGATTATTCAACCTGAGGCAAAAGTCCTCTTCAGCTGTGAACCTGTGAAATCCTACAAGTTACGTGCTTTCAAAAGACAATGGTGCAGTATGCCTAGGATAGGTGTTCCTATGCCAAAAGGGAAAAGGTGGAAGGAAAAAAGAGGTGATAAATCCCAACCAAGTCAAAAAGCTAGCGAGGCAAATTCTATTAGATCTTAAGTTTGATGTCCTGTCTTCCAGGCCATATCACCCCTACGGCTCTGTGGGGCGGCACCACCCTGACAACAGTGAGCCACGGGCTTGCCTCTAATGCATAAGGGAATGTCATCATGGCTCCCAAAAGAGGCCCCACTCTTTGAAATAAAGGGGGAACCATGCTTGCCCCCAGACGTGCAGTCAGAGGGGGAACCCTGAACCACCTTTAGGGACATTATTTTTCTTTTTTTTTTTTAGTCTTTTACTTATTTTTAGAGAGAGACAGAGCATGAGTGGGTGAGGGTCTGAGCTAGAGGGACACAGAATCCGAAGAAGGCTCCAGGCTCTGAGCTGTCAGCACAGAGCTTGACATGGGGCTCGAACTCACAAGCTGTGAGATCATGACCTGAGCTGAAGTCGGACGCTTAACCGACTGAGCCACCCAGGCACCCCAGAGACATTATTTTTCTTGAATGGTAAAACAGGTTTTAAACTGAATAGCTCTATGGTCCCATCCTGTAGAATCAAAAAACCCCAAAGGCTTTCCTTCATTTCATCCTGTGTCTGGCTCCTTAAGTTCAAACCTGGCTTCATTTCTCCTGACAGAATTCCATCTCTATCCATGGCTTCTGTTGAGAAAGATGATCCAATTAGTGGTTTGCATCCATATTAGACTCTTTATCAAGCTGTTTGCTCAGCCACACCCATAGGGTTCTTTTCTCAAGAAGCTTTCTCAGTTTCTATCATATGGACAGGATGGGGATTTTCCCAATCTTCAGGTTCTGGTTCCTTTGGTTAACAATTCCTTCAAATTCTCTCCTCTTGAATTTTACCGTAAGGAAAAACCAAGCTGCTTCCTAATTTGCTTAGAAACTTCCTCAAATACCCAAGTTTATTGCTTTTAAGTTCCAGCTTCCAGAAAACACTAAAACACAACTCAGCCAAGTTCTATGCCACTTTACACCAAGCATTGTCCTTCCTCTAGTTTCCAATAAGTTGCTCATCTCCATCTGTGGCCTCAATACAAGGACCTTTAATGTCCTTACTCCTTCCAGCGTCCTCTGCATAATGATCCATGTACCCTGTAAGACAAAAGCTTTCTCTCTGGCTCTCCTCTTTTCTTTCTGAACCCTAACCAGAATCATTCTTCATGTCCTTATTTCTATCAACAGCCTCTTACCAGTAATTTCAGCTTTTCCTTACAAGTTCCTCACAGCTCATCCCACCTCTTATTACCCAATTCTTTTTTTCCTTTTTAAACATTTTTTTTAATGTTTATTCATTTCGGAGGGACAGACAGAATGCATGATCAGGGGAGGGATAGATAGAGAGGGAGACCCAGAATACAAAGCAGGCTCCGAGCTGTCAGCACAGAGTCCAACACAGGGCTCTAACTCATGAACTGTGAGATCATGATGTAATCTGAAGTCGACACTTAGCCAACTGAGCCACCCAGGCATCCCATCTCATTACCCAGTTCTAGAGCTGCTTGTAATAGTTAGGAATTCGTTATAGCAGTACCCTACTTCTCAGTACCAAGATCTAGATTAATTGCTTTTGGGCAGCCTTAACAAATTTCTATAGGTTGAACGGTTTAAAAACAGACATTTTCTCAGAGTTCAGCAGGCTGGAAAGTCTAGCTAAGATCTAGCTTCTGGCAGGATTTGGTTCAAGGTCACAACTCTCTTCCTGGCTTCTACATTGCCACTTTGTCCTCACATGGCTTTCCTCCAAAAATGTACAGAGAGACAGTGAGCTCTCTGGTGTCTCTTCTTATACACACACTAATCCTATGGGATCAGGGTCTCACCCCATTGACTCCATGTATCTTTCTCTCCTTACTCTAAATACAGCCACACTGGAGGTTAGGGCTTTAACGATAGTGTTATGGTTACAAGAAACATTCAGTCCATAACATGTAGCTACACCTCAGCTATTGAAATCGTGAAGCCCATTATTCTACACAAATGATCAGCCACTCAGTTGGATACATTGGCCAATTCTGTCAAGGGCTAAGCCTTACCCTTTTTAGGTGCAATTCTCAGTAGAACATGTACTTATGATCTAAGTATATAGACTTTATTTTCAAAATTATTGACATCCCTCTTTCCACAATTAAGTTCTGAATGCCTTTTTTTTTTTACACTCAAAAATTTCCCTTAGCACATGTCTGTAACAGATTGTGTAAAATGAGACCACTGATAGGTGGTATCCAACACAGGACTGCAGCTCCTCCTCAAATATTTGCCAGACCAGACCAGCAGCTGACCAAGTCCATTAACAAGTGGAAACATCTCAAGTGCTACACAGATCTAATAGCCTTAGAACATGTAACACATGGCCTCACCAAGTTCCCTGAAATGCTAGAATAGTTGTCGTTCTGTCTCCGTACCACAATCTTCATTTAACACCACCTCAGACTAATAGCATCACCACTGCCTTCTTCGGTTCATGTCATGAATTTAACTGGGAATGCTGTGTGCCATTCATCTCACGTTTATTTTTCATTAGAAATACACAAAACTTCCTTGCAATGAATCAAGGATTCTCTGTTGTCTGTTGTAGTCTGGTCATTCTGACTTACAAGCCAAACATAGCATTTTAATGTCAAATGTAGACCCGTGAGTGGGGCTCGGTACAGATGGATCTGCTTTCACCCCATGTGTCATTTTTGTATTAAATGAACAGCTTCACCATTAAGTGCCAAAGGAAGATGAACTTGTTTTTATTCCTTGGTGAATGATTTCAGGCTCTCATTCAAGCATTTAAAAAGTCTCAAGAGAAGAACTTCGGAGGTTTCAGGATCAAGATACCCACATTTGGAGAAGAGTTTTTATATTATTGAAGCATGTTTAATTTTTTTTTTCCTTTTTGTCTATCTCCTGCAAAATAATGTCCCTGACCACCCCTGATGCTGCTTGGCAAAAGGAGGGTGCAGATCCTGGAATTCAGAAGTATGGGTTCGTCATTAATGATCATATAGGAAGTACTTCTAAATGCTGCTAATGAGCCCTTCATCCATCTTTCTGAGGACCTTAATCACAACCCTATCATTTTGACTTTACACTTGATTCCTCTGTTAAATAAAGCTCCTCAGGGCAGGAATGGGTCTTTTATAGCTTTACATTCCTAGGACATAGGACATTGATTAGCACATAGTGAATAGCACAAGCATTTATTTTCAAGTAGTATTTGGGAGCATCAGAGCAGATCTTCCAAGTTTAACAGATGGGGATCTTTAATCTGAGGCATGGCTCTAACACTGGAAATTCGGTGACCCTAGGCACATGTAATCAACACCTATTATTTTCATTCCTACCATTGTTCCCCTTCCCCTCTTTGTGTTAAAGAACCCTGAGGTTTTTTTTCACCTTCTCAGCTAAGAGGATGTGGATTGGGTGGTAGGACCTGATCTGCAGTTGGAAAGATGGTCAAGGGATAAAGGCCAAGTAATCTAGCTGGAAGACAGATACATCACCCAAGTCTTGCCTTCGTGGGTAAGCCCAGAGGCTGAGGTCCCTCAAAAAATCCAAAATAGAAATACCATATAATCCATTAATTCCATTTCTGGATATTTGTCCAAAGAAAATAAAAACACTCCTTTAAAAAGTTGTATAGGGGCGCCTGGATGGCTCAGTTGGTTAAGCATCCAACTCGGCTCAGGTCATGATCTCACGGTCTGTGAGTTCGAGCCCCACATCGGGCTCTGTGCTGACAGCTCAGCCTGGAGCCTGTTTCTGATTCTGTGTCTCCCTCTCTCTCTGACCCTCCCCCATTCATGCTATCTCTCCCGGTCTCAAAAATAAATATTTTAAAAATTAAAAAAAAAAGATGTATGTAGCACCCCTCTATTTATTCCAACAGTAATAGCCAAGATATGGACACAACTCAAGTGCCCAGTGTTGTATCAATGGCTAAACTAGACACAGTGGGTGTGTCAGATGAACTATTGCTCAACTAGCCATAAAAAAAAAAAAAACAACTTGACATTCATGACAATATGGAGTTAGAGATTATTAAACTAAAGTTAAAGACAAATACCATATGATTTCACTTTCACCCACAATCTAAAAACTGAAATAAATCAACACAACAAAACAGACTATAAATATAGAGAACTACTGGCTGCCAGAGGCAAGGTGGGTAGAGAGATGGGCAAAATAGGTGAAGGGGATTAAAAGCTACAAACTTCCAGTTATAAAACACCAGTATGAAAAGTAGAGCAGAAGGAATGTAGTCAATACTGTACCAAATTCTGTGTTCTAGCAGATGTTTATTACACTTCTTGTAGTATTGTATAAGGTCTTGAATTATTACATCACTATACTGTGTACCTGAAACCACAGTCACATTGTCAATTATACTTCCCTAAAAACAACCTGGGGAGAGCCTCTTGTCATATGAACCGTATAACAATGTAGTTCTAAGTTTGAGGTCCTTTATTCCAGGGAAACAATCCAGGGATAGGGGACCAAACGGGGGGGGGGGGGGGGTATATAGTGCCTCACCAGTGGTGTTACAAGAGGCTATGCACCAATAGGGCATGACTGGCTAGGAGGTCCGGGATTTCCTTAAAAGGCTAACAGGTTCTATTTTCTAAGGTTAGGCAAGCTAGCTAAACTTGAGATGGAGGATTGTGATTGTTGTCTTAAGATTCCTTAACAGGTGTTTCCCTTAAGTGCAGGCTGACAGGTTTTGATTCGTGCCCAAGACGTGGCTGCTAGGGCAGCCGCCATTTTGTGGGTCCCCGTATAGGAATTAACTATCATTCACTTTATTAGTAGTTAGCAGAAGAGATAGAACGCAGGTCCTGATGGAATCATGTGAACACCAATACAGACCTTGCACCTCGATTCTTTTCTCTCAAATTTTTAGCAATGCCGATCAATAAATCCTCTTTAAATATTCAAAGCATTTTATTAGTTCTTTGATATTAATGATTGAAAGTTTCCTCGTTCCTTAAGTTACTTAAACTAATACACAGTCTACATGTAAAAAAAAAAATGGAAAACTTTTAACTGGATTAAGAGGTTTTAATGTAAACTCATACATTATATATTAAGATTGAAATAACAGCCAGTTCTTTTAGAGCTTGGTGTTGCAGGTACTGTTCTAAATGCTTTACGTGTATTAACTCCTTCATCCCTGTAAGGAGTCTTTGAATTAGATATTTCGTAGATCAAGAGGTTAAGGCACAGAAGATTCAAGGAACTTGTTTACAGCTATGGAGCTCTTCTGTGGTACAGTGAAGACTGAAGCCGGCTCAGTCTGGCTCTAGAGTTGGTGTTCCTCGTCCCTGTGCCACTCTGTCCCTCAGCAGTGCTTCTCAAAGCCTGTTTTCTAGAGACTCAAAACTTGTCACAAAGTAGGAGCTCTGCAGGCTTATTCTCTTAGCTCCTAGTATTTGTAGGTGTTCATTATTTAAATAATTGGCTTCTACAGCAACTGTGGCACCCTTCCTACAGGTGATGTTACTTTAAAGCAATTGTCAGGTTGGAGTCGGCTTCCAAAGCACCTGCAGGTGTTTAAGCGCCCACTGCTAGACCCACCCCCAGAGCATTAGCATTTCCAAGGAGTTTCAGGTGAGGCTGAAGCAACTGACACCCACCTCCCCTCTTGGAAAGACACTTACAAAGTTAATGTCAACAAAGTGGGGCCACTCCCTTTCATTAATCATTATCTTTCCTGCCCCCCCCCCAAAGTTGGTAAATGAAGGGACTCAAAAAGTTTAAATATATGGAATGGAAGCAAATTCACCCCCTCCTGTTATGCAGTTTTTCTTTTTTTTTAAATATATGAAATTTATTGTCAAATTGGTTTCCATACAATACCCAGTGCTCATCCCAACAGGTGCCCTCAATACCCATCACCCACCCTCCCTTCCTTCCCACCCCCCCATGAGCCCTCAGTTTGTTCTCCATTCTTTTTTTTTTTTTTTTTTAATTTTTTTTTTCAACGTTTTTTATTTATTTTTGGGACAGAGAGAGACAGAGCATGAACGGGGGAGGGGCAGAGAGAGAGGGAGGCACAGAAGCGGAAACAGGCTCCAGGCTCTGAGCCATCAGCCCAGAGCCTGACACGGGGCTCGAACTCACGGACTGCGAGATCGTGACCTGGCTGAAGTCGGACGCTTAACCGACTGCGCCACCCAGGCGCCCCTGTTCTCCATTCTTAAGAGTCTCATGCTTTGGCTCTTTCTTGATAGTGCCCCATCAGCTCTGACTTCCCTGTAGTTCTCTCGAGATTCAATACTTTGAAATGGCTTCTTGTATGGGCAACCCAAAGCCCTTGAGAAAGGTACCATCCTGTCCACGAACAGTTGACGGAGTGTGGAGAATGTTATTTTGTTTTTCCAATTATGTGTAAAGTAGGATTTTTTAATTATTAGGAAGAGGTGGGGGAAGAAACATAAATTGGCTTCCTCACTAACCCCAGACATATAATTCCTTCAGTGGAAACTTAGGCTTTTGTTTCTAAATTATGGGTATTACTAATGGCACAATAGCTTAAATGCATACAAAGATATAATGACTAAACCTGTTAAGACCAGACTTTAAAATGCTGTGACGGAAAAAATCTACTCATATAAATTACCCCCAAATTGCTGTTTTAGCTCCCACCTACAGGCTAGGACGCTCCTTGCCAAATTTTGCAAGGATTTGTAGGACTTCCCAAAATAGAAAGCATCATACATGCTACTACATTGCATTTTCTGTGAACTTTCACGTCTCAGACCTCGCTCTCCCCCAAATCCCAATTCTCCTGATCAAAACACATGCGGAAAATGCAAAGAGTCCATGCTAAAGAAGAGAAGTTTGCTTCCCATAGGGGCAACTAGGTGCCTCAGTCAGTTGAGCATCTGACTTTGGCTCAGGTCATGATCTGAGGTCCAAGAATTTGAGCCCCACATGGGGCTTGCTGCTATCAGTCCAGAACCTGCTTTGAATCCTCTGTCCCCCTCTCTGCCACTCCCCTGCTCCCTCTCTTCCAAAAATAAACATTAAAAAAATCAAGTTTTCCTCTTATTAAACACTAGGTCAATTTCTATCACCTGAGCACCAAACGAACAAACAAACAAAAAAAACAAAACCCAAACAAAGAGCAATTCTGGTCTCAAAAGGTTTCTTATAGAAATAATACCTTTATCATCTGTTCTAACAGCTCTTTAACACAGGGATTCTTAATCCAAGTAAAGGAAAATGAAGACTCATCAGTCCAAGGAGCTTGTTTAAACTTGTACAAGTTGTGCCCACCCTCTCCTATGTACAGAAATACTATTGACAGAGTGGTGTCTGTTGAGAGTGTTACAGCCTTCAGGAATACATGGGTGGAAAAAACACACGCGCATGCACACACACACACAGAAACTCCTTCTCCAGGACAATTCTTCTGAAAGCAATAAAAGCAGACTACAGAGTAAATTCACCTGAAGAGCTTTCAAAAAACATCGACGCCCCAAGAACAAGACAAAACCATTACAACTTCTGGAAGTGGGAATGTGTGTAAGATTTTGTTGTTTGGCTTCCTATATACCTTTTACCTCCTCTATTACTCATGTCTGGCTGCCATAAAAAATGACATAAACTAGATATTTTATACAAAATATATATGTGTGTGTGTGTGTGTGTGTGTGTGTGTGTTTCTTACCGTCTGGAAGTCAGGAGGTCCAAGGTAAAGACGCAGGCAAGGGAGGCACTTGTTTTGAGGCCTCTTCTCTGGGCTTCTAGGTGGTTGCCATCTTGCTTTGTACTCACGTGACTGAATCACGTGCCCAAGCCCTAGGGAAGAGAAAGCCTGGGGGGGGGGGGGGTCTGTTGTCTCTTTATATAAGGGCATCAATCCCATTAAGAGGGCTCTGACGTCATGACCTCATATAACCCTAATTACCTCCCCAAAGCCCTAGCTCCAAAAGCCATCACTTTGGGAGGTAAAGCTTCAACAAGCTAGTTTTGGAGGAAACGTTGAGGTCGCCTCACCTTCCCAGGTGATTCCAATATGCGGCCTGAATAACATGACTCTTCTACGGACTGCAAACCAACTCCTAAATTGTTTTGTGTTTTTAACTTTTCCTTGGTCCCTTAAATTATGCAATACAAAGATTTGGCTGAGGAAGTTACTCCATAAATATTTGTTGAATAAATAAGTTGTGCCATATAAGGCAGAGGGCTTACACTAATATTCTTGGCATGCCATTATAACATTATGAGAAGCCCTGCTTTAGAATTGAACATTTTTCTCTACATTTGCTACTTAATTTCCAAAAGGAAAATCTTCCATTATTATGGCCATGAACAGAAATATCAAACAAAATCTTCACCCTTGAAAAAGGCAAATTTAATTTGTGTTTGCAAAAATTGTAACAGTTACCTACGAATCAACAGTTACCTGATTTTTAGATTAAAATAAACTTTAAAACTATGCTTTCATTTTCGAGTGGTCCAAGAAATATCACACAAATAACATACAGACCACAGTTGTTATATCCAGAGATGGGTAAAAACAGTATCCACTCAATTGTTTCTCAAATGACGATTTTTCTTCTAGGTATGCCGAGTTGGCTTTTAGTATATCAGAGACTTTCTTGAACTCTCTCTCAATATTACATATTGAGTGATGCTGGATTTGAAATTACGTCCACTAAGCAACTAGGGATGGGTTAGCATGCCTCTCAGTATTATATGGAAGCCCACAGATGCTTGTTATCCTTTCCTGATTCCACTAATGTTATCATGAATAAGAGACACAAAGAATGCGGAGCTTTATGTACCCAATGTTTTGGTTCCTGGATTCAAGCATTTTCGGCAAAATATTACTTTCTTCTAATTAGAAAAAAGTAACAGTAGGAAACTATTAAAAACAGCAGATATGAACTTAAGTATTATTTTTAGCTTCCTAAAAATTAATATATTGTTTTAATAAACTCTTCACTACTGAATGTCACTATAAAGAATCATCTGCCAGTGTTCACACGTTCAAGAGAATGTATTAACATTTATTACAGCAAATGTCCTCATTAATATTTTATAGAATGGCTGGCACAGAAAGTGGCATTAAATCTCTGAGAGGCTGCTGTCTTGTTTATTTTATGCCTTTTTTTGAATTTTGTAGTAGCAGAAGAGAACCAAAAGTTGTAGGTGATTCCACTGAAATTTTAGAAAAATTTAGAGCACAGTCACTATTTTTAACTTACTCATTATTTGCTCTTTCCCATTCTAAATATAGAATGTTAATCAGTAAGGAGATAATATATTTGGCTTACAACAAAAATAGATAAGTAACTATTAACCTTTTATTTTTTTATTTTTTATTTTATTTTTAAAATTTTTTTTACATTTAATTTTTTGAGAGACAGAGACAGAGCACAAGTGGCGAAGAGGCAGAGAGAGAAAGAGACCCAGAATCTGAAGGAGGCTCCAGGCTCTGAGCTGTCAGCACAGAGCCGGATTTGGGGCTTGAACTCACAGACCTGCGAGATCATGACCTGAGCTGAAGTCAGACACTTAACCGACTGAGCCACCCAGGTGCCCCTAGTAACTATCAACCTTTTTTTTTTTTTTAACGTTTATTTATTTTTGAGACAGAGAGAGACAGAGCATGAATGGGGGAGGGTCAGAGAGAGGGAGACACAGAATCCGAAACAGGCTCTGGGCTCTGAGCTGTCAGCACAGGGGCCCGATGCGGGGCTCGAACTCATGGACCGCGGGATCGTGACCTGAGCCGAAGTCGGCGCTCAACCGACTGAGCCACCCAGGTGCCCCGTAACTATTAACCTTTTAAAAGAACCCTTGAACATGGCTCTTCCCTATGTTAGACACTGCGAGGCATCATGGAAGTTTGGTGGAATATCTTCCCTCTTGCATGCCTTTACTATAGAGCGGTACTTTTTTTTTTTTTTAATTGTATTTATTTATTTTTAAGGGAGAGGAAGGGAGAGAGCATGAGCAGGGGCGGGGCAGAGAGGGAGAAAGAGAGAATCCCAAGCAGATTCCACCCTATAGGAACAGAGATGAATGCAGGGCTCAAACATACGATCATGTGAGATCATGACCTGACGTGAAACCAAGAGTTGGACACTTAACCGACTGAACCACCCAGGCACCCCTAGAGAAGTACTTTTTAACAGAATATTCTATGATGATAGAAATGTTCCATGTAGTACATCACGTAGTACAGTAGCCATAAGGCTCATGTTCCTTCCAGCATTTGACATATGCCTACCAAGGACCAGGAACTAAACTTTAAGTTGTATTTAAATTTACATTTAAATAGTCACATGTGGCTCATGGCCACTGGACGGAGTGGACATAGAGGTTATAGAGGTTGTAAAGCTTAAATCTCATTTTCGGGGTATTATTCTGCAGTTGAATGTGGCCATGTATCACAGTTATGATTGATGAGACTGTATCACAGAGTGGTCATAATAGCAGGGCCACTTGATATATAATAATAATATGATGGTTATCATGGTGATGATGAGAAGGAGGATGGTGATGATGGTGATAATGGCTACACAATTATTGGAAAAGCTGAGTGTCCTAATTTACCAGTTAAGAATGTTTTCTGTAGCAAGAAACAGCTTTCAGGAAATCCATGAAGGATGCCATTATTATCAGCAGAATAAATAGATCTATCCAGACCCACTGAAAAAAAGGATAATTCCTTATTAATCCCAAATACAATTAAAATAAAGAAGAAATGAGTCTACCATTTCCAGAATCCTTTTCAATGACAATCTTCCATTCCTTTTTTTGCCTTGCTCACTATTGTGCTGTTGTTGTTGTTATTATTATTATTATTATTATTATTTCTCTTTGTTATCGTCTTTCTCCCAGAAACACCACCTTAACACACAGTCACTGGCAACATTTCAACAAGAAGTAATCAGCTAATGCTATTAAGTAAAGAGTAATTCCATAGGTTACTCTACTTTTAGGATTATACCTCTCAAAGCAATAAATTCAATATTAGAAAAGTTGAATGTTCACTTAGCAGGAAAACATCCATTCTTTGAGTCTGCCCTGAGAAATAAGACATTTAAATCCTTTAAATAATGTTACAAGGCCATTAAAATCTTCTGAACAAGCAGTAAGTATGGCCAGTCATTGAGAGAGTGAATAATACAGGATTTATTATTCTCCTGATTAGAGATATTCAATGGTTTCCTTTTGTCTAAAAAGATAAATCCCAAATTTCAGAACATAGTCATCACTATTTCCCTAAACTATCTATGACATACACCTCGTCTTCTCATACATTGCATGTTCTATCCCCTTCTAATGCTTCACCATTAAAGGAGAATGCTCCTCCTCCCCATGCTTCCTGGCCTTGCACTTCCTTTAGCCTGATTCTTCTTCCACCCTCTGTACAGCAAACTACTTGACCTTAAGTTTCAACTTGAAGAGGTGCTTCCCTTTCCCCTAACAAAGACAGCCTCCATCACATTCAGTTCAGTTATTTTTATTATGTTCTGTTATTTTTTTTCCTTTTCTATCTGTAGAATCTATATTCTAAGACAGCACGGAAGGATTTGCTGATCTCCGTATCCATAATATAATGTCTGCTATGTGATAAGTGTTCAAGAAATATTTGATAAATTAGTTTATCAGTTAGTTCAGTCCAAGTTAGGCTGCACTACACACACACACACACACACACACACACACACACGTACACACACACAGATACACACACACACACCTGAGTATATATTCATTCTGGACAACCAAAGGCAATTTCTAGCTCAAGTTATATGTCTGCCACAGGTTGGATGTGGTTCTGTTCTATGTTGTCTTCAATCCACGTGTCATTCTGAAGGAACAGGCCCTGAGACATTGCTGGTCTCTCGACAGAGCCAGGGGAGATGCAGAAGAACCGTGCAATGGTTCTTAAAGCTTCTTCTCGAAAGTGGTCGCTTTCACCCACAGTTTATTGGCTAAAACAAATCATACAAGATATATATGGCATGGAAATATAAAATCTTTCCATGAGGAAGGGAAAAAATCATAATACAATTTAAAACAATCATCCATAAAATCCCAAAACTTACTAATGACTTGTTAAATAACAGGCCTGGTGCTAAGTACTTTACATAAATGATTCCCAGGACAGAAAATTTGAGGCTCCTAGAGGTCAAGTCATTTATCGAATGATACAACTAGTAAATGTCAGCCTAGTGATGAAGGTAGTTTAATGTGAAGATGGAGCATATGAGTCTCCCCACAAAGGATTAATAAATAAATATAATTTTCAAGAAACAGAGTGGATCTAAAAGCAGGCTGCCTGTCAAAAACCATGATTTTGGTTATTAACTAGATGAGGAATTACACATGTTCTCACACAGGCTGTCATACATCTCTGTCTAGGGTCGTGGTTCTTAACCAGGGCCAATTTTGTCCTGGAAGGGGCTTATGACAAGGTCTGGAGACATTTTTGTGTGTGTCACCACTGGGAAGGGGGAAAGGGCAGGTGCTATTGCCATCCAGTGTGTAGTGGTTAAGGGTGCCGGAAAACATCCTGTGATGCACAGGACATTCCCATAACCTACTCAGTCTCGGACGCCAGCGGTGCCAAGTTTAGGTCTAGACCACGGATAAAATATTTAGGTCTCCTTTAAATAGGAAAGACTAAGTTTTCTGAAAGTAAACAATTGTAGGAAGTCATTTTCTAACTTGATTAAAAGCGTATCCTTGATCTTTACTCCGCATTATCTTAAAACAACACATACGTTTTGGTGTTCACATTTTCTACAAACTATCCACGATTGATTAGGAAACAACTCAAACTCTGCACGCAGGAAGGAGGATGCCGTTCAGCAGGAAGGTGACATTTTGAGGAGAGGCTTTGAGCACCACAGGATGTGGTCTCCAGTCAAGGAGGTGCAGAGACTGAAGCTGCTATGAGCTCAGTCAGCTCTTGGAACCACAGCACATTTGATGCAGTCTAGCAACATTTCTCCTCGCCTATGTCTCACAAATGCACTTTATACGAATTAGCTAATGACTCAAGGGTTTTTGTTTTTTTAATGTTAATTTATTTTTGAGACAGAGAGAGAGGATGAACAGGGGAGGGGCAGAGAGAGAGGGGGACACAGAATCTGAAACAGGCTCCAGGCTCTGAGCTGTCAGCACAGAGCCCGACGCGGGGCTTGAACTCATGGACCGTGAGATCATGACCTCCGAAGTCGGACGCTGAACCGACTGAGCCACCCAGGCACCCCGACTCAAGGGTTTTAATAACGAAGATTCAAGTAAATAATCAGTAGCATTAATGTCCATTTGGCCTCCTCTTGTTGAACAAGGGTAACATAATTTGCACAGTATAGGTGGTATTTATTAGATACTTGGTTTTTGATTCATGATATATCTTGGATTATTTCTAAAATTTTTTATATTACTGCAAAGTTTACAAGTGTTTTTTCAGGGTATTTTATGACATACCGAGGCCTTACAAACAACTTCACTGATCAATTTATGTTTCAACAGATTTTTTATTGACTTTCCTGAATGCGTCAAATGATTTCAGTTGTGTCGTTATATAAAAACAGAATGAAGCAAATACAAGTTTTAGTATTAAGATACCTCAAGCAATTTTAGATGGGGACGTGCGTTGAAGAACCAGTCACTGTTGAAAATCCTTTTGCTGACATTTTATTCATATAAACAAAATTGATCTGTTTATGCAGGTCAGCTATGGTGAGATTTTGAGAAAATATCCTAGTACGAGAGTTGCCGAGCTTTTTCTACAGAGGACAGATTTTTAGGCTTTTCAGGCCTTATGCAACTACTCAACTCTGCATGGTAGCACCAAAGCAGCCACAGGCAATACATAAGCAAATGGGGGTGGCTGTGTTTCCATAAACATTACTCACAACAACAAAAATGGGCTGGTCCAAATTGCCGGATAGGAAATACTGTGCTGACCCTTGCCCTAGTCAAATGAAAAGAGCACTCACCATTGCATAGAAGGAAAAATTTTCCTCCTAATGAGTTCATAAATACAACATAATCTCTCTAGCCAGGTAATCAACGCTCTCTACTACCCAACCTAAACTGCATTCTGAGATTTTTTTCCTCCTTATGTTCCTTTACACACCCTATACACCAACCTAAATATTCTCTTCTCTCTAGGAGATTGAAGAATCCCATGCCCGTCGCTCCTACTTCCCTTATAATACTTAGCATTCTATGTCAAATTTCAGCTCTCTATGTGATGCTAATGCTGCAGAATGACCCTGTCGCTGTGTGTCCTTGACCCTGCATCTAACATGAGATGTGGAAACTGTAGGGTTGTGGAAAGAGCAAAGGTCTTAGGCTGAGACACATATAGGTTTGAATCTTAGCTTTGCCACTTGTTAGTTATGACTTTGCACTAGATACTTGACCTCTTTGAAATCGCTTTTTTTTTTCATCTGTGATATTCGATAATTAGTACCTGCACAGAAGAATTCTGATTAGGAATCAATTATACAATTCAGTGAGGTGACATATACAGGTGTTCAGGGAAAGTCAGGTATTTTCCACTGCTACTCACCTCTAGGGAGTCACAAGCAAAAAATCAATTGAATAAATAAAGTGCTTCAAAGCAAAGTCACCAGGTAAAACTTTTGTATTCTTATTGAAAATACCTAAGGCAGTATAGTCCAGGGGGAAAAGAGTCATGGCAATGAAACAGATTTTATGTATAGAGAGAAACCCAAGCACCTAGGGGCATTAGATTGATGATAATTGTGGCATATCAAATTTTCAAGTACAAAAAATTATTATTCAATAAATGCTATAGAAAGTACTGCTAATTGGCACAAACAGCAAATATATATATATGTTTCCAATGCTCAGAGGCTTAAAACATAAAGAAAAAGTGAGGTGATTAAAAAAATTGAGGAACGTATGAGTGAATCTATCCAGAAAATTAGAATATGGAAAGTCTTTTGGAATAGCCATTAATTAAAAGACTGAAAATTCTGAGGGGCACCTGGGTGGGTGGTTCCGTCAGTTGAGCATCCTTCTGTTCTGTTTTTTTTTTTTTAATGTTTATTTTTTGAGTGAGAGAGAGAGAATGAACAAGCACATGTGTGAGCACAAAAGGGGGAAGGGCAGAGACAGAATGGGGCAGAGGATCTGAAGCAGACTCTGTGCTGACAATAGAGAGCCCGATAAGGGACTCAGGCTCATAAACTTGACCTCATGATCATGACCTGAACCAAAATCTAACCGACTAAGCCACCCAGGTGCCCCAAGCGTCCAACTCTTGATTTCGGCTCAGGTCATGATCTCACGGTTCATGAGTTTCAGGCCCACATAGGGCTTTGCGCTGATACTGTGCAGCCTGCTTGGGATTCTCTCTCTCTCTCTCTCTCTCTCTCTCTCTCTCTCTGCCCCTCCCCTGCTCGCACGCTCTCTCTCTCAAAATATATAAACATTAAAAAAAGATTGAAAAATTTGACTTTACAG
This sequence comes from Neofelis nebulosa, assembly GCF_028018385.1. NCBI lineage: Eukaryota > Metazoa > Chordata > Mammalia > Carnivora > Felidae > Neofelis > Neofelis nebulosa. Next base: position 82,856,803 of record NC_080785.1, on the reverse strand, counting down.
AATCAACAACAAAAAAGCTTCTAGATGACAATAGATTCCAAAAACAAAATAGAAAAATAGCAAGTTGAAAATAAAAGTATGCATATAACAAAATGGTAATTTTCTTAATTTACAAAAAGCTTATTATGCAAATCAATAAGAAAATACAAGCAAGCCAGTTTCTTTTTTTATTCAGGTTTATTTAAAATTCTAGTATTGCTAACATACAGTATTATATTAGTTTTAAGCATACAATACAGTGATTCAACAATTTCACACATCACCTGGTGCTCATTTCAACAAGAGTCCTCCTTAATCCCTGTCACCTATTTCTTACACCCCCTGGCCCTCACCTCCCCTCCAGCAACTCTCAATTTGTTCTCTCTACAGTTAAGAATCCTTTCTTGGTTGTCCCTATCTCTTTTTCCTTTGCTGGAGCAAACCAGTTTCTTAAAAAAAAAAGGAAGGCATCCTCCAAAAAAATACAAATGATAGTAAATCATATGCAAATAATGTTCAATCTCGATAACAATGGGAGAACTGCAAATTATGAAAACAATGTATTTTTATTCCATTAAATTTACAAGAGTTAAAATACTTGATTTTTTCAGTGCTGGCCAGGGTGTGGATAAGTGGGCTGTTTCATGCATTGTTGTTGGGAATATAAATTACTCCATCCTTTCTGGTAGACATTTCACAATGTCTGCCAAAATTTAAGATACTTACACCTTTAGCCCACTGCTAGAAATTTAATCTATCAATTTGTCCAAATTTATGTACAAAAATATTCAGGGCAGAAATTTTTATAAGAGCAAATGCTGAAAACAACCAAAATGTTCATCAAAGAGGACAGAGTAATACATTACAATATATGAATATAATGTTATACTCGGCCGTAATAATAAATAATGAAATGTTGATATATGTACTACTAGGAAAATATCTGTAAGATCTATTTTAATGAAAAAAAGAAAGATGCAGAATTATCTGTTAAGATCCCTTTTGTGAAAGTAAACTTAAAACTGGCTGTGACTACCCTATGACCCAGCAATAGCACTGCTAGGAATTTACCCAAGGGATACAGGAGTGCTGAGGCATAGGGGCACTTGTACCCCAATGTTTATAGCAGCACTCTCAACAATAGCCAAATTATGGAAAGAGCCTAAATGTCCATCAACAGATGAATGGATAAAGAAACTGTGGTTTATATACACAATGGAATACTACTTGGCAATGAGAAGGAATGAAATATGGCCTTTTGTAGCAACGTGGATGGAACTGAAGAGTGTCATGATAAGTGAAATAAGTCATATAGAGAAATACAGATACCATATGTTTTCACTCTTATGTGGATCCTGAGAAACTTAACAGAAGACCATGGGGGAGGGGAAGGGAAAAAAAGTTAGAGAGGGAGAGAGCCAAACCATAACAGACTCTTAAAAACTGAAAATAAACTGAGGGTTGGTGGAGGTGGGAGGGAGGGAAGGGTGGGTGATGGGCATTGAGGAGGGCACCTGTTGGAATGAGCACTGGGTGTTGTATGGAAACAAATTTGACAATAAATTTCATATTAAAAAAAACTGGCTGCGAGTATATGAATAAATGAATATTTTGGGAAGGGGAAGGAATCACAATAAAGTTAACAGTGGGTGTTTTGAGGAGGGGGACAGGTGGTAAGCATTTTGTAATTTCCTGAAAAATAAAAATTTTCTACCTTTATGTAATACTTTACATTTTTGGACATATGTCTTTGTCACAGCAGTCAAGAGGGTTATAAGGATGCAGTGCTACATACTCCAAAATTACTTAGAGTAGATCTTTAGTATTGTCACCAAACACACACACACACACACACACACACACACACACACGCAATGTGAAGTGATGGATGCATTAACCATCTTGGTCTTGGTAATCATTCCACATTGTCTATCTATATCAACTCATCACCTTGTCTACTTCAAATATATATAATTTTATTTGTCCATTATTCCCAATTATTCCTCAATGACTAGAAAAAGGGTGTTAAAGATAGAGGCTATTTTATAGTTTCTTCCATACGTTAGGAAAAAAATGAATCAATATTGTAAATATGAATATAGAACACACACATACATATATGTTTTTAAAGATTAAACTATTCTCAAGAAACTGTTTCCAGTGAGAATATGTGTTTTTTTTACTAGAGTGTGTTAAACATAAGGTAGATATGGAGAGAACAAGATGCTAAAAACCAAGGAAATGATCATTTAACAGCTTGTGGATAAATATATCTTGGTTTCTGTCAATTTTTCTGCTCTCAGTTACTATTTCTTAAAATATTTATGATCTCCTAAACACATGTTGTTGAGTATTACCAGCTCCACATTCTTTTTTCATTTATGTTTGATTTTGTAGGACTCTGTCTTTTGTTCTTTTCCTTTATTTATATCGATTCCATTTTTGCTTCCAGAGAATGTTAATGGCAAGATTTGAATGTTTACATGGCCAACACCATAATTGTAAGAGTATAAGTAGCTTGTGCATTGATGTGTACATTATATTTTTAACCAATAAATGGACTGGCTAATTTGAAACAAACATTGGGTTGGTATTTTGAATAGAGATAGTCTCAAAAATAATTTTTCATAGGATGTGAAAAATCTAACTACATTTAATACATGTAATTAACACTGCTTTCAAAATATTTTTGAAGGGCAGTTGTATAGTTTGTAGTGATATTGTAAGATGCTAGAGAAAACTGTAGAACAGAGGCACCCCTGCTCATGCCTCTCCTTACTGCTATTCCACAACTACTGTGTCTGTCTTGAGTCACCTTTTTTCCCACTTGCCACATCAGCTTTCCAAAGTGGCCATTATACTTCTCACAACCTGTATATTAACACTGTTTCCTTTTTTTTTTTTTTTTTTTTTTTTTTTTTTGCAGAAAATAAACAAGTGTCCATCAAGGGAAGTTAAAATAAGGGTGAATGGGGATAGGTAAGATGAAGACTGTATTAAGTTCCATCTGGGGGTGTGACATTGAATATCTCAAATATGCTTCACCATATATCCTAATAACATCCTGTGCTCCATATTTCTGTCTGTCTCTCTCTTCTCTCTTTTTTTTTTAAGAGAGAGAAAGTGTGTATGCATGCCATGAACACACAAGCTGGGGAGGGGCAGAGCAGAGGAGAGAGAGACAGCATCCTAAGCAGGCTCCTCGCTCAGTGCTGAGCCCGTCAGACTCAGGGCTCAATCACACAACCGGGAGATCATGAACTGAGCCAAAATCAACAGTCAGATGCTTAACCAACTGAACTACCCAGGTGCCCTATCTCTCTATAATTTTTATTGTCTTATTTCCTATTAGAGCATAAATTTGGGATTTTTTTTAACTTGGCATGTTTGCTATATAGGCTTTATACAAGTTAATGTTGGCTTATTATCCTTCCTTGGATATTAAATTTAATGAAGCACAATTATGGTTTCTAACAATAGAGTTCTGAAGAAGATTAATTTAAATGGGTCTTTTCAAAAGTGCGCCTCAACATAAGAAGGGTTCAAAGAGTAAGTTAAAATAATCACCTGAATTCCTTAAATCAAACACAAAGAGTTTATTTCTATAGACACTGTTGACCTTGCCCCAGAAATCTTACCTTAGATGCTGGTTCTTACAGAGATGGAAGAAAAGGTTAATGAAATAGTGAAGGATCTTTCAAAATGTGGAGGGACTTGGACCAGTTACACCTTTTTCTGAAACTGACCTCATATGCTTGGGGCTGTGTGGTGAGACACGTTCTGTCTGCCAGATGGCAGACACACATCTCAAGGAAGAGACCAAGATTGTACAGGCCAGCACAGTCTTCGCCATGTTCTTCAGTGATTGGAGGTCACAGCCACTTAAGGATCGTCAGTATCATACTTGTCAAAGTTTTGAGGCTTTCAAGTGTGACTTCATCCTTCTTCCCCCTACAACTAAATACCTATGTCTGACACTTCCTTTTGCTTTTTCCTATAATCTTATGGGGAACAATTATTCCTTCCAAGGCTCATCATCTGAAGAGGCTTGTTTTTATCAAGCATTCCGTGTTTCTTCTCTTTCTTCGACTTTTAGATCTTTCTCTGTGAGCTTTCTTTTCTGCATATAAATGTACTCATTTCTCTTCATGTTTAATAACTAAAAAGAAAGAGAAGTAAAGTTTTGTCTTAGTCTTTTTTTCTGGCTATCAGAAGATCTTAAGTCTTACCTTAATGGATAGGCATTTTAGAAGAGTGTATTTTTTCCTTCCTGACTTTGGTTCATTACCTACCACTCCTCAACCCACTGCAATCTACTTTCTGCCTTTGTTACTCCCAAGGCAGCATTCGGGTCAAAGCTGTCGAGGTTTGCCGACACTGGAAACAATCGACAACCTTCGTGTTTTACTTGACCTCTCAGTAGCATTCAGAGGTTGACCCTCTCTAGTATTTCTAATTAAAAAAATACTTTTTTAAAAAAAAAATCTATCTTCTCTTAAGTTTCCTGCTGCATTCTAGAACTCACTTCATAACTGCCTTCACTGGATTTTGCCTTTAATACCTGTTCTGTAAATGTGGCTCTTGCCAGAATTCCTCTCTTTCCTCTTCCTTTAAGTAGACTGAACTAGGTCCACAACTTGTACCACCACCTTGAACTTCACAGTTTCCAGACTTACATCTTGAACTCTTACTTCCCTCAGACATATATTCAATGGCTTCCATGACATCTCTGTTGGGTGCCTCATAGGCTCCTCAAACTCCACACAATCAAAACTGAATTGCCTCTCCTTATCCGCTCCAAAATTGCACGTTCTCTCTCCACATCTGCTAATAATAGAAGATTTCTTCTTAAAATCTATTTCTCCTCCATATTTTTTACCCAACGCATCCAAATGCATATGTAGTTTGGTCAAGTGTCACCGTTCAAAATATCCTTCCGTCACTCTCCGTCCTGGCTCTACTAGCAAGTGGGGGCGCTGTCTTGATTCAACAGGTAAGGCAATTGCTTCATTGGCAGCCTGCTTTTGTGGTGGAGCTCTAGGAATTCTTTCTATATGCTCAGGTTTCCAAATTACCCTATTTGTCCATAATAAATCTCTTGCTGCTTGTTTTAGGGAGAAAAGATTCGGTTCACTAAAACTGGATCTTAACCAATACAAACTACCAAAGCAATTTTCCCATACAAACATTTGTTACTCTCAATCACATTTTTTTGTTGATGTATCCATTTCCTCTACTTGACTGTGAACTACTTGAAGACCTTATCACTGTAATAATGTACACAACAGACATTCAGTATTCAGAAATTGAACGAATTCATAAACAAATGATATTTCTAAACAAAGATAATGTCATAGTAACTGCTCTGTGTATTAGGGACTATTGACAAAATAACATTATATTCAAAATATTAATAAAAATATGACTTCTGCTTACTATGCTAAAAATATCTTTCTGTAAAAAAAATTATTCCCTGAGACTTCACAGTTTTTCTCTAACAGTCATATCTCATCTTCAAATTTTCTTTGGTCAAGAAAATCCCTTTTGTTGTTCTAGAAGTTTTCATGCATGATTTCATTTCCTTTGTTGCACTTGAAAATAGAAATTGAAGTTATAAAGTTATAACTTTAAGATACATTGATGCTGTCAAACTGAAGGCCATGTAATTTATTCCTTGTGTTCCTCCCTGGTTCTTAGCGTGTCAAGGATTACTAGTCACTTTCATTAAACACTATGACCTGGGAATGAAAATCCAAAGATATTGCAGGGCTTGTCAAAACAGCGTAGCTCTTTTTGTATCTCCTATGCCACTTATTTTAAAGTTTAAGAAGCAGAAGACAAAGAGAGTTATTGAATAATGATATAATTACAGTTAATAATCATGGATGATAATAAGTTATAAATGCCAGTTAGTAGTGCTTATATTCAATAAAGTCAGCTTGGAATAAGGGTTACACAATTAAATGTCTTCAGGAATGGGGCAGGTTATATCACCAAGTGAATTGGGGGGGGATTGAACTTAATGAGGGGGGAAGGACAGAGGGAAATGGGATCATTCTAATGGTCTTAAGGGGTTACCACTGCTCAGGAGGTGTGAATTGCTGTGATGAAGGAAGGCGTGGCCCACTCTGATTTATGAAAAAGAAAGCAGGGACCTAGAGTTTGTATGAATTCTCCTGAATTTTAAATGTTGCCAAATATATCAAATTTACATAAAAACAAAACTAAACCAAAACTGTGTCGAGTCAGTTTTAGCTCGTTTAGCTCCTGGGTGCCAAGTGTAGATTAGAATCTATTAAGAGGAGGAGAGTTCATCAACACACGATGGTTCCATATAATACATCTGCATTATGTTTCTAGGAATAAATATGTATTTTTAATTGCATATGTAACAAAAGCAAAAGGACTTTGGCCAATGATTTCTGAAGTGCTGTTTTTTTTTTTTTAATTTAACATTTAGATCACTGTTTAGGAACCTAATCATTGCTTTAGTCAGACTTTAAACAAATGGAAAACTGAGTGAATTAATTGCATATGGGAGAAGAAAGTGAATGCAGAGAAAGGCCTAATCATTATTATTTTTTAAAGCATGGATCTTGACGTCAGGGACTTCACAAAGCCATTTTTAAAAAGTGAGTATCTAAACACAAAATTTAATTTAATATAGAAAGCAATCAATCATTGCGACTTAGTAAAATGCAATTAGCCATTACACTTAGGCCAGGCAGGTGTTTATTAGTGTATCAAAGCAAATCCGTTCATACAGGAATTAATGCTCAGGATAAATAGAAAATATAAGGAAATTATTCACTATGTTTGCATATGTATATACTTGTGATTTTATATAGATATATGTTATACAGCCATGAATGACTTTTGTATTTATCACCAAAAGAATATCAGGTTAATTACTCAAGTTTTGTAGTCAGACTTCCTGGCCTCAAAGGTCAGCTTTAGTGCTTACTAGCTGTGTACTCAAGTATATTACTTGGCCCAACCCTCAGTTTCCCCGCATCATAGGGTTGTTAGGAAGATGGAAAAAGAAAAGCACGTGAGGCAGGGAATGTCACTTCATAAGCACCTAATATTTTTAGCTCTTATTATTTGTTATCAAGCATGTCCCTCAAAGACATTTGATTGGTTAATGGACTACTTCATGTCATGATTCTCCAAATTTTTCATCTACTGAACAAGTATTGTAAGTACTAGATATTAGAGCAAGAATGAAAGAAAGATACAGCTTCTATCCTGGAAGCGCTCAGTTATGGTAGAAGAATATATAAATGACAAATATATACATGACAAAAACTGCCAAACAGTGTGACTTATGCTAATAGGGATTTTTTTTTTTATAAAATGTTAAAAAATGTACAGGGACCAGAAAGGGTCAAAGAAGTTTAATACAGAAGTGGAATTTTGAGCTGAGCAAATCTTGCAGGATGTGCAGAAGTTTTCGACATGGAGGAAAGGAAGGAATCCACAGTGAAGAAGCAAACAGAGCATCGATTATGTGACAGGGACATTGTTATCTCTCAAGAGCATACTCAGCCTAAGTAGGAAATGGGGAATAGTTTTGACTCACTGAATTGCAGGAAGTTGAGAGATCTGGGTCATCTTGGAAAGCATCATCATAGATCAAGTTACAAAAGGAAAGGCAGAAAGAAAGAAAGAAAGAAAGAAAGAAAGAAAGAAAGAAAGAAAGCCTTCATATAGAGTTTCTCATGCACTGATCTCTAAGTTTACTTACATAACCTTTTAATTCTCAGAACTCTATGAAGCTAGTACCTTTATCATCATCCCATTTTTACAGATAAGAATAATAAACACAATTACGTCACACAAACAGTAAATAGTAGGATTGGATTCTGAGTACAATGGTTCCCAGAAAGCCTTACTTTGTCTTTAGGCAGTTTTCTCAATGTAAGCTCGATAGGCTGCTTAGAAATGTTTATATGTTTAAAGATAGTCACTTTACATGTAATGATATAGGAAAAAAGGAATAGTTAGGTCCTTAAAACATTGATTTTATGGTGATCATTTTGGCAAAAAGAGTTATTTTCTAGAATTATTTATAATTCTGTAGAGTTATGTTTTTATGATCAACTTGTTTATTTGTGAATTTTAATGAATATCTCCATAACTCATGAAGAAGATATGGGATTTCAGAGGCTGTACCCCAAATTAATTATACTGATGACCTTATGAATAACATTAATAATATATCTCATCACAAAATACATAATAAAATAGGTTTCACAGTGCATGAAATACTAACACCAGTGTTAAAAATAGCAAAATATTAGCAAGTGACACAAATATGTACCCTTTTCTTAAAGCGAAGGACTTTACCCCGCAAGCAAAACCAAAAACCAAAAACACTGAGGTCAATTAAGCTTCACACTCTAGGCCCCACTTGTTTCTCTTCCAGGAAAAAAAAAAAACTGTATGGTGGATCACATCAGCCCTTTTCTTCTTAATCACTTCAGCCTTTGTTTTGCACAGCAAATTCCTAAAAAAATTGCAGTCTTGGTGATATTGTGCTTTTCTTGCTGTTCTATCCATACTTCAGATTACTAGAGTTTAATAGAAACTATTAGAAAACTACACAAGTGGAGTCCCTAAAACCCTGTGCACCACAGCTTGGCCTGGAGCCTGTAACCAACACTGCCTGGTAAATGGAGATTTTCCTTGGTTGTTAAAGCCATTGCTTATCAAGGCTATTTTCTTCCTTTATTTCTTCAAGTCCCACTACCTCTCTTTTCATCATCAAAATTCTTGAACAAGAGAGGCACCAGGGTGGCTCAGTCGGTTAAGCCACTGACTTCAGCTCTCCTGGTTTGTGGGTTCGAGCCCTGAGAGCCCCTCATTGAGCCCTGTGCTGACAGCTCAGAGCCCGGAGCCTGCTTGGGATTCTGTGTATCTTTCTTTCTCTGCCCCTCCCCTACTCATGCTCTGTCTGTCCCATTCTCTCAAAACTGAATAAAGACATTAAAAAAATGAAAAAAAAAATTCTTGACCAAGAAAGTGAGATCATTAAGCAAGAGGTCTCTTATAATTCCCAATTACCTACCTAGAGATTCTTATGTGTCCACAGCCTTTAATTGCTCGCTGCCTCAGATATCCAGGGTCCACTTTCTCTGATGTGAGCACATCCTCTCCATAACTCTCTCCTCTCTGATCTGCCCTCTGCTGTGTCTTCAGTCTCCACCTGCTACAGGTGAGCACATTTCCCTTGGCAGTCTACTCTTCTCCACAAGAATCATCAAAGAAGTGGATGGGAGACAGATTTCCATCTCTTTCTCCCCTGTGCATTTAGAACCTTTCTCATCACCACATAAAGCTGAATATGAGGATAAGCTATTCTTAAAGGAAAGATCAGACTAATGAGAGAGAACTATAACCTAAGAAATTGTGTCAAATGTGACTGTTTCCACCATGATTTAAGGGAAAAGCATTTAAGAAGTAAAAATTTCCTGAAGATCTTAATTCAAATAGAGTAAGAATCTTCCAGAAATTTAGAATTTAGACTTGTGATGTATTAAAGCTGCAGAATCGAGTCACTTAAATGTCTGCTCTGTAAGAAAATGATCTATTTGTATATTTATACTAAAAGACACCTGGAGAGACACTCTGGATTCTTCTTTGCCCAAACTCAATTGTACAACTTTTCTTTCATTTCTTTGGTATCCTTTGAATAAAGTGCTTTTTTGGTCAAAACAATCCAGTGGGTTTCATTTGCTTGCATCTGAAGGTGGCCTATCTACTAACGCATGATATATACCTGAAGGAAAAAATCTGGGGACCAAAGGGAAGGCCAGCAAGAAGCACAAGAGATGCTCAGAATCATCAGTCATCAGGGAAATAAATGCAAAGTAAAACTACAAAGAGATATTACTACAGATTCACCAGAATGTCAAAACTTAGAACATGAAACAATACCAAGTGTGGCTGAGGATATGGAATCATTGGAAACGTCATATACTGCTTGTGGGAGTGCAAAAATTGCACAGCCACTCTGGACAATAGTTCTGCAGTCTCTTGGAAAGTGAAACGTATACTAAACATGTAACTGAGTAATTCAATTATCTTCTGTTTACCCAAGAAGAAAAATAAAAGCATACGTTTAAGGTAACAAGCCCATCTCTCGCTCTGCATTTGAGAAGACTAATTTTGAGGATTCTACAGATAGAAAGGGCATCTCAGAAAGTTACATGAGTTGCATTTATCTCTACCTGTTATGTTTATATTTTATTAATGAGAATTCTCCTTATCAAACATAAGATAAAGGGGAATATGTCTAGGTTTTTCTATGAAGCCCCAAATATCGCTACCAGAAAGTAATCAAGTAGCAATTCTCTCAAAGGCAGTCTGAATGAGATGAGAAGATGTTTTTTGATTTGCACGTTTGCCAAGGAAACTTAAAAAGTTCTCTGTGATCTCCATGCATATTCCTTTAGAGATGATTCTTGCTTTTTTCTTGGATGAAAATCTACTTTTTTCTGAAACTAACGTTGCTGAGTACAACCTGTAATATAAGGCTTTATAAATATTCTATTCAGATTTCTCAAAAGATTTAGTTGAAATTTTACCTATGATGACAGATGGGATAAGAAAGACAGGGCAACGTTCGTTACTCTGCCTGTATTTTGGACAGGCAGGATTTATGTTCTTGTTTTTCACAAAGGACAAAAGATGCCAGGCTCCTCTCATAAATCTATTTACAGTTGCTGTGGAATACATATCACAGCCAAATGTTTCAGTGGATTAATTTCGGGTTTCAAAGAGTCATTCGGTTTCAAAACGGGGAAAACATGAATGATGGAAGGATGGTATCGGGGTGGGCTAATAAGTGTTCAAAAGCCAGTTTTCTGGAGAAAAAAGAAAGAAAAGAAAAGAAAAAAGAAAAAAAACCCGGCCATGATCTGTGGCCTTTATTGTAAATATCCCCACCGTTTTCGATTTCAAGTCACCAGTGTCCTGTTAAACTGGCTTACAAATTCCTAGAACTTCAACACTGGTTTTTGCAATAGCCATTATAAGCTGGCTGCAGCAGCCACTGAATGGAATGAGATTTATTTTTAGCGAGCAGTTACGAGCTCATTAATAGACATGATCAAAAGAAGAATTACAGTTCATCTTTGAAGTTAAAGTGGACGATAAACTTTAGCCCTTATTACACCAAACTTGAAATGTTACTGCATTAACACTTTAATGGAGAAGAAAAAAATATATAAATGATCCTTGGAAAAATGACACAAAATGTCTTTTTCATACTGTGGATTGCTTTGGGTGTGGTCCTCCTGCAAGTACCTGTTTACTTTGAGATCTACACTTGGAAAAATAAACCATGGAAATTAGGAAGTGAATGGAAAACAGTCTCCCTCCATTTAAGGTCATTCCACTGGTGCATAACAATTTCTTGGATTGGCCTCACAAGAGCATGGCAAGTGACCAGGATAATTCTTACCTATAGACAAGGCCAGGAGTAAAATAAAATTAATGTACAAATATATCTCTCAAAATAAATCCAATGCATATAAAAATGAAATATTCATAATAAAATGTAATATTCTTAGAAATCAAAGGAAAAATCCGAAGAAGAGAAGGTCCAGTCAAATAAATGGGAAATTCTCATGAGATAAGCCCCACTGTCATTTTACACATAAGGTAACCACAGTTCAGAGAGATTAAGTGATCTGCCTAAGGTCGCACGGCTGGTAGGTGGCAGAGCCAGGACTCAATCCAAACTCTACGCTTTTAACCATTAATTTACATTTGATGCCACTGTCTACTAATATCCCTTTAATATTATAGTTTAGGATTATCTATATGCTGGCTGTTAGCAGGAGAGGCTTGCTCAGATTTCCTCAAGTAATGTGTGACTATTAAAAACAGAAATTATATTGGGCCGCCTGGGTGCCTCAGTTGGTTAAGCGTCGGACTTCAGCTCAGGCCGCGATCTGTTTGTGAATTTGAGCGACACCCTGCTGTCTGTGCAGAACCTGCTTTGGGTCCTCCGTGTTCCTCTCTCTCTGTCCCTCCCCTGCTTGCCCTCTCTCAAAAATAAACAAACATTTTAAAAAAGACTTAAAAAACCCCAGGAATTGTATTTTGTGGCCAAGTCCATTGGGACTGAGAAACACACACACACACCCACACACACATTAAACTTTCAGGGAAGAGATAATAATTGCTGTAGCCATAATTCATAGGATGTTGCAATAACATTCAGAATTCAGTGCAACTCTGGCTTTTATGTGATCTTGTGGCCCCTCTGCAGCCAGAGTTCAGTGATCTCTACTATCGAGCTCTGGGATTGATTTGCCTCCACTACTTTTTGTGCTCTAATTTCCTGGCTCAAACTGTAGTAAAAGAAATTCTGATTTCTCGGCCAATTAGCATTGTCCTTATGTAAGGAGAGCTTTGTGCCAGGCATGTTCATAAATGACACTGGGTTATTAAGGAGAACAAAGGAATACGATGAATAGGGACTTCAAGCTCTAACAACTAGATGGATGTCAGTGTCTTTCACCGCCATAGAAAGGACAGGAGAATGAGGGGATAATAATTTCAATGTTGGTTGACTTGAGTTATGGTTCCTACAAAAAACATGGGAGGGGCTACTCATTGGCAAGAAAACTTTAGGGGTCTATAGGAGAGGAACAGCCCCCTGCCCAGTGACCCGTCAGTGCGCTTGTCATGGTTAAATCAGAGTGTCACGCAATAGCTTAGTTTCATATTCCTTCTTTCATATCTTCATTTTAAAGTTGTGTTTCAATTAGATATTTAAATTAAATCCCAATGCATTTTGGGTGTGAAATTTTAATTAAAAGTTGGTACACTATGGTTTTCTCATGTAAATTCGTTGCTTGAAGGCTGCCTGGCAAATAAAGAAAGGATAAAACAGAAAATGTCTTTGAGGTAAACTCAGCAAAATCATAGATGCAGTTCTTCTGAGCACTGCTGAATTGAAAATCCCTTCAGAGACGCGGGACGGAAAATATTTCTGTCTGCAGTACTGCGCATTCCCCAAACTATCCTCTTTTGAAGCAGTCATTAACATCTGCATCCTCGGTGCATCGTGTTTTATGGCCTCACTGTAAGTGACAACATTAAACATCATTAAAAAGGATAATTAGAATAAAAATGGAAAGCTCCACATATCCATTGAAATACATCAGATGTAGACTGTCCTTGAAACAAACAAAAAAAAAGGCACAATAATAAAGTTATCTTTTCTGCCTTCTAAAATACATGGACAGAATAAGAAGGAAGTCTCCGGATTGCTTTAAAAGACACAGTTAATAACTCTAAAACAAAACGCTAAAAACAGCAAATCTCACTGCTTTATAAGATCCTTAAGTAAGTGAAATAATGTTTTTAAGGTAATTCAGTAGAAGAATAGAGAAAAGCAAGGCACGCATAAATGTCTCCTTGAAGGAACCACAGAGCCAGACAGAAAAAATTTGTTTGTAAGATTAGTGGAAAATTAGAAACAAATTATAAATATCCAACCTAAATATAAAACACCCATGTAATGGCATGTTATATGCATGTTATCAGATGTGTCTTCGAAGTGTAGCTAATAATAAAAAAAAAAAATCCTTACACTACAGCTGTAAGTAAAATAACTTTATTAAGAATATGATTTAAAATCATAAAATCAGATATGTAGTAACAATTGTCTATGTAGTCTCCTCCAGAATCATTCCTTGGAACACAAATAAGACTAACAATTTAAAAAATAATGTTGTTTTTTAGATAGTTTCCAGTAAATCTTTCTATCAAGTAAACTAAATACCAGCCTAAGAGTTCCACAGAGATTCTGGGAATGGAATGCAAATTTGGGGGAAATGGTTATCACCTGCGACGCTGCTGACTCTAGCGTGAGCCCTGTGCTCCCGCATGGGGAGACTGAGGTTTAATTAAAAAGATCATTCTTGTTTTGTTTAGGAAAAACGTATGCTTCAGCTTTGGGTTAAGGGAGAACTGAACTGGTGCGTGTATTTTTTGTTTATTATGCTTCACTCTTTATTGCAACCGCAGCCTCTAAACAGCTTTCTGAAAATTAGTATACAGTCAAATGAATGCATTCTTCATAAACTGTTTTTTAATAAAATGCATGCAAATATAAAAAACAGAAAACAAAATTAAAAACATTAAAAATTTCAGGAGAAAAAATAAACACGTGTTTCTGATTAACAGATTGGTCATTGTGAGAAATACTTCCTAAATTGGTATAAATTTTGACATGCTGGAGCTGTTTTATGAATTCGCCAAGGCACTATGAGAGTGAGAGCCATGATTTCCATTAGGAATGAATTTACATTCTGCTTTAGGGGAACAAGATTTCTTTCACTTCTTCACCATTCCGTGATAAATACTTAGTCACAATACTAGCCTCAAGCCTACAGGGGGATTAGCAAGTAGGCACTGGGAAAGATTGACAACACTAAATTAAAAGATTGACAAAGTCCTGACTCAATAAACAGGGACTGTTTTTTCCCCTCAAGTTTAAAATTGTAAATGGGACCATATTTTTTTTATATAAAAACCAATGTAAGAGTTAAAGGATCCAAAATACATTTAAATTTTAATACACATATGGAGGAAAACCTTAAAAATGCTCATGTAATGAATGCTAGGACTAGGCATCTTAGTGTCACTGAGGACAATTTGTTAAGATCTCTACAAAAGGCTTCCTTTTATAAATCCAGATGGAGCTTAAACATCTAGCTGATGCTCAGGGACTAAAGGTCATGGTATTACTTCCTGTCACTGCTGAACATCACTGACTTTAGGATGTGCCTTGCAGACATTCCACGGAAACTTGGTGACTCACGGAATGGACCAAGGTCCAACAGTTTGAGCATCACTTGGAAGCTAATTAAAATGCAAAATCCCAGGTACTACTCAAGACTCAGTGGATACGAATCTGCATTTTGCCAAGATTTCCAGGTGATTTATATGCACGTTATCCTGAGAAACACTACTTTAAACTCCCCCAGATGGGATCCTCACCTTCCTTAAAGAAACACCCTAATCTCACAGGTCTTTTAAATCACAACTATTTCTTGAGTACGATTTCACTCGCCCATTAAAATTACTGAGTTCCAGACTCCTGTATTTTCCAGTTCTCCCTCTAAGTTGCACTGGTTGAAGTTTCTTCTGCTGGGGAGTGAGAGTTTTTGATATTAAGGTACCTCAGCAAGGAGAGCAATGAACCTAGGTTTCTCAGATTCTCCACTTACCATTAACTTTTCTCTCAAGTACTTATAATAGTAGACATATCTTAGATTTTGAGATTTTCCTACTGAAGCCCTCAGTTGCTCTACATGAGATACAAGATTCCCATTCTGCTTATGACTTAGACCCTATTTTCCTGAAGGAGACTTCTCCTTAGACCTGGAGAAGGTCTCCAGGTAGACCTGGTCCTACCCCCAAAAGATGTATGCCTTAGAAGAAGTGATTACTTACATAACAGGTTTCTCCAAATGTCACCTTTTCTTAAAGGAGGTCAAGTTTCTTCCAGTTTCATCAGAATGAAGTTTTGGAAAAGCCCTCTCAAATAAAGTAAGCTGATTTTATATAAACAAACAGAGTTTTAATGACTCACTGCCTCAAGGAAGAACATATCACACTGACAAGTCCAAAATGGCAATTCATTAGGGGAAGTAAGAGCAAATTTTTTATTGCTTATGCATTGAGCTCTGAAATTCTTAGGGCAGGATATCAGAAGCAGGGCGAGTCTTTGGACTGGCTGATTTCGTAAGTTATGAGAATCATCAGACATTAGGGTGGTGCAATCACAAAATTGAGAATGGCATTCTGTTTTTCGGGAAGGTGAACAAGAAAGGCAATGACACTAAATTTTACACTTTCAGAAGTTAAAATCTCTATTTGGCAATTATTCACCGTATGAGTCATACTTCAGCCAGACTTCAAATGCACAAATAAAATATGGAACGAAATGCCATCTTGCCCTCGCCAACTAAAATCTAGGTAAATTCTATCCCTATGCTCTGTGTTTAGGTAAACACTTGGTTTTATAAAACGAAAATATTTCAGAATAGGAAAATAATTATCCAAATCCTTCACTTAGCGGATGTGAAAACTGAGGTATAAAGTGTCTGTTAACTACTCTGAATCCATTTGCTCATTCTTTCCCTTGTATGATAAGGCTGCTCGTTAGCACTTAGAATGCCGGTCTCTGAGATTATGATGTGCGCAGCAAAAAAAAGACTTGGCCCATGTTTTCCTGTAACATAATTTAATGGGTGAGATACACATATGTCAGAGAGTTACACTAATGAATGCATGAAATTTATTGGAGCCCCATGATACTGAAAACCAGCCTCAGTTAAAGAAATCTCCTTACCCTCTGTATCTAGGAGATGGCTTACTGCAGATAACTGTGTTGCCCTGTATGATTTACAGAAGACAGACCCTCCATATTCTTATTTTTTTTGCCTTAAAAATGAGGAGTTGAACGTCTTACCCCCATTGATGAATGGGAACAAAATGAGTGCTAATTAAACTTTGTTTAAACTTCTCTCCTTCCTGGCGCCTGAATTTTGAATTTTGACCCACTTCCAGCCCGAGCTTCATATGTTATATGCATACAGTCTCTCTGCAGTATACATTGGTTTTATATAAAACATTCTTTGCTCTGTCCATTCGTTAGGTAGCAGCTAGATAGGAGCAGTGGAAGGAAGGAATGCCTCTGGGCAGAGTCCCACGTCCTTGAGGGGGAACAAAAGAGACATGAATTGGAGGTAAGGATAGTGATAAATAGGTTACACATTAGAAGGGATGGTGGGCTCAACATCCTGACCTTGCAGCCTCCGAGACCATGAGGCTAACAGCCCAACAGCCCCAAGTGCAGAGCCTGCACTCACTTCTTCCAACCTCATAGGGTCAAAAACTCCCCTCCCAACCTGTGGGAGGGGTGTCCCGCATGATCGGAAGCACCCGCCATTAGTGACCACCCCACCCAGCCCAGAGAGACCCAAAAATGTCCAATCCCAGAAGAACCTAGGGGCCCTTCCACCATGGAGAACCTGCTGGCTCTCCCACCTTGAGAGTGCACTTTCATCACTTTAGTAAAACTGCTTTGTGCTTGCTACCTGCCTTCTGCTGTCTTTATTACCACACGGATCCTCACATAAATGTTCTCATGGGGAAGCCA
The DNA here is from genome assembly GCF_028018385.1 of Neofelis nebulosa. Classification (NCBI taxonomy): domain Eukaryota; kingdom Metazoa; phylum Chordata; class Mammalia; order Carnivora; family Felidae; genus Neofelis; species Neofelis nebulosa. The sequence goes on along the minus strand of NC_080785.1, from coordinate 82,839,636 downwards.
AGCACTGAGACCTTTGTTTTGTACTTGACAAGTTAGATCATGAAATAAAAGCTACTCCTGAGATCTGTCTGAAGGCCTACAGAAGGCTTCCTTGAAGAAGGGACCCTTGAGTTGAAGAGGGAAGTGAAGATGTGAAGAGCTTCATGGACAGAAGCCTGGTGAGTGTCTAAAATCTACTGGAGACACTGAGGGCTGAGTTCTTAAGGCAGAGCCAAGCACAGCCCAGAGAGAGAGAAAGGGAAAGGGGTAGACAGGTGAACTGCCACTGGGCAGGGCGGGCAAACTTATTCATTCATTCATTTATTTTATTTTTTTTTTTGCTTTAGTGTATGTTACGATATATACATGTATTAAATCCACATGTTGTACGGGGCGCCTGGGTGGCGCAGTCGGTTAAGCGTCCGACGTCAGCCAGGTCACGATCTCGCGGTCCGTGAGTTCGAGCCCCGCGTCAGGCTCTGGGCTGATGGCTCAGAGCCTGGAGCCTGTTTCCGATTCTGTGTCTCCCTCTCTCTCTGCCCCTCCCCCGTTCATGCTCTGTCTCTCTCTGTCCCAAAATAAATAAAAAAAAAAAAACGTTGAAAAAAAAAAATTTTAAATCCACATGTTGTATACCCTAAATTTTACATAATGTTACATGTCAAATGTATTTCAAAAGAAAAAGGAAAGAAAAAGAAAGAAAAAGAAAGGAAAAAATAAGACCGTGTCTTGGGATCTTGCTTTTATACGGCTTCCTCTGTTTTATCATCATTGTCAAAATAAATTTCAGGCAACTATCATATCAACTTTATACTTTATTTTTTTAAAGTCTTTGAATGTTTGTTTATTTTGAGAGAGAGCAAGCAGGGGCGGTGCAGAGAGAGAGGGAGAGAGAGACTCCCAAGCACACTCTGTGTTGTCAGCACAGAGCCTGAAGTGGGGCTTGATGTCACAGACTGTGAGACCATGACCTGAGCTGAAGCGAGGAGTCTGATGCTTAACCCAGGTGCCTGTCAAAGTGATATTCTAAAAGTCTATCATGTTACCACTGAAGATTCACTTGATTTTAGCTAGATTTTCACGTTCATTTTGATATTTCTTGAAAAGAAAAGAGCTGGCAGAAGGAAAGCCACACAGCATTTATATTCTGAGTTTAATTTTACAACTTAAGTTTTCCATATTTATACATTTGCATTCTTTGTCCTCATTTTAACTTCTTTCAATTATTAGATTCAAATTCTCCATCCATATTTGTCTAATGTGAAAATCTTCAAAAGAAAAATTGAAAGAAGTGTGAATTAAGCACCCAAATACTTACCAACTGGATTCTATAATTAATATTTCATTATATTTACTTTTTAGCATAATATACCCATTCATATCATTAGCTAGAATTCAATACTTGCTTACAGTTTCTTTTTCTGGTAAAATTTACATACAATGAAATATAGAATCTTAAGCGTAAGGCCACTAAAGTTCTCTGAAAGTCTTTTATGTCTCTTTCCAGTCATTCCCTACCCCTCTCGCTTTCAGAGTTAAACGACATTCTAATTTTTCCCCCAAAGCTTAGTTTTGCTTGACCCAGAACTTCACATAAATGGAATCATTCACACGTTCTTCATATATATAGAATTATGTATGTGCCCTTTGTGTAAGGCTTTTTTTTTTTTTTTTTTTAATTTTTTTTTTTTTCAACATTTTTTATTTATTTTTGGGACAGAGAGAGACAGAGCATGAACGGGGGAGGGGCAGAGAGAGAGGGAGACACAGAATCGGAAACAGGCTCCAGGCTCCGAGCCATCGGCCCAGAGCCTGACGCGGGGCTCGAACTCACGGACCGCGAGATCGTGACCTGGCTGAAGTCGGACGCTTAACCGACTGCGCCACCCAGGCGCCCCTGTGTAAGGCTTTAAAAAAGTTACTGAGCATAATGCTTTGAGATTCATTCATGTTGTGTATTAGTCATTCATTGTTGAGGGCTCCATCTTCTATAGTATGGATATGGCACAGTTTATGGTTCTCCTAATGATAGACACCAGGACCGCGTCTAGTTTTTTGTTGCTATGAATAAAGCTACTATGAACATTCTTATATAAGACTTTTTGTTATATGCTTTCGTTTCTTGGTCGTAAATTAAGTCTAGGTTAATTTTATAAGAAATAGCTAGGTAATTTTTAAAGTAGTTATGCCATTTAACACTCCCACCAACAACATTGAAAGTTTGTGTTGTTCCCAACCCTGCTAACAATTATCACTCTCACTTTTTAAAATATAAGCCCCTCTAATAGTTCTGCCCATATTTAACTTAAAGAAAAAATTATATAAATGTACTTTTTCCTTTATTATGTAATTTCCCCATTGAGTACACCCAACTATTCTATTTCTTTTCAACCCTTCCTGAAGTGGTTGGAGATACCACTGTGTATTAATATCTGGGCAAAATGTACCTTTGTTATTTGCATAACAATGAGAGACCTTGTAAATTAGGGAAACTAACCCTTTTGTATAGATACAATGAAATCTTTGACTAATCGCCTTGAAAAAGACACTAGGATTCTTTTTCGTTTTTCTTTTTTCTTTTCTTTTCTTTTTTTTTTTTTTTAAGAAGCTGGAAGTCTTTCTCATAACCAGAATCCTTTCTCAGGCAACATTGACAAATGGCCATCTATGTTCTGCTTGATGTCACCAATAACAGAATTATCTACTTTGCATGGCATCTTGTTCCATGTTTAGATGCTCATGTTTAGCTGATGTAGGATAACTCTAATATGATTTTTAGTTTTTATGAAATACATCTGAATATGACAATGTGGTATATCATTCGTTCATTCGTGAATGTCTGTACTTTTACAACAAAGGTAACCACATACTCCAGACAGTTTCTAGGCCAGGTATATAGGATTCAGTAGTGAATAAAAATCTCCTTATCATCATGAATCTTCTAATTTAGAGATAAACCATTCACTTGCAATGCTAATTACTTGGTTTGGGCTGGTCTCTTTTTCAAAATACTAATTAGCGCTTGTAGGTGAATTCTACCTGCTCTACAGATGTATTTATAGCAATACCAGGAAGGGATTTTTTTTAGTCCAGGTTGATGAAAACAATTTATAAAAATAATAAAATATTGAAAGTATAGAATTACATGATTATCACAAATTTAATTCTATACAACAAAATCTAGGTTTCTGATGTCAATTTCCAATTCTTTCTCGCTGAGGAATTCATAAGACCCTTTGACCAGGTTTGTGTCAGAGCACTGCTTTGGTTATGGTTTCATTTGAATTTCTCTTCCGGAGCCATCATATTCTGCTAATCCTTTTCTGAACACTTCTATCATTTTTTTTCTCTTGCTGTTTTGAGGGCCCTTGTCCTGTACAGTTTCTTTCTCCAATAACCCAAAGGACTATATTTCCAAAAACCCTCATTATTTGAGAATGACCCCATTGACAATTTAAGATGTCCAAAATGAAACACTTTTTAAAATATTTACTAGAATACAATAATACCCATTAAATAATAGAATAAATAATTTAATTAATTGAAACAAGAATATTGTTTTCTTTTTTTTTAGTATATTTATTTATTTTGAGAGAGAGAGAGAGAGAGAGAGAGAGAGAGAGAGAGTGAGCATGAGTGGGGGAGGTGTGGAGGGAGAAAGAGAGAGAGAGGATCCCAAGCAGGCTCAGCGCTGTCAGCGCAGACCCTGAGGCAGGGCTCAAGCTCATGAACTTTGAGGTCGTGACCTTAGTCAAAATCAAGAGTCAGACGCTTAACTGACTGAGCCATCCTGGTGCCCCAAGAACATTGTTTTCTTACACTCTTTCCCATTTACCATATCTAGCATGTTAAATATTTTTAGATCAAAAATTCCCTAAAAGCTAATGCTTTTCTAAGTTAATATTGTACTTTTTATAGATAAGAATTATATTGAAAGGCATTTTCTAAGACTTTTCCTGTGTTCTGTGAACATACTTATAATGGCTGATTTAAAGTCTTCCTCTAGAAAGCTCAACATCTGGGCTTCATCAGGGGCAGTTGCTAATGGCTGCTTTTTTCTTGTGTATGGGCCATACTTCTTTGATTCTTTACATGTCTCTTAATGTTATTATTTTTTAAAGTTTATTTTGGAGAGAGAGAGAGAGAGAGAGAGAGAGAGAGAGAGAGAGAGAGAGAGAGAGAAGCATGAACAGGGAAGGGGCAGACAGAGAAAGGGACAGATGATCCTAAGCAGATTCTGATGTGCATCCTGAAGACCATGAAGACCAGGGGGGAGGGGAAGGGGGAAAAAAGTTACAGAGAGGGAAGGAGAGAAACCCTAAGACACTCTTAAAAACAGAATAAACTGAGGGTTGATCGGGGGTGGGAGGGTGGGGAGGGTGGGTGATGGGCATTGAGGAGGGCACCTGTTGGGATGAGCACTGGGTGTTGTAGGGAAACCAATTTGACAATAAATTTGAGATTAAAGAAAAAAAAAAAAAAGCAGATTCTGTACTAACAGCAGAGAGCCCAATGCAGGGCTCGAACTCACAAACTGTGAGATCATGATCTGAACCAAAGTCATACACTTAACTGACTGAGCCACCCAAGTGTTCCTGTTAATATTATTTTTTGTTAAAACTGGAATATTTAAATAACATAATGAGCTAATTCTGGAAATTAGATCCCCCATCCCCACTCAGGCTTGTTATTTTGTTGTTGTTGTTATTTCTACTTAGTGAATTTCCTGAACTAATACTTCTAAGTCTATATTTTTTGTTGTGTGTGGTCACTGAAATCTCTGCTTTGTTACCTTAGTGTTCAGGTAATGATTGAATAGAGATTCCTTTAAATGCTTTGAATGAATAAGTCCCCCAGTTTTGCCAAAGAGCTGTGGTGTGCGTGTGTGTGCGTGTGTGTGTGTGTGTGTGTGTGTGTGTGTGTGTAGGTATGTTTCCAATGCTCCAGCAGGCAGGTTATAACTCTTCCTTAGCTGTCACTTCCATCTTGTGCAGAGCCTCAAGGTCAGCCAGAAGTGAGAGATAATAGCCTTCTTAGGTCTTTTGTGTTCATAAACACAGCCCTAAATATGCATGTGGACTTCAAAATTCATAAGAACATATCAAAGTTTTTCACAGCCCACTATGGACCGCCAAGATATCTGCTTTTCCTTTAAGTTTTTGGTCAGTATGTTATTAGCTCCAACTGGCAATGCTATTTCAGGCAGTTCAATGTTAAACAATTGCTGTTGGTTGTTGTTTTACTCATGCCCTGGTGTTACTAGTGTTCAGCAGAAGGATCTCTGAGTTGAATCACATAAAACTAGCCCTAAGGCTTTTTAGCAAGCTGCCAGTTAGGTCAAAGAGAGACAGTTCTTTTGGGGATAGGGCTTTTAGAACATTGCAAACTGGTCTGATTTTCCAGGGTCTGCCAGGCTACTGTTTTTCATAGTTATTGGGGTTGCGAGGCTTGGGTTTTCAAGGCTGCTACAGAGCAGGGGAGAAAGGGTGAGATTAGGGCACTTGAAATGCTACAAAGCTCTGTTTGTACTAAGATTCCAACTCTATTTCTTGAATAAATGCTCCCCAGCTTGTTGCATAACTTTAGTTAATTTCCAGCATACTGAAAATGTTTACTTTGCCAATGTTCTCATTGTTTTTTATGGAAGAGTAGATTTTTGGAAGTCCTTTCTTTGCCATCCCATGAGTTAGCTTTCTAACTTGCAAATCCTATTATTACAAGTGGAAAAATGCTACCATCTCATGACACTAGCAAATTAATTTATATTTTCTAAATGCTCTTCTAGCCCTCATTTATATGAATGAATTCATACACTAAATCAAGATTTGCAGTCTGATTTCTTTTTTCTTGACACAAAGTCACAAACATTTTCTGTTTCTATACCTCTAATTTTGTGTTCTATACTATCAACATCTTGTAATTTAATGCTTCTTTAATTCTCAGATCGTTGGTCTTCAACTGATACTTTCCCTAAAAAAATCGGTGGTGTCTACTTTCATACATACATGTTTCTTTCTTCCTTTGGATCTTTTTATTTTGAAAAATTTCCAGGTAGCAGAATTAGCAGATCAAGAGATTCTTACTTAATTATTTAAAAGTACAACACACCGGGGTGCCTGGTGGCTTAGCCGGTTAAGCATCTGACTCTTGGTTTCGGCTCAGGTCATGATCTCATGGTTTCGTGGTTGTCAGCCCACGATTCTGCTTGGGATTCTCTGTCTCCCTCTCTCTCTGTCCTTGTCCCACTCATGCTGTCTCTGTGTCTCTCAAAATAAATAAATAAACTTAAAAAGAAAAAAAAAGTACAACATACTTTTCAAGGCAGGACTGTGTTAATAGTTATTTATCATTTATTTCCTCTCTTTGCTTTTGGCAGGTGTCCGCAGTGTAAACATCTCCCAAATCTCTTTATTTTATGAGCTTACGAGACCTGACAATCACAATTTCTTTGGTATACATTTCAAAAGCACTTATACATCTTGTATATTTGTACTTTTTATAACATTTCATGAAATAACTATTAGGATTAAGCTTATTGGAACATATTTGCTATTTAAACTAAAATGATCTTTATTAATGTAGCATTTATGTTAAAAGCTTCACTGGGTTGGGGGTGCCTGGGTGGCTCAATTGGTTGGGCATCCGACTCTTCATTTCATCTTGGGTCATGATCCCAGGGTCATGGGGACTGAGTCACATGTGGGCTCTGTGCTGAGTGTGGAGCCTGCTTAAGATTCTCCCCCCCTTCTTCCCTCCCTCTCCCCCTCTGCCCCTCTCTTCAGCTTGAATGCTCTCTCTCTAAGATTAAAAATAAAATAAAATAAAATAAAATAAAAGCTTCACTGGGTAACTTTAAATTTCCTTAACCCACTGCTTCTAAAACTTTATTTTGGCTATTATTCAACTGGGAACTCTTGTTCAAGTACAGATTCTGAATCAGCAGGTCTAGAGTGGAGCCCAAGAGACTGTATTTCTAAATTCAATCAGCAATGGACCACACTGTGAATAACAAGACCTTAAGACACTCTTGTGCACTTATATTGATGACCAGACCTGTAAGAGGATGAATTTAGTCAAGTTAATTTTCTTAGTCCTCGTCAGATCTTATCTTTAAATCTTCCCCTTCCTGTGTTTGTGTGTTTATATTTAAAGTAATCTCTACCTCCAAGGTGGAGCTTGAACTCATGACCTCAAGATCAAGGGTTGTATGCTCTACTGACTGAGGCAGTCAGGTGCCCCAAAATCTTCACCTTCTTTGCGAAAACACAACAGGATCAGGTTCCAAATGGGGGACAGATTTAACAGTAATTCCTGGTGCATCTCAAGGATCTGACAACCTCCTCCTTGTTAGCTTCTCACTCCTCTAAAGGCATCATCCTATCCTTTCTCCCATTTATCTACTCACCAGGAGCCTCCTTTAGAAACCATCCCTTAAAGTTGAGGGGTAGATAAAAACACCCTGACACTGTTCACTGTTTGTTAAATTATGTCAAGGATATATATCGTTTCAAAGAAAAATACATTTTTGTATTGCTACTTACTTTTTTCCCTGATTTTTAAATGTATAATTGAAACTAGGATTATAGCATATTCCCACAAGGTATAAGCTTCAGAACAGTAGGCAATGTTTCCAGTTGCCAAGACCTTATGCTATCCCTATCATCTTCCATTCTTTTTTTTAAATTTTAATAAAAATGCAGACAGATGGCTAGTTAGATTTAGTAAATGGATTAAAAACATAAAGGACATTTGTAAGGATGCGATTGTCAGTAGGATTTAAGGTAATAGTTGATTTATTGTTTCATTTTTTTTTTTAATTTATTTTTGGGACAGAGAGAGACAGAGCATGAACGGGGGAGGGGCAGAGAGAGAGGGAGACACAGAATCGGAAACAGGCTCCAGGCTCCGAGCCATCAGCCTGATGCGGGGCTCGAACTCACGGACCGCGAGATCGTGACCTGGCTGAAGTCGGACGCTCAACCGACTGCACCACCCAGGCGCCCCTATTGTTTCATTTTTTAAGTATTGCATTAGAATTCTCTTTTTTAATGGAACTGAATCTTATTTGACTTAGATGAAAATAATTTCATGTTCAGTTAAAAAATTAACTGCTCTGTATAGCTTAGCAATATAAGCGAGCTTTGTAATATTAAGTAGGTCACTTATGTCCATATTTAAGCAAACCAGAAGGCTCTCACGACAACCATACTGGATAGTGCAGGTCTGAGAAGTCTTAAAAATATGGAACCCTAAAGATGATAGTGGATGAGGTGTGGAATAGATAACACAAAATAAGTCTGCTAAAATATCCTGGGATGTATAGAAAATCTGTGGACTTTATCTTAGTGTAAGACGGCTTTAAACCGATCATCACCTGACATAACATAGCGGAAGCAAATAAGGCAAGTATCTTACTACATTAAGGCTTCAGATTATTACTTTAAATGATTAAGTACAATAACAAACAAATCCAAAGATAACTAGGTGCAAAATGTAAATAGATCTCAGCAGTGAGAAACAGCAAAAACAGTAATAGCAGCAACAGCAGAAACTACTCTTCAAAGACTTAACATATTGGAATGATCACATTCAAACTGTAAAACTATTATGTCAAATATATTTAAGGAAGAAACACACAGGCTCAGAGATAGTAGCTGAAAACAGGAAAGCAATCAAAATGATGAAATTATTAAAATGCATCAAAAACTTATAAGAATAAAAATAAATGACAATAAAAAATTAAAGAAAAACTAAATCAGTTTAAAAATTTTTTTTTAACATTTATTTATTTTTGAGACAGAGAGAGACAGAGCCTGAACAGGGGAGGGGCAGAGAGAGAGGGAGACACAGAATCTGAAACGGGCTCCAGGCTCTGAGCTGTTAGCACAGAGCCCAACGGCCCAACGCAGGACTCGAACTCACGGACCGTGAGATCATGACCTGAGCTGAAGTTGGACGCTTAACCAACCAAGCCACCCAGGTGCCCCTACATCAGTTTAATAGTAGATTAGACATAGCTAAAGAGAAAACTAGTGAACTAGAATTTATGTCAAAATAAAATACTCAGAGTGTAGTTACGGAGAGACAAAAAGCAAAGAAAAAAGAAAATACAGAAAAGCAGAGAATTGAAATAGAGGAAAAGGTGAGAAAAAATAACAGGTTTAATCACAATCCCAGAAGGAGAGAAAAGAGAATTGAAAGGGCAATATTTAAAATAATAGTTGTTGAGCTTTCTAGAACTGATGACAGACTTTAATTAAATTCAAGCAGCCAAAAAAATGTGAATCTAGATAAATAAAGGAATTCTAGATGTGGATACATAATAAAGAAGCTGAAAGAAATAGAAAATCCTTAAAGCATTCAAACTAAAAATGACAGATAACTTTTAAAGTAGTATTAGACTAAGAGAGAAAGGGAAAACATATGCATGTAAAAAGAAGTGAGATCCTGAACATATAGAAAGCAATTGGTCTTCAAATGGAGGAACATGTACTCTGTTGTAACTAGAAGGAAAAACATGGTTTTGGTTGAAAGCATGTCTACAGACTCATGGATGAGATGAGAGAATTCCCACCACTCACGTATGAGCCAGAATAGAAGACAATACTAGGATTTTAAGCCATAATGAGTGATATTAAAGAACAATTATAGCAATGTGCTACATTAGACCGTAGCTCTAGCTTGAGAAAAGCAGATCTGTGGACAGAAGATCTGCGAGATTCTTGCAGCAGAGTGGACCAAATGACTGAAGGCAGGAGGCTGGCTGAACTGGCAAATGACAAGCAGCACGCATTTCAGAATATAGTCCATTTTTTCAGCAATTTCCACAAATCCGTAGGAGGGGGAGCCTGGTAAAATATGCTACGTGCAATCAAAAGTTCTGAGGTTCCCAGCTAAACATTAAGTTCCTATATGATTTCAAAGCCTGGCGGAATCTGAGTTCTCTAGTTTACATATACAAGGAAATATCTACACAAGAACACAGGTTGTATTCTCTGCCACACTCACTCACTGATCTCAGTCTCCTCTCTATGCGGACAGCGAGCTGCTCTATCACATTGTCTTGCCCGTGTCTGCAGGGAGGCAGAAAGTCCTACCATGTTTCTTTCCAGGTTCATCTTGAATATAAAGTTGTAGAGAAGCTCAAAGTACGTGGAAAAGCTCAAAGCCCATTCCCTGGGCATTATTTTATTGACTCTCATTTGTGAAATGGCAATAGTTAAGCACATTGGAATATTTGAATTAGTCTATTGATACAATCACTAGTTTAGTTTGAGAAAGAGAGTAAGTAATTTATGAGCCCGTGTTCCAGTTACGGTGTATAATGTATTTGAACAACTGGGCAAACATTTCTTAAATGAATAAAAAAGAGGTAAAGGGCAATTAATCACTGGAATGATGGTACATAAATGGCTCTAACAAAAGCAATCGTGGGGATTAGTACATCCTAAGGGAACTGCCAAGTACTCACTTCTCTTAACTAGCCTGGAGCTGCTGAGGAAGTATCTTTGTGATGTATAAGGTAGCTCAAATCAGGACTAAATTGAGTGATTACAAATTCAACATCCCTCGAGGTAAAAATTATTTAAAAGAACAGTAACCAATTTTAACCAACAATAACAGGTTTTTTAAAAAAATATTGTGATATTTAGATTTACAGAGCATTCGACTTAGACACATTTAGAATTGGTGTCTTCTTACAAGTTATAAAGTGGTAAGTTTGCTACTCTGCACAGAGTAGCACCTCAATAAGTGAACGTCAATTTCAGGGCTGAGTGGAGTTATTATTTCAGTGTTTTGCTTACTATTATATTCCTAGCACTTAGGTCATGCCAGTCCACTTAGATATACCATAAATGTTGCTTGAATTAAATTGTTGTACTTAATTATAACAGTAATAGTCATATTACAACATTCAAGGTCAAAGTTTAAAGCACAAAGTAAGGTTTTTCAAAGATCTTTACCTAAAATTGGAGTAAAGATGAATGCTGTATTCTACATTATTATGTGTGTCTGTGTTATATTATTCTCGAATATACTCTATATATTACATAATTAAGTATACAGTATATAATTGAGTATATCAGAGAAGTATGGTTTGTCACTAAGTCTTTGTCTGGTCTTCTGTTTGCATAGACTTCTAAAACTTAAATTCTGCCAAGTGGTTAGATATGGAGGTTGACATGTGTATGTGTGTGTGTGTGTGTGTATTTAATGTATTGTTTACAATGAAAAGTGTAACTGTTAGGTGGAACATTGTAACCTTTGAAAGGGGAATAAAATTATTTTTACATTGACTTTGGTGAGTATTGGATCTAAACTAGGACTTTGTTTTGATATTTTAACGGATAATTGTATCCAACCAAAGTATTTTGCTTCATCACTTCCCCTTAAAGGGTTGGTAATGACAAAACTTACATTTTGGGACTCCTCCTAGAACAGTTAGCAGGAGCACCGTATGTGATATCTTTTTTAATTTTAAATACAGACCAAACCATTCACCTCTTCTTTTCTTGACCTGACTTTTTCTTTAACAAATTAATTTCATTGTTCAACTGTAGATAAGCTAATAGGACTAGAATCAAGTTCCATCCAGATTTCTTGTTTGAAATGTTGATGCTCCCAGAACTTCACAGACACTCATTTGATCTTCATGTAATGCTCTTTGTTCTATATATACTTTCCTTCAATTAGGTACTTTTGACAAGATAAGGCATAATTACCCAAGCAGTCAAGGCAAGCTTTAAGTCTGGAATAGTAATTTAATAGTTTTTGCTTCTAATTCAAGTTGCTCAATAAATGAAACGGATAGAGAGGTTGGTGAAATCAGGTTAGTAGCAATACCTTATATTCACACGATATGCTATATTTTATAAAGTGCGCTTATAAACATTACTTCAATTTATCATCCCAAATCTTCCTGATTTGGATTAGCCCAGTTTTGTATGTGCGTCAACAAGGCTTAGAGAGGTTAGGTCCTAGCTAGCAAATAAAAAATGTGGAGAAGCCCAGGGCTATGGGTGACAATTCTCTGCATATTATGATGAATGCTGGTTGGATAGTAATCAAGTTGAAAGAGAAGGTCTGTCACATGGAAATAGAATGCACCAATAAGTAGGTACTTAGAGGATTGCCAGAAGTTAGCGGCTCAGACAGTAAGTGAAAATGATATAACATAATATTGTGATAGGAATGTAATAGAGATAGAAACCAAGTGAGTCACTTTTGTAAAGATGGCTATTTTTGAAGCCACACAAAATGAAATTTAAAGTATTAAAGTAAGCTTAAGGATATAAGTTCTCAAAAACAATGCCATATATATCTGTTCTTTGACCCTTGGAATGTTCTTTATTTATTCAACTGAACTTGAATATTCTTTGATACTATAGCTGAAATAATATGCATTCGAATTTTGCCACCCTCTTGGTCAATTTTTTTGCTCATATTCTAAACATAATTTTCTTTTGACCTTTCGTTTATGAAATAAATATCTAGCATGAACTTTGGAATATGAGTTTGAGTTCAATACATATTCATCAAAAACATAATACTTTTATTGACACTGTTATTTTTTGTTTGTTTGTTTTGCCATTCTCACAGAGCACACATTATAGAATTTGTGAGCAAACGTTATCATAGAATATTATTCAAGACATTGACAGGAAGATAAAAATATTTTAAGAATATTCAAGAGCATCTCATAGCTAAATATCATTGTTATAATTCAAATCTAACTTGTCCCAAATTCTCCATGAAAAAAGTAATCTTTACCTAATGTGTTAAAGGTAATAATAATCTCCCAAATAGGACATTAATATGTATGGTAGTTTTATGAATCTTTCATGATGTAAGATTTTCCTTTAAAATAACAATTCCTAATTTGAGTAAAAGTTTCATGTTTCTGTGAAACATCTGGGGTAGAAATCCAATAAAAGAAAATGCATGCATCAGAGAGTTGCCGGATATTCTCTATTTCCCTTGATTCCAACTTTTACTCCTAGCGTAAATACTATGAATAACTCAAAGGGTTAGTTTTTAATAGCATTTTTTTATATCTCAGAATATAATTGATCTAATACTAATAATTTTTTGGTTACCAGAGTCTATCAAGTATTGTTTTAATTTCATACCCTAAGTGATAGAAAAATGGCCATTATAAAATGAATTTTAACAGTGGTAATTTGGCCAGGGACTCTTGTGGTTTGAATCCTGGTTCCACTGCATCATTACTTATTAGTGAACATAACCCTGGAAAAAATTCAGCTCCCCATCACAAAAATTCTATCTATATCTAAATCTAGATACAGATTTAATTATATAGATGTATAGAGATATGAATGTATAAATACATGCATGTATATGTGTGTGCATGTATATATGTTTTGTGTATAGTGTAAAAAAATGCCTGTTTTTCATAAGTTGTGAATAGTGAATGAGGTAACATATCTAATGCACCCACAACATTCTAAGCAATTAATAATTAGTTTTAAAAAAGCCATGATAATATCTAACCTTTATTGAATGCTTAATATGTGCTACACTGTGGAGATAGATTAATGAATAAGACAGCTAAAATAGATAAACTCAAGAAGTTTATAACCAGTAAGAAGTGAAGAAACAATAACCAGGTAAAATAGTAAATAAAGATGATTTAAATAAATCGTCCAAGGATGCTGTGGAAGATATCTAGTGGGAGAAGTGCTTTAGAGAATGGAAAGCTTTTCTAAAGAGAAACCATTTGACCAGAGGCCAAATGAAAGAAAAGTCAACTATATAAAGAGCTTGAGTGAAGATCATAATGTATTTAGCTAGCTTGAGGAAGAAAAAGCAGGCTCATTTAACCAGGTATTAGAAGGAGAAATTGTTTATAGGATAAGATCTGAGGGGAAGGCAGGAGCCAAGGCACACACATTGTTGTAAATCATAATAAGGAAGCTTGGTTTTATTCTAGAATGTTCAAAAGCCACTGTTCTAGGTAGGAGAGGGGTCATGATCAGAATTTAAGGGTTTACTCTGGGTGCCGTGTGGAGAATGAACTGTAAGGATGTGGGAGTGGAAGCAGATTGGCCTGGAATTATTGTAAATTGGTCTGATAAATATATGAAGGTTGTTTATATTAGGACAGTGCCAATTAAGATGAAATCCATCAAATGGATTCCAGGTCTATTTTTAGCTGTTGAATCAACATGAATTGGTGATAAATTAGCTATGGGAGAGGAAGATTGAGAAAAAGACACAAAATAAGAATGGCTTCCATATTTGCAGCTTGAACCACTCATTAACTGATGGCCTCATTTCTTAAGATAAAAAATAAGCAGAAGGCATTTAAAAAATAAAGTTTATTAGCACTTGCTGGATTTGAGATGTCAATTAAGCACTCTGAGATGTCAAGTAAATGTATGGAGTTGAGGGAATGAGTCTGGACTAAATATTTAAGTTTGTGACTCATTAACATATAGATGATATTGAAAGTCACAGGACTAGATGGATTTATCTAGAGAGAATTTAAAAATGGATTTTCATTAATGATACAATACAATGTGCTATGGTTTCATAAAATATTTTACTCGTTTAATCTCATCTGCCTCCAGAATTTTGCTCACAGGATAGCGGGTGTTAGGGGGAAAAAAAAAATGTGTGAAATTTAGAAATGGTGTTGTTGCTGGTGGAACAAACACAAAGAATTGATTTGTCAAACAAGACTCATCAAAATTATAGATCTTACTATTAAACTTCATATAAATAATCAAGAAGCATAGGAAAAGATCCAGAGTATGGCTCATCAGCATCTTCCTCTGTGCATTGGACCTGCCTTCTGGCCCAGAGTAATAGATAAAGTCTCTGAGCCAGCTGTGCTGGTTATCTAACACAATGGGGAGAATTTCAAGTTATGAAATACATCCATTTTGTAATTGCAGAGTTATATAGCTCACATGGCATTCTCTAGGAAGCTTTCCTGGATAAACTCATAGATTTAGGCTTGTCCAGATAAAAGTCTTCCAATAGACAAGGGTTTTCCTTCTAGAATGTACCAGTGCTTTGATCCCTGGAGAGTCAATTAGCATATTTACATTGAGATTAGACAAAAATCATCTGGGATCTTTCTTTGCTGATAACGTTTCCTCCCTAAGTCCAGTAAAGGGAGAGAAATGGACCACAGGCTAGCTGCTTAGCTCCTTTCTTCCGGCTGGTATCATCAGAAAAAAAGGCATGACCATGGGAAAAGCATACAGGTGAGATGGAAGGAAATGTTTTGGAGAGAGAGGACAAATAAGTAAAGGAATGAAGAGGGTGGAGTACTGGTTTTGTCATTCTTGTGAGAGCTGAGGTCTTGGAAAATTAGGACAGAAGCAGGATTAAAATGATAGACAACCTCTTAGGAGTCTTTTATTAATGAGGGAGAATGACTAGCATGTTGGAAGATGGCAAAATTAAGAAGGCATAAAGATGATGTACTTGAATGATATCAGCTTCAGAGGAGGAGAGACTTTTGATGGGGGAAAGAAGAAAATTTTGCTCGAAAGTGGTTGCGTCAGAATAAAGCATATGCATACTCCCATCTCCTGTCTTCTTGATGATTGGATGTCAGAGAAACAGGCGAACAATTAAGTCTTCTTTTAAGAGGGCTAGAGGAAAAGTGGTATCCTTGGGGATTTAATCTAAGGGGAAGAAGATTAAGAGGAACTTCATAAAAAAGGAAGAGATAAAGAAAAATTTGGGAGGACAGACTATAGGGTCAGATTAGTGAACCAGAATCATGGGTTGAAATTCTTGGCTGTTCTCAATTGCCATGAGGGTACATGATACCACTGCATTTGGATGGGATTAGTCTGGGGACCCTCTTAAAAGGTCAGTGATCCAATTCGCCTTTTTGCCAAGTAGGGTCTCCAGGCAACTTTACTTCTATTTCTGCAGATTCACTACACAAAAGGTGAGTAGGAGGTTAAAATGAAAGGAAATAGCTATTTAACATTTTGTATGTTTCTTAAATGTATTTTTATAATGTTTACTGTAGTGTAAAATTTTATTTAAGGTTGATGAAACTGATGGAGAATATATAGTTTTTAAGAATACTTCTTAAATGGAATTAGTGAATTAAAATTAACGCAAAATGGTGAACTAAATAAAAGATACCTGAAATTTGCATAAGCTATCTTAGAAACTGGACTGTTCTGCAGCCTTAGGTTCCTTCTCCTCCTCCTCCTCCCATTTCTTCTTTATCTATATATGAATTAAACATTATATAATATTTTAAGAATACCTTGTCTAGAATATACTTTAGCTTGAAATGAAATTCTTTTTATTAAAAAAAATCTCCTGTGAAAACATCAGAAGCTTAAAGCCATTCAAAGACAAATCTGGTTAATAAAATGTGAAATCAAGGTGAATAATATTGTTTTTAAGGGAAATATAATATGATCATAATATTTAAACTTTAAAAATAGATGTTGAAGATAATTCCAAAAGTGGTAACTCCAAAGATATTTTAGGAGGTTATAATATTAAAATAAATGTTTGGCAAGTTAAGGATAATGTGTATTTAAATAGAACACCTCTGGAGCTTGTTAAAACAAATATAGACTATTAATTTACATTCATGGAATATAAATTATGTCTCCCAATGGGCAGCTGGGTGGCTCAGTCTGTTAAGTGCCTGGCTCTTGGTTTTGGCTCAGGTCATGATCTCATGGTTTCATGGGTTTGAGCCCCATGTCAGGGTCCGCACTGACAGGATGAAGCCTGCTTAGGATCTTCTGTATCCCTCTCTCTGCCCTTCCCTTATTCACACTGTCTCTGTCTTTTTAAAAATTTTTTTTTCAACGTTTTTTATTTATTTTTGGGACAGAGAGAGACAGAGCATGAACGGGGGAGGGGCAGAGAGAGAGGGAGACACAGAATCGGAAACAGGCTCCAGGCTCCAAGCCATCAGCCCAGAGCCTGACGCGGGGCTCGAACTCACGGACCGCGAGATCGTGACCTGGCTGAAGTCAGACGCTTAACCGACTGCGCCACCCAGGCGCCCCATGTCTCTGTCTTTTTTAAAAAAAATAAAATAAACTGAAAAAAAATTACGCCCCCCCAGCATATTTTCTTACAATCCCAAATTGTAATCTGTTAAACTGCCAAACTATTCCCATAGAGCAGCGAATGGTCAGTTTGTTACACTTCCATATATTTTGTTGGTAAGGATAAAAAAAGGCCAGATAGCTTTAGATTGTTTATTACTTGAGGCACAGAAGACAGCATATACTTCAAGTCCCATAGTGGTACCGTGAAGGTGGGTCAAGATAGCTACTTGCACATGGCAGATCTGTGTCACAGCTGAATAACCTTGAGACTAAGGAGATCTTGGTCTTGCTTAAGAGTTGATGGAAGATCTACCCCTCCTGCCTTCTAGAAAGAGACATTATCTTTCATACCATGAAATGTTTCCAGGAATGGAGACTTTAGATTTATTATCCTGTGATGTAAAGCAGTCTCGTCCCTGTTTTGGAGCAGTTTTGCACACATCCTTGAACAAAACTGTCAATGCCTTTTGTTCAGAAGAGCTGCAGAAATACCAGAATTCGCTCCCAATACATGTATGATGAAAAAAAAAATTAAGTGTTTATTTTATTTTTCAGAGAGAGATGAAGCATGAGCAGGGGAGGTGCAGAGAGAGGGGGGGACAGAGGATGTGAAGCAGTCTCTGAGCTGACAGCAGAGAGCTCGATGTGGGGCTCGAACTCACAAGCCTCGTGATCATGACCTGAGCTTAAGTTGGATGCTCAACTGACTGAGCCACCCAGGCACCACTGTATGATGAAAATGTTAAAGGAAGGTATAGTTGAAGCCTAAAATAGTCTAGTATAGACTATCTCAAATTACTTCAAGTTTAAAAGCTCTTGTTTTCTAAAAACTATTTTCCAGTCCCCAATGAAAACAACAAATAAAATAGATGTCAAATATAAACACCAGAATTAATAAGAAGAATGCTATTGTTTTATATTATCATTGGGTATACAATAATTTTATTTTTCTAACATTGTCAGGAAATGACCCATATAAAAGAGTTTTCCAAATCATTAAAAATTAATGTTTCAAGAATACAATATTGCCAAACATTTCTTAAAATTTGTATGATTTTGGTTTGGTGATCTCTTACATTTAGGAAACCTGGGGCTTGAAGTTCTCCCACAGTTTTAGGCCAGTTTACAAGCCCATGAACTTCTAAGTTATGAAAGTGAATGATAGATTATTTTAGTTTTAAGGGTAAGGCCTTTATACTTTAAATTTAGATTCTCAGAGAATTTTTCCTGTTATCCCCAGATTTGCCAGTAATTTTCAGAGGACTGAGTTGCCAATTCTATTACTCCTGGATAGTTTTTGACAGAAATCCTACTCCCTTATCATTTCGACATTAAGACTCATTAAGACTTCACTTAAAAGCTATAAGAAAACCAATGCACAACTCCTAGTGAATGTCTAGAAAGCATCCCAGAATGCAGCCAGTGAGCACTTGGGAGCTCAGAGATTAGTACAGAATTGCTAATTTGGGAAGGTAAGGTCTGCTGCAGGCCAATCTAAGCACTGCCACATTCCTAGCAGATGTTTTCACCTAGCCTTTACTAGGGTACACAATAGAAAATGGCACTCGAGAGACCCATGGCCACTTTTCAAAATGACCTCTATCATCTTTTCTCCATTAAAGATATGTTGTAACAGATTTGAACATAAAAAGTGTAAGCAAGGAAATGAAAATCATCTATAATCTTATTACCTACACAGCACCACTGTTCACATTTCAGCTTCTTTTCCATGATGGCTTTCCCTCTTCCCTCTTCCCTCTGTATAAATATGTGTGGGTCTAACACTGGCGACATGAAACTCATCGTTTTGCATTCTGTCTCTTTTTTCATTTATATCACGACCCTTTTCTCATGTCAACATTTTTTAGTCATTTTCAATTCTTGAGTTTACCCTCCACTTCTGAGCTTTTAAATCCTTCCTTTTACTCATCATCCCTCTAACTCAAGTTGAATTGACTGCTTTCTTGTGTGCCCAGGGACTCCTGCCAACAGCTCCATCAGAACTGTATGCTTCCGTTTGCTATTTTTTGTCTCTGACATTAGATTGTATGCTTCTTGAAACCAAGAGCAATGTCTTTCACCTCCACATTTTACCTGAAGGACATAGAAACTCATTAAAAGTTTGTGGAGTTAATTGATAAACACAGTTTCAGGGTCAGTTCACATATTGCCTTTTTTGTGGTAATTATATCCATGGGAAAGTATTATCCCCCTTTTTGAGGCCTTTATATCACTTTGTTTTTCTTAGTTTTTTTTCTTTATATATATATTTTTTTTCCTCAGGAAAATGCAATCTTCTTGAAGGCAGAAGCAATGCTATGTCTAATGTCACCTCCCTCCAAGGGCCCTGTAAAGAACTTACAGAGGAAACTGTCATATATTTAAGTTGAATCAGAAAGATATGTCTGATTATTATTTATATTATTATTGATTATATTTAATTTTTATATGTTTAATTTTAAATATCCTTATGAGAGGAGATTTTAGGAAGATTACTTGGTATGACATTTATATGTATTTACACAAAGTATTATTCCCTTGTATCTCATTTTGTAGTAGACAAGTCTATAAAATTTTTTGTGATTATGATGGCATGTATGTTTATTTAAGACATTCTAAATGATTTCAATCAAAAGTCACTTTCCTAAAAAGTGGACAGCTGTTTGGTTTCTCTCTTTCTCGTTCTCTCTCTCTCCCTGTTCCTCTCTTGTCTGATTTTTCATAAAATGAGGGCATTATTTTGGCCAGATTTTTAGAATTTATCTTCTGAAAGAGTGTAAGTTTATGCTAGGTTGTGTGATGTTCTCTCTTGTTCTACAAATGCACATTTTTGAAACTGTAATATAAATATTATGATTCATAAAAAGTGAAAAAAATATGGCACTATTATGACCTGCTGTGTTCATTTTTCTAAAAATAACTCATATTTATTACATTTTCTTATTGAAATTTTAATATGTGAGTAGTATAGTAATAAAACTGTTCCCTAGTATGTAATGGGTGATATTATGTTGTTAACTATCTACTTTACATTATCGTTATACATAATTTTGACATTCATAAAGGTGATTGAATATTATAATAAAGTTTAAAGCAGCTATACCATTTTTCAGTTTTATTTCAGGTAACAGAATATTTTGTTCCAAGTATGTGGTAACCATAGTATTTGAATATCTAAGTCCTATATATGGTGTTCAAGCTGTCATGTTCCATTAGAAATATCCTTGGACTAAAAATTAAAAAAAAAATGAGGTTTTCAATCCAATTTCACTACTACACCAGAAATCACATGAATTTAAACAAGTTCTCATCACAAGTCCAGTTTCTTTTTCTGCAATATTCACTTCAAACACTCAATAAATGTTTCCTGAGCACCTGCTCTATTCCAAACACTGAATGTCGGGTTGAAAGGCAGAAACTCTAAGAGACTAGTGGTGTCAAAGTAGAACTTTCAAGAAGTTAAATACATAACTTGTATATAAACATAAATTGAGTAGATATCAAATCTTTAATTCACAAATTAATGATAGAACCAACAAGGATGATTCAAAGAGAGTTGGAAAGAATGAATACTTGAACAAGATGGCTAATTAGATAGAAATGTAGTTAATGTCCTACAGGGCAATAAAACTGTTTTACTGTAGGACAAGCATCATTTTGGTCTACCAGTTAGTGACTATCCTTATCAAGTTATATGTCCTCCAAACCAATCATACAACAGCAAGTCACACAAAGGCACATATTCCTAGCAATCAGATATTCTCCGGCTGGGCCTGACAATGCTCCATGAAAAAGGAGAAAGAAAATAGACCAAACCCTCCATTTACAAGTTTTACATACTTAGCAGAGGGAAAGGGAGGTCAGGAATTCAGTGAACAAACATGGTAAGTACTTTGACATAGGCAGGAGCAAGTTACTGTCAAATTACAGCAGAACAGCACCTATTGCAGACTGTGGGATGGGAGCAGAGACGTTTTCAAGGGAGATGCTAGGATGCTAAGAATATTTTTCCTGAGACATGAAAAACAAAAAAATCAGGCAGTGAAGATTCTTTCAGGAAGAGAAACAGGAAACAGAATAATAAGTGAGGACTGTTCCTTCGATTTTTGAATGACTATTGTGTGTAGCATATGAGACAAAGAACGGTAGGAAAGAATTAATCTGATAAATGAGCATATGCAGGGGTGGGAAGCTGATTTTTTTTTTATAGAAAGATATATCTGACTCAGAAACTCTAGAGAAAATCAAATAGTCAAAAAACAAAGACACAACCTTAGTATCTGCAGGAATGATTCAAATACTTTGGGAAAGACAATCAATTGGGAACAATTTTTGACATCTTGACCATGAATTACCTGCCATTTTCAGAAAGTACTAGTCCTGGTACTATTTATTATTACCCTCTGTTGTCATAGTTTCCCTACAGCAACAGCTACTGCAGTTTGATGTTATGATTGTAGGTTCCAGAGGGATACTTATTCAATTATATCATTGTTCTCAGTGACAGACCCACACAATTTTATCATTTGATTTGCCTGTACATGGAAGGGAGGTGCTTAAGCCCACTTTGCAATTTCTTCTTCAGCCACAAACCTTGGAATCACCATTGCAACAATTAAATTTTTGTTTGATTATATTGTATCACCACACTTTCTATAATTTTAAAATTCATAATGCTTTTTAAGTCCTTTTTCTAAGATAGGAAAAAAAAGCATTCTTGAAATTCTTGCTATGCCAATTTTGGGCAGCTGAAACCTGACAATTAACAATGTACCGTTATTTTGTTTCAAATATTTCTCATTATCTTCTAACCTAGGTCTTTAGAAAACCAAAGAAAAAATAATTTTAAAAGGCGTATATTCACATTATTGAATAAAACTATATTCGTTTGGAATGGTAGCTTATATAAAACTGTGCATAATAATCTGTACATTTTATACAACAGAATTCTAAGGGGCCATTTTCTTTCTTTTTTTTTTTTTTAAGTTTATTTATTTATTTTGAGAGAGAGAAAGAGACCACGCACAGGAGCATGAGCAGGGGAGGGCCAGAGAGAGAGAGAGAGAGGGGGACAAATCCCAAGCAGGCTCCATACTGTCAGCACAGACCCCGACATGGGGCTCCATCTCACAAACCATGAGATCGTGACCTGAGCTGAAATCAAGAGTTGGATGCTTAACCAACTGAGCCACCCAGCATCCCCTAAGAGACCATTTTCAAATCCATTTTGAGTGAAGATGTGATTTGAATCATTAATCTTGCTTACCTAGAAAATGATCTGTTACATATCCTAGTTTATTTCTTACAAGGAAGAGAGAAGCAGCCCCTGATAGCTAGGAACTGCTCTCGAACCATCAGTTAAACCTTGGTCTTGGTAGCTCCTGACCTGGTGTCTTGGCACTCTCCTGTTGACCATAAATAATTTTATAGGACACCAATATCAGACAATACAACAGATGCCACCAACATATGTGACTATGATGGATGCAGACCAAAATAAGACCACTCCATATTAATGTCTAAACAGATAAAAATGCAAATATTATCCAAAGCAGAAAAATGACCAAAATCCTCCTATCCTGGCTAACTTGAGTAAGCACTGCCTCTTTACTAATCATAGCTTTAGCCATTCTTCCCTTGTCCTAGATAAGATTCCTTAAGATGCCTGTAGCAGACCAACTCTAAGATGGCCCAGTTGTCACACCTTCGTGTAATCCCTGTCCCTTGAATGTAAGCAGAGTCCCTGATTTGGTTTTAACTCGTAGAATATGGCTAAGATGATAAGATCTTAATTCAATGATTATATTACATAAGATTATAATTCTCATCTTGCCAGTGGACTTTATTGACTAGCTGTCCCTTGCTGACTTCAATGAAGTAAGGTGCCATATGGAGAAGCCCATGTAGTGAGGAACTGAAGGTGGCCTCCAGCTGACAGCCAGCAAGGAGCCAAGGGTCTCAGTATGACAACTCATAAAACAATTGAATTCTGCCAACATGCACAGGAACATGGGAATGAATCCTTCCCCTAGTGAGCCTTGAGATGAGACCACAGCCCCAGGTAATACCTTGATTGCAGCCCTGTGAGAAGATCAAAAGAAGAGAATTCATCTCACCTATGTCTAGAGTCCTGACCCAAAGAACTGTGAAATAAATGTGTACTGTTTTAAGCTTCTAAGTCTGAAGTAATTTTTCATGCAGCAATAGATAGCTAAAGAAGTAGCCAATTCTAGAATTGCCCCCAATTCCTGACAACATCCAATCCACAAACAGTCCAAAGCTTCCTTCCAGCTGTCCCCAAATCACCTAATAAAAGCCCCAATTTTATGATGCATTTGTAACACACTCTTTCTGAATCATATCCATGAATCCCCACGATGTGCATTGTTTGTTCCAGTGATTACTGCACCCCATTCCCCAATTTCATTCAACCTTAACTTATTTGTAGTGGTTTTAGGCCACTGGACATTGACACTTGTTCCCTGTCTTTTAACACTGAGGTTAGTTCTGTTGAACTGTTGTGTCTGTTGTTCTGTAGTATGTGTTGAACACTGTCCTCCAAAAAGACCAACAGAGGCCCTGATTGATCAAGCAAAACTAAGTGTATCACCCCTATTGCAGAACTACACTTGGCAGTCTTAGTTGTATCTTAAAATGAAGAATTTAGGGGAGGATATTTGTAAGGTTTTAAGGCCTTGGCTAGATGATTTTAAAGTGGGCCCTGCAAGGTGAAGAACCGGTTGGGACTGAGGTGAGTTAACAGTAAAATTATTATGGATTGATTAGTTGATACAACAAAATAACGATCTTGAAATGAGCCTTGATGAACAAATATTTTGATGATTCAACTATTTTAATTTATTCACTGTTATTTTTAGAAGCAAATATTTCCTGGATCAAATAGCTAAGTCATGTTTCCTTACTCTTTCTTGTTTGTTTAACACAGGCATGTGAATATATGTGTTTGTCTCAATATTGCTTAGCACGGGGGCAGGGAATTGGACAGGTTTCAATTTTCATATCATTATATCATGGTCTTTGTTGCTACTTTTAGGTAGTGGACTGCTTAATAGCATAGTTTAGTTCAAATTTCACTTTCTGTTCTGTTGCCAAGAAGGATGGGCCTAAACCTAGTTACCCCATATTCAATTCTATTTACTTCATTTCCAGCTTCTCTCATTCTTTTTGCATCATAGGGATCTATAAAAATGTAGCAGGACAATAAACAAAGGAAAAGTTCTTAACATGTTCTTTTTTGGCAGGATCTTAGTCTCAGGCCTGAGTTAGGAGTATACTCCAAACTGGGCATAGCATGCATGTTCTAGCTTGTTTGAGTAATGCTATTAAAAATCAGTCCTAGGGGCAGCATTTTAGAATTTTCCTGTTTAACAGACTCTCATGCTCTGTCCTAGGATTATACTTAAATTTTTCCAATAATGGGAATAATAACTTATTTGATAATGTGGGACCTTTCCTACTAATTAAAACCTCCTATTACATAATCCTAGGTAAGAATAAAAAATCTTTGGAAAGACATTACCTTGTGGTAATATGTAAGATTTACATCTTTTTAATAGCAAATTTGTATGGTCTTAATTCAAGACAGGAGCTTTTTTTTTTTTTTTTTTTTTTTCTTGCTTTCAGTTTCACCAAGTTCCTAACTGCATCTCCTATGAATTTTTTCTATTCCATTTTCCGGCTAAGTAAAGAAAGGCAGTTTCTTCCCTTAGTCTTGCCAAGAAAGAAGTGCAAGTATATAAAGTATGAACTACATATGTACATTACAGGTATAATACAAACTATCATAATGACTGGAGATGTAGATTGACCACTGATTTAAGGCACATCAAGTGTCAGGAACAGATATACAAGTCATGAATTTGAAGTAATTCATTCTTCTTTAATTCATGGAAGAAAATAACTTCCTATTTTTTTCCCTTCTGAATAAGGTACATTATAATAGGTACACAATAGCTGTTGATTGAATTTGAGTCTAATTAATTCAACAGATATGATACAGTTCCTTTTACATGCCAATTACTTTTCTAGGTGCTGGTAATCTATCAGTGAGAAAAAAAGATCTCTCTCTTGTGAAGCTCACACTCTAAAAGATGCAGCCAGACAGTAAATAATACATATAGCAATTAAATTATTTGGTTTCATAGAAGGTGATAAGTACTATTATCAAAGAAAACCAGAGCCTAGGAGAAGTTAAAGTGGTTAAGAAAAAAAAATATTTTATTCGGAAACTATTGCAATAGGGGGAGAAAAAAAGAGGCCAGTACAGAGTTGTGATCAATACTGAATACAACAAGGAAGGTGGGAATTTATAGCCAAGCTGTGGGGTAGAGGGGTCAGTGGATGGAAAATTACTAAGAGGAAACATAGGAGTAAAAGGGGATTTCTGGTTAAACCAACTTGACAGGATTCTTGATGAAGCCAGGCTAGGGCGATCAGATACCTAACCTGGGGGATGGTATGGGATGAAGAATTTGATCAGACATGGAGGGCGATCAGTTATTGAGGGTAGAAGATTCTTGAGACACTGTCTTAGAAAGATTCTTGCTAAAAGTAGGTTCCTAAGGATAAGACCCAAGGAGATAGGGCCTAATTGAAAAGGAGCTCACTGGACCTTGTCTAGAGGTTGGTGAAGAAGGGAATCCTAGTTACTATGTTAAAAGCAAAAAGTAGAGAAAGGTGAGAGAAATGAAGAACGGTGGCAAAGGTGTTGCTGTATTAGAATTGTCAGGCTTCGGTGAGAAGGTAGAAGGTGCCAAACCACTTCTCAGAGAACTTTTCTATAGGAAGAAATAGCCAGAACAAAGGTTCCAGAAGAGTGTTCTTAGCATGTTAGAGAACGACAAAGCCAGTGTGGTCAGAGAAGACCAGATGGAGTCAGAAAAGAGATTTCTGGGGTGCCTGGGTAGCTCAGTTGGCTAAGTGTCTGACTCTTGATTTCAGCTAAGGTCATGATCCCAGGATCATGAGATCGAGCCCCATGTCAGGCTGTATCCTAAGTGTGAAACTTTCTTAAAATTCCTCTCTCCCTCTCTGCTCCTCCCCTGCTCATACTCAGTCTAGAAAGAAAGAAAGAAAGAAAGAGGAAAAGCAATTTCTTTACTTGTTTCATTCCAGAGTTAACTAAGACTTATTAGATCAAATTTCTCTTTTTCAAAAATCACTTCCATGAATACCAATAGCCAAAGAAATATGGGAAATATTTTGATTGTTTATTACTCCCCATAATAATGTTAGTGGTAAATGGCATTTATTATTATGTGTATTATTTCATGATAAACGGATCTCATTCAGATAAAAGACAAATGGACAAGACCCAACTATATATAGTTTACAAGAGACTTAGTTCAGCTTGAAGGACACATGCAGACAAAGTGAAGAATAGAAAAGATATTCCATGCAAATGGAAACCAAAAGAAATCTGAGGTAGTATACTTATGTAAGACAAAATAGACTTAAGACAAAGACTCTAGTAAGAAACAAAGAAGGTCATTATATAATGATAAAGGGGTCAGTACAATAAGAGGATATACCATTTATAAATATTTGTAACCCAACTCAGGAGAACCTAAATATATAAAACAAGTATTAACAAAATGAAAAAAAGTAAATATACAGCAAAACAATATTAGTAAAGGACCCCATGTTCATCAATTGATGGATCATACATCAATTTTGAAAATAAGAAAATTTTGCACTTAAATGAAATGTCAGACCAGAGTTATTGAACATTATTTACAGAGCACTGCATCTAAAAGCAACAAAATATATATCTCATGTACACATGGAACATTCTCCAGGAGAAATCATATGTTAGACCACAAAGAAAAGTCTTAAAAAATTAAAAAAGATTGAAGTGATATGAAGCATCTTTTTCAACCACAATGGTATAAAACTAGAAGTCAATTACAGGAAAAACACTGAAAATTCATAAATATGTGGGAATTAAATAACATGCTACTGAACAACCAATGGGTCAGTGAATAAAAAAGAGAAATAAAAAACATCTCAACACAAATAAAAAAAAAGAAATACAAAATACCAAAATTTATTGGAAGCAACAAAGCAGTTCTGAGGGGAGAGTTCAGAACACTAAATATCTACATTAAGAAAAAAGAAAATCTAAAATAAACAACTTAATATTACACTTCAAGGAACAACAACAAAAAAGAAGTCCATGTTACACAAAACTAGAATGAATAACCCTAAAATTTGAGTGTAACCACAAAAGACCCTGAATAACCAAAGCAACCCTGAGAAATAAGAACAAAGCAGGAGGTATCACAATCCCAGATTTTAAGGTATACCAAAAAGCTATAGGAATCAAAACAGTATGGTACCAGCACAAAAATAGACACATGTATCAGTGGAACACAATAGAGAGCCCAGAAATAAACCCAGGCCCTTATAACCAATTCATCTACCACAAAGGAGGCAAGGATATACAATGGGGAAAAGACAGTCTTTGTAATAAATGGTGCTGAGAAACTGTACAGTTACACATAAAAGAATAAAACTGGACCACTTTCTAGCACCATACACAAAAATAAACTCAATTTGGACTAAATACCTACATGTGAGACCTGAAACCATAAAAATCCTAGAAAAGAACATGGGCAGTAATTGCTCTGACGTTGATGTAGCATCATTTTTCTAGTTCTATCTCTTTAGGCAAGGAAAAGCAAAGCAAAAATAAACTATTAGGACTACACCAAAATAAAAAGCTTTTACACAATGAAGGAAATCAGCAACAAAACAAAAAGAAAAGCTAGTAAATGGGAGAAGATATTTGCAAATTATATATTTGATAAGGGAATCATATCCAAAATATGTAAAGAACTTATACAAGTCAACACCAAAAACAAAACAAAACAATATGATTAAAACATGGCTGGAGCACCTGAATAGACATTTTCCACAGAAGACATAGGTAGCCAACATACACATGAAAAGATACTCAGCATCACTAATCATCAGGGAAGTTCAAATTAAAACCACAACTGGGAATCACCTTACATCATTTGGAATGGCTAAATTCAAAACGACAAGAAAAAACAAGAGTTGGCAACGATGTAGATAAAAGGGAATTTTTGTGCACAGTTGATGGAAATGTAAATTGGTACGGTTACTGTAGAAAAGAGCATGGACAGTCCTCAAAAAATTAAAAAGAGAAATACTGTATTATCCAATAATTCCATCATAGAGTGTTTACCCAAAGAAAACAAAAACACTAATTTGAAAAGATATGTGCACCCCTATGTCTATTACAGTATTATTTACAATAGCCAAGATATGGAAGCAACCTAAGTGCCTATCAATAAACAAATGGCACACCATGGAACAGAAAAAGCATATGTAGAAACAAACAAAAAACAGAATCACATCTATAAATAGAACAAACTGATGATTACAGAGGAGAAGAAAGTGGGGGGGCTGGGAAAAATGGGTGAAAAGGGGAGAGACAAAGGCTTCCAATTATGGAATGAGTCAGTCACAAGAAGAAAGGCACAGCATAGGGAATACGGTCAATGATATTGTAATAGTGATGGAACCAGACAGGTGGTAGCTACATTTGTGGTGAACATAGAGTAATGTACAAATTTGTCAAATCACTAAGCTGTACATCTGAAACCGTCGTAATATTGTGTGTTAATTATACTCAATTAAAAAAAAATTGGGGCGCCTGGGTGGCGCAGTCGGTTAAGCGTCCGACTTCAGCCAGGTCACGATCTCGCGGTCCGTGAGTTCGAGCCCCGCGTCAGGCTCTGGGCTGATGGCTCGGAGCCTGGAGCCTGTTTCCGATTCTGTGTCTCCCTCTCTCTCTGCCCCTCCCCCGTTCATGCTCTGTCTCTCTCTGTCCCAAAAATAAAATAAAAAACGTTGAAAAAAAAAAATTAAAAAAAAAAATGAAAAAATGAAAAAATGAAAAAAAGAAACAAAAAAGAAACAACCTACCGTCAGTAGAGGCAGGAAATAACAAAGTCAGAGTGGAAATAAATGGAGTACAGACTAAAAAGAAAATGGAAAAGATAAATGAAACTAAGAGCTCGTTATCTGAAAAGATAAATGAAATAGACAAATCTTTAGTCAGTCTCACCCTGGAAAGAAGAGAGAAGATTCAAATAAAACAAAAAATGAAAGCAATGTTACAACTGGTACCACAGAATTACAAAGGATCACGGGACCACAATGAACAATCATACACCAACAAATTGGACAATCTAAAAAAAAAAAAAAATGAATTGCTAGATACATGCAACCTACCAGGACTGAATCACGAATTAAAAAGAAAATCTGAATAGACCAATTACTAGTAAGAAAATTGGATCAGTAATAAAAAATCTCCTAACAAACATAATTCTATAACCAAATGGCTTTCCTGGTGAATTCTATTAAACATTTAAAGGATTAACACCAATGCTTCTCAAAATCTTGCAAAAAATAGAAGTGGGTGGAATACTTCCAAATTCAACCTACAAGGCCAGCATTACCCTGGTGCCAAAACCAGCCAAAGAATCTACAGAAGAAAATCACAGGCCAATATCCCTGATGAACATAGATGCAAAAATTCTCAACAAAATATCAGCCAACTCATACATAAAAAGGATCATACACCACAATCAAGTGGGACTCGTTCCAGGGATGTAAGTATGGTTTGATGTCCACAAATCCGTCAATGTGACATACCACATTAATAAAATCAAGGTTAAAATTATATCATCATCTCAATACAGAAAACACATTTAACAAAATTTAACATCCATTCATAAAAACCCCCAACAAAATGAGTATAGAGGTAACATACCTCAACATAATAAAGGTCATTTAGGAAAAGCCCACAGCTAATAGCACACCCAGCAGTGAAACCTAAAGCTTCTTCTTTAAGATCTGAAACAAGACAAGGGTGCCTACTCTTGCCACTTTTATTCACCATAGTGCTGGAAGTTTTAACCAGAGCAGCTAGGCAAGAAGAGGAAATAAAAGACATCCAAACCAGAAAGGAAGAAGTCAAATGGCCTCTATGTGAAGATGACATGACATTATGTATAGAAAACCCTAGAGTCCCTTAAAAAACTGTTATGTCTAATAAATTAATTCATTAAAGTTTCAGGATACAAAATCAATACACAAAAATCAGTTGAAATTCAATATACTAATAGCAAACTATCCAACAGAGAAATTAAGAAAATCCTTTTTGTAACTGCATCAAAAAGAATAAAATACTAAGGAACAAATTTAACCAATGAGGTGAAACACAAGTGCACTGAAAACTGTAAGACATTGTTAAAAAGAAATGGAGGAAAACACAAATGGGAAACATATTCTATAATCATGGCTTGGAAGAATTAATATTGTTAGAATGACCATAGTACCAAAAACAACCTATAGATTCAATATAATACCTAGTGATATTCTAATGAAATTTTCACAGAAATTTACATGAAACCACAAAAAACTCAAATAGCCAAAGCATTCTTAAGAAGGAAGAACAAAGGTGGAGGTATCATGCTACCTGAGTTCAAACTGTATTACAAAGCTCTAATCATCAAAACAGAATGGTTTTGGCATAAAAACAGAGACATAGATCAATAGAACAGAATTCAGAGTCCAGAAATAAACCCATGTGTATATGGTCATTTAATCTGTGACATAGGAGGCAAGAATAAACAATGGAGAAAAGACAGTGTCTTCAGTAAACTATTGGGAAAACTGGACAGGCACACAAAAAGATGAAAATGGACCCCAATGTTACACCACACACACACACACACACACACACACACACACACACACCCTAAATGGATTGAATACTTAAATGTAAGACCTAAAACCATTAAAACCCTGGAAGAAAACATGGGAGCAAACTCCCTGAAATTGGTCTTGGTAATGATTTTTGGATTTGACACCAAAAGCAAAGGCAACAAAAGCAGAAATCAACATGTAATACCACATCAAACTAGAAGGCTGTAGAGCAAAGGAAACCATCAACACAATAATATAGCAACCTATGGGATGAGAGAAAATATCTGCAAATAATTGATCTGATAAGTGGTTAAATATTTTAAAAAATCATACAACTCAACAGATAAAAACAATCTGATTTATGGGCACCTGGGTGGCTCAGTCAGTTAAAAGCCCAACTCTTGGTTTTGGCTCACATGATGATCTTGAGGATTTGTGAGTTAAAGTCCTGTGATGGGCTTCTCTGTCTCCCTCTTTCTCTGCCCTGCCCTTCCTCTCACTGTCTCTGTCTCTCTCAGGATAAGTAAACGTTAAAAAAAACTAAAAAAACAAAACCAAAAAACCTGATTTAAAAATGGGCGGAGAATCTCAATAGACATTTTTCAAAGAAGACATAAAGAAGGTCAACAGGTACATGAAAAAGAGCTCAACAGCATTAATCATCAGGGAAATACAAATCAAAGCAACAATGAGATATCATCTCACACTTTTTAGAATGGCTATTATAAAAAGATAAAACAAATAAAAAGTGTTCATGAGAATACAGAAAGAAAAAAGCACATTTGTGCACCACTGGTGAAACTGGTGGGGTACTAGAGAAAACAGTATAGAAATTCCTCAAAAAATGAAAAATACAACTACCATAGATCCAGCAATTCCATTTCTGGGTATTTACTGGAAGGAAACAAAGTCCTATCTCAAAAAGATATCTGCACCTCCATGTTCACTGCAGCATTATTTACAATAGCTAAGACATGGAAACAACCTAAATGCCCATCAATAGATGAATAGATAAAGAAAATGTAGTATATATACAACAGTGGAATATTATTCATCCATAAAAACAAAAGAAATCCTGCCATGTGGGAGGGTTTGGGGGGCATTATACTAAGTGAAATAAGCCAGAGCAAGACAGTACTATGTGATGTCACCTATATGTGGAATCTTAAAAAAAAAAGGCATAGATACAGAGAACACATTGGTGTTTGGTAGAGGCAGAGGTTGGGTGTGGGTAAAATAAACAAAAATGGTCAAAAGGTACAAATGTCCAGTTATAAAATAAGTCCTAGGGAAATAATGCACAATGTGGTGACTATAGTTAACAATACTATATTGTACACTTAAAAGTTTCTAGGAGAGTAGACCTTAAAAGTTCTTATCTCAGGGGAAAAAAAATACTACTATGTGCTGTAATGGGTGGACGTTAACTAAATTCATTATGTGATCTTATTTACTTATTTTTTTATTTATTCATATAAAATCATTGTGTTGTACACCTAAAATTAATGCAATGATGCATGTCATTTTTGTCTCAATGTAAAAAAATTAGTGTTCCACATAGGTCCAAAAGGGCCAGATCTTTATACTCCTACCTTGCTCAGTCAAGAGAAGTGGGTTGCTCTCAACTCCATATGGGTGGTTCTCTGCAGCCGAGGCAGAAGGAGCTGATAGCTGGACACTGTCTGTGCATCAGATCTGGAAAGTACACCCAAATGTCTACCATAGGAACTAATACAAATGTTTCAGGTTATGGCAATTATGAATAAAGTTGCTACCAGTAGAGTAAAAAATAAATAAATGGAAACATTGATTTTTAAAAATCAAATTTTGGAATATAAATAGACAAACTTCCAAGTTCTAAAAGTAAAGTCAAGGCAATGAAAAATACAAAGACCCGCTGTCCTACGATATTGCTCAGATTACAGAATTTCTATTTCTTTGGCTACGAACAGATTTAGGTTAAGTTTTTCTAGTGATTAGTGACATCTAGTGGCACTTCTTGGTATAGAAAACAATAATTTTAAAACCTGTTTTCTCCGTTTTATCAAGAAATACCAGTTGTTAAATTTGTATGAAAAGAACAGATATTATAGGTGCACTAGAAATATTGAAATACTAAATAAACCATTTAAAATATGTTAAAATAGTGACATAGGAAACAACCAAATGTAATGAGTGAGGCGCTACCTAACAGTCTCCACATTAATAGCTCAGATGTTCGAAACTAGACATTAGATGCAGATTTTGAGAATTAAGCCCTTGTCTTTTTATCAGAGATGATTAGACTCAAAGAATCAAAGGCACTTCTCAAACCACAAAGAAATTACAAGCGCCGATCATTCCAGTGTGGGACCAGATGATATTACTGCTCGCTTGAAGGTAGAAATGAGTTGTTTGTTTTTGTTTTTGTTTTGTTTTGTTTTGTTTTCATTTTTATGTTAGCTAACATACAGTGGATAGAGTATGCTTTTGGTTTTGGGGGTAGATTCCTGTGATTCATGGCTTACATACAACACCCGGTGCCATCCCAACAAGTGCCCTCCTCGGTGCCCATCACGCATTCCCCCCCTCCTCTGCCCCCCATCAACCCTCAGTTTGTTCTCCATATTCAAGAGCCTTTTTTGGTTTGCCTCTCTCTGTGTTTGAAACCGTTTTTCCCCACTTCCCTTCCCCCATGGTCCTCTAAGTTTCTCAAGTTCCACCTATGAGCAAAAACATATGATATCTATCTTTCTCCGACTGACTTACTTCACTTAGCATATTACCCTCCAGTTCTATCTACATTGTTGCAAATGGCAGGATTTCATTCTTTCAAAATGAGAATGTTGTAAGAACATTTAGTCCAATCACGTAAAATAACCAATTCACTCATAGCCTGCTTTACATCTTTTAAGCTCTAAATCTTGATGGTTGGGTTCACTTCACTGGCCCCTCAAACTTGTTGACCCAATTTTTGGTGTCATTGTTCTATTGAAAGTTCACTTTTTAATTTAATCTGTTACCTTGAGGCTGAGGTTTATTTCCAAATGTATTTACTTGTTGACTGATTGGCTGACTCAATAATCTATGCTTTGGAAACAGCACTGCCAGGCCCCTGGAAAGGTTCCAGAGAAGCACTAATCTGGGAATCATGAGCCCTGCTCTGTCACTGTCCCTATGAATGCAGGTCACACTTAAGTGCAGGTTTCAATTGTTTTATCTTAAAAATGCGGCAAATAGAGGTGCCTGGGTGGGTGGCTTAGTCGGTTAAGCCCCTGACTTTCCGTTTCAGCTCAGGTCATGATCTCACAGTCTTAAGAGTTTAAGCGCCCCCTGGAGCTCTGCCCTGACAGTACGGAGCCTGCTTGGGATTCTCTTTCTCTCTCTCTCCTCTCTCTGCCCCTCCCCTACTCATGCTGTCTCTGTATCTCTCAAAATAAATAAATAAACTTAAAAAAAATGAGGCAAGAAATTTATTGGTCTTTATAACTATGCTGTTATTATACCATGGCCTTATAATAAGTACATTATTACTACAATGCTGTATCATATTATTAATATTATTTCCTACTCAATCACATACTTCAATCTTGGAAATTACAAAGGTAATATGGTATTTTTCTCTGGGAACTTTAATCCAGTTAGAAGCCTTAAGGATTATCACAGAGATAGGAAACCTAAGATAGAAAGGAATTTTTAACTGTTCTACAAAATTGACAAAAATGAAAATACTGATATATGTTATTTAAGAGAAGTCTAAATACATACAGCACTATAAACATTTTAGACCTATGGAACAATATTCTGCTAGCTGTTGTCACTGGATTTTTAGCACTTTGTTTCTTGTTCAGTTTTCAACTTCACGAGTGTAAAATTAGGGAGGTAAATTATGATACTCATTTTAAAGAGATGGGATTGGTTGTTTTAGAAGAAGTTTTACTAACTCACTATTGCTATACAATATTTGAATTGCTAATAGTTTACATGCATCACTCAAATACAAATTAGATACGTGCAATCAGTAAAACACTTTATATTTGTTTTTATTACATTGTGTAGCATAAATTTCACTGGGATATTTTTGTGAGAGAGCACAAAACACCTTTTCTACGTATCATTTTCTACAGTGAAAATGCCAAAGCATCACACTTTTTTTCAATGTACTTCTCACCTCCATCTTCAAAATTAGGGGGTAGATGTATTTCTGAAGAGCCAGAATAAATATTATTTGATTTTATAATCTTGATTTTTAAATATCAAGGTAAAAGATAGAGTTTCAAAATAGGTGATTTCAAACATCATTGTAGGTAGAGCAGTTAAAGACATCAACCAATAGTTTTTTAACTTCTTTGGTGATAAGAATCATAAGGGACATTTGCTCAAAATACAGTTTGGTATGTCCCCTTCCCTGATCTGCTGAATTGAAATCTTCAGATATAATCATATTTAAGTAATGATAAGGCAGTGAGCATTGAATCACTTCATGTGCAACGTCTGGCACAGTGTAGGGCATAATATAAGACCTAAAAAGTATTAGCTGTGGTTATTCCTTACCATCATTATCATTATTACAATGATTTTAATCTTATAATTGATATCATCATTTAGAAAAAATATATTCACACTAGAATATTTGTGTAGCTTTTAAAGCCCTAGAAAAATTCAACTGGGAAACAAAAATAAGTCGTACTCATGTTTTCATATTTATTTTTTATAAATCTTGAAATAAAAATGTTTTGGAAGTTTGTTTTTTGTTTTGTTTTGTTTTGTTTTGTTTTGTTTTTTTGGTTTTTTTGGTTTTTACTTCAAAGAGTTATACCACCATCTGGTGGCAAAATGACTACAGAGCAAAGACCATAAATTACCAGCTTGTTCCACAGTTATGAAATATTTAAAAATTATGTATATGAGAGCAAACAAATTAAGTTCTGCAAATATTGGTCAATAGGTGTGAATGAATGGATGGAAAAATAAAAAAATTAGATTCCTAAGGAGAGAAGTAAAATTTAGAAATCTAATTCTACGTTGAGAAGTGAAATCTTTCAGAGGCAAGAAGTTGGCAGGTTCCTGTCTTGACAGGTGCACAAGCCACTCCAGGGCCTGTAAAGAGCCCAGTGACCAGCTTCCCTGTGAGCTTTGAAAAGTCTGTCCTATCTGGGCATCAAGGGTCCTGGTGAGAGAGAACACAGCTAAGGTAGGACCCTGGACAAATGTGTAAGCCAATGGACGCTCACCGTAACAAATCTGTACATGTAGACATCACATACAGAAAATGAACATTCCTGAAGTTATTTTGTAAGTGTCTTTTTCAAACCCCCTTAGAAAAATACTTAAGATGAAGTTTACATCAAATCTCAGCTTTCTACTTCCCCTCTCAGAACATCTTGATATTCAAAATGGTGGGATAATTGGCTTTGAATGTCGGCACAACTTTCTTGAAAGTTTTATATTATTTCAATTTAATTCAAAATGAGTAGCCAAAAATGAAACATTTATCTAATCTACCACCTTACGTGAAATACTTTGATTTTCATTATTCTTGTGATAGCTTTCATTGACTCAAATATAGGTTTTACGACTTACCAACATCTTTCCAACCAGATGCAAACTAATTTTGAAAGCGATTTGGCATAAAATAATTAAGGGCTTGTAAGCTCCTTAGTGTTTTCCTTTTTTTCTTTTAATGAAACTTCTTTGAAGCCGCCTTGACATTTCCTATTTCTCACTCACCAGTGTCCAATTATCACTCTATTAACATACACACCAATAGTGGCTTTCTTAATTTACTTTACCACACCAAAAATTAGCAGGAGATTACTCATGAATGTGGGGGGGGGGGCGAACATTTCCTATTATAGAGTTCCCTGAATTTAGAGAACCATGAAAATCCATAAACTAACATAATTTGAAAAAATGTCCCCTCCCCCCTTTTTTAAGCATCCTTAAAAATGGGAAGAGACAAAGATGAAACCTGAAAAGACCATCAAAGACTCCTGGCTATCGTGTGTGGTAATGTAATGATCCAAGTCTTCAACAGAGCATATTTATTATTCAGTGGTTATTAAAAACTTTCTAGATGCAATGCACGAGGCATCTGTGTATACTGATTAAGCTAGACCTGAGAAATGTGGTTGTCAAAGAGCTTCTTGGATAAGGAGAAGACAAAAACACCATGGGAACAATTCAAGGCATAATAGCAGCAGCTAGCAGATTTCAAAGATGGGAGAGCTTAGTTCTGAGTGCACCACCCCAGGGCTACTCATGCTTTCTCTCCTGGCCAATTACTACTTAACACAGTAGGACTATTCTCACCTTCTAGAAACTTGCCCTCTTTTGGCTGCTGCTGACGACCAGTTGCTGATGCAGGAAGACAACTTTTTCTTCTACCCATCTACGTTTTTGGCCAAGGCCCCTGTAACAAAAGACAGGTTAACCAGAAAAAAAAAAAAAAAAAAAGCTTACACGTTTTTATTATGAGTTTCACGTGACACAGGAGGCTTATAAGGAAGTGAAGATCCACAGAAGTGTTGAAACCTGAGTGTTTTTATGTTAAGCTTGATGAAGAGTGAAAAGTCGTGGGACACAAATGGGTATGAGCTTAGTGAGGTAAATTGGGAGAATAAGCAAGGCTTGTTCTTCCCCATTCCTTTCAGAGTCATGGAGAAAGGGATGTGCCTTTCCTCCAGGTACAGGGAGGGCACCTGTCTCATGAGCATTTTATGCCCTGAGTCCCGGGAAAGTCATAGAGTCCTTCCTGCATATGCTGTATCTCAAATTTCTTCAGAATAAATATTCAGTATGCTAACAGTGTCATCTTTTGGAGTAGTGTGTCCTGAACCGTGTCAATGTTTAAGACCCGTAGCCTCTATTTTAGGGGACCACAATTAGATTCATCATAAAACAGTACTCACTTGATGGCTTCAGATTCCAAGAGTAAATTGTTCTGCAGACTTCTTCGGAGACACGGAAAGCATGATATTTGAAATGAGATAAAAAGGGTGATTATTAGATGGGCAAAAAGAAAAGCCCACACAAATAGCCCTGGGACAACAGGGAAATAAAGGTGTTTTGAGAAACTGTGAAGTCAGCATGGCTGCAGCAGAGAAAAAGAAGAGTAAACCAAGAGGCCGAGCAGGGGCTGAATCACACCGCCTTTGTTGATTCTGTCCTAAAAGCAATGGAAAACCGTTGAAACTTAAAGCTGGTGATGAATTGATGATGTTTCTCTTCCAAATGAAAGTTTCCTTCAGACAGTTCCTCACCACCAAGTGCCATGACTTGTAGCTCATATCCAGGACATCTGCTTCCAGAGTCCATTTATCAGGTGTGGGCATGTGACTAACGTCAGCAGACCCACAAGTGGCAGGTGACTAATGAACTTGGGGCCAGTCTGCATATGATTTGCTAGGCCAAACCGATCCCTTTCTCAGGAATTTCAGCTAATACAGATAAAATTCCAGTTATTAGAAGCTATCATATAGCTGAGAATCTGTCCAGAGAAGCCATGATTAGTTGGTAACATTCCTAAAATTAGGATTGATTTTGACTTGGAAGTAAAATCAGGTACCTCTGTAATTATTGAGTCATTTGTAAGGAACCTCTTATATATACCAACACACATGCTACCTTTTTATTCAATATCTGAAACCAAGATTTTTGTCTGTTTCTAAAAAGGCAAAAATGTATAATATGAATTTATTTACTTCTACTTAATGAAGTTTTCACTCTTATTTTTTCTTTCCCCAACCCACAAGCTTCCTGCTGTGTTAGATAAAAATGAATTTCATGACACAGCAAAGAATTTGTGCGTGTGTGTGTGTGTGTGTGTGTGTGTTGTCTATATACATATGCATCTCACTGTCACTTTCCAGGAAAACTATTTATTTTTTAAGGAGAGAAAATTGGGAGAAGATCTAATTGCTTAAATATAATAAGAGGTTTGTTAAATAAAGAAAGATTTGGGGGTTGAATTAGTGATGAGTATATCTAAATTTTGTTAAATGTAATAGATAAATAATAGGTCAAAGTGAAACAAAATGTTGTCCAAGAAATAAAAAGTAATCATAATATACTAGATTTATTCTGAAAAACCAAAACCAAAATTTCACTCTTACTAAATTGAAAGGATGTGTGTGTATGTGTGTATGTGTGTAATGGGAATGGAGAGGGGATAGGAAAAAGGTATAAATCCTCATCTTCCAAAAAGGGAAGTCAACAGATAATTTCAAAGAGAAAATACACAAAGTATAAACACTTATAAATGTGTTATATGCAGATACAAAGGTAGATACCAAAATATCAAATTGAAAAATTCAAAGGGGTTGCCCTTGGAAGCAAGAAGTAGAATGGCAGAGAGTAAAGTGCCTAATAGAGCCATTTGATAGTTTAAGCATTGTGTCAGAATTTCCGTAAATAAACACCAATGATGAGAGGAAAGAAAAAAAGGAATGAAAAATAGAAGAATCTAGAAGCATATCACAAAAAGAGAAGACATGTCTTTCCATATGGTTTGAATTTGTAACAACTAAGGTATATCATAATTATAATAAAAGACTTATTTTAAAAACTAGATATCTACAAAAATAAAAAATTCACTAACACACTGGTCCAGCCAGCCCATTCTATAGTGAAGATTTTAGTATTAACAGCAGCTTTTGGACAGATTTAAGGAAAGAGACAAACCTTTTTGTTCCTTTAGTTTTATCACTATGGGGTTATATTTACATTCCTTTTAAATATTTTAAATGTATAGACACTTTATCCCACCAATGTAAATATTATTTTTCTCTCTTCCCTGTTCTGGGGACAGTAATATGTTCTTCAACTATTACAGGGACTTGAATATTTCAAGAAGTATTTTTACTTAATTACCTGATTTTGCTCATGAGGCTTCTTTTAAAAATCATATTAGTATTTTAAACTCTAAAAAAAGTAGGTGTAGAGGGAACATACTTCAACATAATGAAGGCCATGTATTACAAACCCACAGCTAGCATCATACCTGGTGAAAAATGGAGAGCTTTTCCTCTAAGATCAGGAATAAGACAAGGACATCCACTCTCATCACTTCATTCAGCATAGTACTGGAAGTCCTGTCCACAGCCATTACACAAGAAAAAGAAGTAAAAGGCAACCAAATTGGTAAGGAAGAAGCAAAGCTTTCACTATTTGCAGATGGCATTTTACTTTCAATAAAAAACCATAAAGATTCCACCACAAAAACGTGAAAACCAAAAACCAAAAACCAGAACTGATAAAATGAATTGAATAAAGTTGCAGGGTACAAAATTAATACACAGACATATGTTGCATTTCTATACACTAATATGAATAAGCAGAAAGAGAAATTAAGAAAATAACTCCATATACAATTGTTCCAAAAATAATACAATACCTAGGAATAAACTTATCCAAAAAGTGAAAGACCTATATTCCAAAAACTATAAAACACTGATCAAATAAATTGACAATGACATAAACAAATGGAAAGGTATTTCATGCTCATGGATTAGTATTGGTAAAATGTGCACACTGCCCATAGCAATCTATAGATTTAAAGCAATCCCTATTAAAATATCAACAACATTTTTCATACAACTAGAACAAATAATCCTGAAATCTGTATGGAACTACGAAAGACTGTGAATAGCCAAAGCAATCTTGAGAAACAAGAACAAAGCTGTAGGTATCACAATCCTACTTTTCAAGATATACCACAAAGCTGTAGGAATCAAAACAGTATGGTACAGGCACAAAAATAGACACATATATCAGCGGAACACAACAGAGAGCCCAGGAATAAACCCATGCTCTTCTAGCCAATTAATCTACAATAAAAGGAGGCAAGAATGCACAATGGGAAAGGATAGTCTCTTCAACAAATGCTGGTTGGAAAACTGGACAGCTACATGCACAAGAATGAAACTGGACCATGTTCTTAGACCATCCATAAAAATAAACTCAACATGGATTAAAGACCTAAATGTGAGGCCTAAAATCCTAAAACTCCCAAAAGAAAACATAGGCAGTAATTTTTTGACATCTGCCACAAAAACATTTTTCTACATACATCTCCTCAGACAAGGGAAACAACAAAAATAAACTATTGGGGCCATACCAAAATAAAAATCTTTTGCTCAGTGAAGGAAACCATCAACAAAATTAAAAGGCAACCCACTTAATGGGAGAAGATATTTGCAAATAATATATCCAATAAGGGGTATTATCCAAAACATATAAAGAATTTATATAACTTAACACCAAAACAAACAAACAAACAAACAAATAACAATCCCATTATAAAATGGGAAGTGGACCTAAATAGACATTTTTCCAAAGAAAACGTAAAGAGGGCCAGCAAACACATGAAAAGATGCTCAACATCATTCATCATCAGGGAAATTCAAATCAAAAACAGAATGAGATATCCACTCACACCTGTCAGAGTGACTAAAACAAAAAACCCAAGAAACAACAAGCATTGGCAGGATGTGGAGAAAAAGGAACCCTTGTGCACTGTTCATGGGAATGCAAACTGGTGCAGCTACTCTGGAAAACAGTATGGAGTTTCCTCAAAAAATTAAAAATAGAACTATGCTATGACTCAGTAATTGCACTACTAGGTATTTATCCAAAGAAAATAACTATGCTAATTCAAAAAGACGTATGCACCCCTCTGTTCATTGCAGCATTATTTACCATAGCCAAGTCATGGAAGCAATCCAAATGTCCATCGATAGATGAATAGTCTAAGAAGTGGTATATATATATATATATATATATATATATATATATACCACTTCTTTTTCTTTTTTTTTTTCAACGTTTTTTATTTTTATTTTTGGGACAGAGAGAGACAGAGCATGAACGGGGGAGGGGCAGAGAGAGAGGGAGACACAGAATCGGAAACAGGCTCCAGGCTCCGAGCCATCGGCCCAGAGCCTGACGCGGGGCTCGAACTCACGGACTGCGAGATCGTGACCTGGCTGAAGTCGGACGCTTAACCGACTGCGCCACCCAGGCGCCCCAAT
Source organism: Neofelis nebulosa (assembly GCF_028018385.1). Classification (NCBI taxonomy): domain Eukaryota; kingdom Metazoa; phylum Chordata; class Mammalia; order Carnivora; family Felidae; genus Neofelis; species Neofelis nebulosa. Next base: position 82,797,818 of record NC_080785.1, on the reverse strand, counting down.
ATATATACCACTTCTTAGACTATTGGGAGTCTCTCTCTCTATATATATATATATAGAATGGGAGTCTATATATATATATATAATATATATATAGAATATATATATATAGAATATAGAATATATATATATATACATATATATATATATATATATATAGAATGGAATATTACTCAGTCATAAAAAGAATGAGATCTTGCAACAACATGGATGGATCTAGAGGGTGTAATGCTAAGGAAATAAGTCAATCAGAGAAAAACAAATATCATTTAATTTCACTCATGTTTGGAACTTAAGAAACAAATGAACAGATATAGAATAAAAGAGACAAACAAATAAACAAAAGAACCAGACTGTTGAATATGGAGAACAAACTGATGGTTGCCAGAGGGGCGATGGGTGGGGGGATGGATGAAATAGATAAAGGGGGTTAAGAATACACTTATCTTAGGGAGCACTGAGAAATGAATAGTATTGTTGAATTATTATTTTGTACACCAAAAAGTAATATAACATAGTATGTTAATTATATTCCTTTTTTTAAAAAAGTTTATTTATTTATTTTGAGAGAGAGACAGAGTGGGGAGGGGTAGAGAGAGAGGGAGAGAGAATCCCAAGTAGGCTCCATGCTGTCAGTGCAGGGCTAGATGAGGGGCTTGAACTCACAAACTGTGAAATCATGACCTGAGCTGAAACCAAGAGTTGGATGCTTAACCGACTGAGCCACCAAGGGACCCCATTAATATTTCAATTAAAAGAATCATATTGGTATTCTGACATGGGGAAATTTTTCACATTCTCCAACTTTACTAAGTACACTAAGTATCAGACAGTTCTGGTCTATTTTAATATAAACGTAGACTTTGGAATATGACTAGACAGGCTTCATTATGAGCTCTATCACTCAAAAGCTGTGTAGCTCTCATCACATTATGTTCTCTTTCTGAGTTTCAATTTTCTCATTTTAAAAATGGGAATTATAATATATACATTATAAGTGTGTAGTAAAGATTATAATTTATATAACGTACTAGGTACTCATTGAATGATTATCATTGCTATTAATTTTGGTTAGTTGGGAAAGAAAAGGAAACACATTGGAATTACATTCAAATTTCCTAAAACATAATGTCTCTTAAAATAATAGAGCTTGTGCTTTTCCTTGACATAAAATACAGGGAAATAGTACTGGGGCATTCCTAAAAGGCAGTCTATTTTCTGTTTGCTACAGGAATTGCTTTGGGACTCCTTTTAGGACAACTTGGGAAGGATATCAGCAGTTTTGAAAGATGTAAAGACTGAATTGGGTTTATAGTAAACACAATTTTCTTGAAATAAGGGACTCCTCCCATACCTCCTAACTATACTCTTTGCAAAAATAGGCCTTATGTGGAAGACAAAGGTATCCACAAAGTATTGGGAGGTGGAAATAGGGAAATGTACATTTGTATGGCGTGTGTACATCTTCTCCCTATGTATCTCTATATAGATGAATAAAAAACTAAAGCACTTTTTTTTTAATTTTAGAGAGAGAGAGAGAGAGAGCACGTGAAGGGAGAGAGAGAGACTCTTAAGCAGGCTCCACGCTCAGTGCAGAGCCAGACAAGCAGCTTGATCCCATGACCCTGGGATCATGACCTGAGCTGAAAAATCAAGAGTCAGATGTTCAGCCGACCAAGACACCCAGGAGCCTCCACAACACTCTAAATAGAGATTTTTCTATTATGGACAGGAAATGATAAAAGCAGAAGGCTGAGGACCCAAACCTGTCAGAAAAACCTGACTAAGTCTCATTAGTCATTTAAGAAATAAATCATAAATTGATCACAGTAGAAAGACATTTGTCTCCAAGGGACTGCTCAGTACATATTTTGTGTATCTTTCCGTTAGTGGGATCATCACTGATCAAAGAGTTCTTGTTAGTGCACTAGGTATAATCATGCAGTGTGTTTTCCATGGCCTTAAGCTGAACTTGTGGGCTCCACCAGAGGGCATTATTCACAAATGCTGCAGCAGGGGAAGCGCGCGCCCTCTCTCTCTCTCTCTCCCTCTACGCAAACACACACACATATGCACACCCACACATACTGTAAAATATATACTGTATATACTGTAAAAGCAGTCTGTAAAAATACTATAAATACATATATACTGCAAACATACATATGCACTATATATATACACACTATAAACACATACTGTATACACTGTTAAAATATACTTTAAAATACATATAATCTGTAAATATACATATATATTACATATGCTATATGTATATATATATATATATGTATATATACGTGTATATATATATATATATATATAGAGAGAGAGAGAGAGAGAGTGAGAGATTTGAATCTGGAATTTCCAGCCTGTTTCAGTCTCAGATCTTTTTTTCCTTTTGCAGGAGGCTAGATTCAGGTAGTTACAACATAATTCAAGCTAATATAACATAATTCATAACCTATTTCCCCTAAAAAGGGGGCAATAAGAAACACCAAATTTGATTTTCTAGAGAGAGGTTAATGACTAAGTAGGATATTTTAAAATATTTATAACAAAAAGATTTTTTAATTACATTTTTAAGAATGCTTGGATAAGTTACTTCCTTTATGGATCTGAGCTGCTTTATTTAGTCCAGACTTTGGAAGAAAGAAAAAAAACCCCACATTTTTAATGCCAACTTAACAGCATATCTCAGGCGGGGGAAGAAGTGATTGTGTGAGAAGTCACCCACGGCTGGAAAAGGTTGCTTAATAATGAATTCCACACAGCATTAGAACAAAACAAAACACTGAATAATAATTAACTTTGCCTCTTAGGCGAGTATCTTGAAATATTTATGCTATACTTAAAAACAATATTCCTGATGTCAAATTTATTCAGGGGATATGGGGAAACTGACAGAGGAGCCCAACTCAGGATTGCTCATCTCCCTAGGGTCTCCTGATCTCAGAGCACCGTGCGAACAAATATTCAACAGGGAGTGGGGTCAGGGCTCTCCACGGCCAAGTCAGGCTCAACTTTACCACGATTGGAAGAAAAAAACTTCCAATCTCTCTCTCATCTTCCAGCTCAAGATTTCAATAGTTAGTTTTAATGTTTCTGAGGACTATGGGTTTGAGGTTTTTGGTTTTTTTTTTTGCTTTAACACATGTGTATGTGGCCCTCAGCCCTGAATCTGTCCCATTGCACAAGGGGACCGCAAACATTAGCTCTCACTGGGTAAGATTTAACACATTGAAGGCAAGGTGATACTTTCCACAGTGACTTTTTTTCCTTTTTTTTTTTTTTTAAATGTTGTTATTTATTTTTGAAAGAGAGAGAATGAACACGAGTGAGGGAGGAACAGAGAGAGGGGGACAGAGGATATGAAGCAGGCTCTGTGCTGACAGCAGACAGCCAGATGTGGGGTTCCAACTCACAAACCATGAGGTCGTGACTTGAACCGAAGACAAGACACTTAACTGACTGAGACACCCGGGCGCCCCCTCCCCACCCACAGTGACTTTTGATAATGTTGACGATAGTGAGGAAGATGAAGAACAACACTATGCAAATAGAAAAAAAAGACAAGAGAGAAAACAGAAAACAATTATTCACAGTTAGGGCAATAGGGCCACATATGTTGCAACTGAGGCCTTAGATCTCAATGGAAAAATAATTTCTGTCTCAGTGACATATCTGAGTGCATCTAGGTGTTGGGATTTTTTTCTTCCTTGGGAACAGACAAACTTTCACATTCTGCTTACAAGAGTTCTGAACAACTGCAGGGACAGCAGCTCTGAACGTTCCTTTGAAGTATGTCAAAGGAAGCACTTCAGGCTCTACTAAAAGTGTGCTGCACCGTCATTAAAAGCCAATTAAAATTCAGGAACCAAAAGCATGTTTACACCAGGCTAGAACATTCTTTTTCATACATTAAAAGACCATCAAGCTATCTAAAATGATTTAGATAAATCATTTGACTAAAATTGTTTAGCCAAAAAGTTCCCCCCTTGTTTACTCATCAATGAATAAATCGTGGGGCCAATGCTATTCTTTTCATCTTAGCATTTTTAGTGCTTTTTAAAATTGAAGTTAAAGTTAATTTAAATAAAAAAAATTTCTAGATGTTTATTTTTGAGAGAGAGAGAGGCAGAGTATAAGTAGGAGAGGGGCAGAGAGAGAGGGAGACACAGAATTTGAAGCAGGCTCCAGGCTCTGAGCTGTCAGCACAGAGCCCGACATGGGGCTCTAACTCATGAGGTACGAGATCATGACCTGAGCCAAAGTCAGACACCCAAACAACTGAACCACCCAGGTGCCCCTTTCCCATTTTTTTAAAGGGAAAACTTTACCTGTCCAATATAATATTTGGTGTAAGAAATGGACTGTTTAAGAGAACTATATTCATTTGGATTAAACATCTAACATATACTTAAAATAAAAACTTGTATTCGGTGTCACCAACATTCAATGGACGCTGTTCCTAATTCTAAACTTCACCCCCATTTTCCCAGAGTCTATGGTTTTAATTGCCACTGACCTTCTCTAGCTTATGTTTCTGTACTTTTCAGTGGATTCTTGCAAATGATTTGTGGCAGCTGTGGCGATGCCCACTCCATGGAAACCTGCTGGCGGGGGAGCACAGCAGACTGACACCTTTAGCTCCCATTCCCATGAGCACAGGGGCCACCATGCCAAGGCTGCTCCCGGCCAATGGCTGAGCAGGGCAGGGGGACTAGAGCCAACCTGTGCCTGCCTCATGTGACACTCCTCTGATGAACAAATTTTCCCTAGAGCCTCTCCTCAGCTTGTCCAAGATTTTCTCAGAACTCTCCGGTGGTCTAAGGCTCCCTTTTTCCTCAGTCCTTGTCTTGTCATTCTTGACACTTCTCATCCTTCTGTCTCTGTCCGAAGGCTCTGCCTACCTGCTTCTCCTGCCCACTGCTTTATCTTTCACGGGCAATATCCCAAATCCCTTGCACATCCAGTCCTGCCCAGGTGTTTACTTCTGGAAGGATCTAAACTGACATGAATGAAGAAATATGAGGGCTTCCTGGTCCTCCCACAAAAGTGGCAGCCCACCAATTGCTGATGATCTCCTGAGTGGTGACTTTGGAAAAAGTACCCAAGGAGAGGAATAGTCTCGATAGTGTAATGACTTAGAGCATTGGAAAAATACAGAGTGAATAATGCCTACAAAGACAGCAGAGTTGACTGATTACCACTAAATTGAATTGATGTCTTCTAGAGGGATAAGGAGAAATTGAGGGCAGTTAACAAATAGCTAGATTTAAGTGTGACAGCCAGAGGGCTTCTTTGGTAGTTTACACAGAAGTTCTTTTTCCTTGCGAGGAAAGAGCAGATGTGGCGAGGAGCCAGATTTCATGTTAGAATTGCAGAACTCCAGAGACATCTAAATGTTCAGTAAAGACAATACTGGTGCCCTGAGGTCAGGACATTAGTTGGAAAAAACTGGAACTCTGACAGAATTGGAACACCTGAGTGAATGCTGACCCAGATGGCCTTAATGTTCTCTTCAACGTGACTAAACTTTAGAGAGACTTCTTCCCACCTTTAAGCTCCTGACCGACCTCTCTTTCCTCAGAGCATTTACTTTGGAAAATGTGTATTGTAATTTTTTTCTTTGACTCCTTGAGATATAAATCCTTTTAAAAGCCTCCTGCTTTTCAACTCAGAAAAATCTTTTTCAAGGACCAGAGGGACATCCCTTCCAAATATAATCATCAGGAAAGACAGTACGCCATCTTCTAGTCCCTGGGAGGGTAGGATCCTAATTTTCATAGACCCCAAATAGTAAACACAGATGGCCTAATAACAGAGGAAAACATTTGCAAACTCAGTGTGTGAGATACATGCCATCCATCAACCTTTCCAACCCCCGTATCTTCCAGCATTTTTTCACTGGTTAATCTCAGAGCCTAAAAACCTTCCTGCCCTTTGTTTGGATGGAGTGGAACTCAGACTGACTTCTGTCCTCTCTCCTTTGTTTCAATTGCCTTCAATAAAATCTTCCTAACCCTGTTTAATATTGTCCTGTGCAAGTTTTGCTTTGACAACACCCTTGAAAATTGTAGTTCTTCAGGTCCCTCTGACCCTGCCAAATTATACAGGGAAAGAGGCTGTCCTTCCTTAATGAGATCTAGCATTTCTTACGTGCACAAAGAGGCTTCAAGACAACAGGGGCCCCTCTCAAAAGTTACCCCTTCCCCCATCCTGGCTACAAAGCTGACAAGTACGATTAAATTCTGGCATCACTTAACTAGGGATATGATGGACTAGATAAGAGAGATTGCATTCTACACTGAAGAAACTACAAGAATGAGCTCCAGGTACAAACAGGAGCCGAGGGAGTTGAGATGTTGAGGATGCTTGATCAAAAGGGCCAGAATTAAAAGCTAATGAGAACATTTCATTGACTTGGCAGTCTTTTCTTGGAATACTATATTTTACACCTGTAAAGGCAGGGTCCTGTGAGAACCAGCATTCAGCAAGGCCATCAGGAATGCATCGGTGGTGTTCAGTGGCACCAGCATTCATGAGAAGTTCAGTGGTAGCTCATCTAGGAGTGACATGGCAGTTTGTAGGAGACGTGCTCACAGAGCTTCCCTAATGATTAGTATTCATGAGGATGACTTGGCCTTGAACTAAGTGAAGCTAGGTGGCAGTGCTTAAGTGCCATGTGCAAGAGACCCACAAGAATAAAGTAGTAGTTTGTGGTGGGGTGGGGGGTTTGGCCTTCAGGGAGGTATGAAGACTGTTAATGGAACATGACATCACCGGGAGCAAAATAGGCAGGTGGCCAATGAGTGTGCTACTTAGCATCTACAATCAGAAGAATCAGAAGCAGGCTAAAATGGAGGAGCAGGAAGCTGAAAGCTGTTGCCTCAATAAAAAGTGGCAATTCTTTGCTCAGTTATCAAACCTAAACCAATCTTGAGATCCAGAATCCACTGACTGAAGAGATGACCATATGCCTAGGAGGAACAGGTGTGCAACACCACAGCGAGCATACAATGTAATAATTCTCCAAATTATTTTTGGGACTTATAGCTATTTTGTCATGTGACCATATACTAGGGAAAGGGAAATAAATATCCAGATGTCTATTGGGTACAGAATCTGAGTTGACACTGATAGGTAGAGACTCAGCACATCATTGTAGTCCCCTAGTTAGAGAAGAGATTATAGAAGCCATGTAATAAATAAAATCTTGCTGAAGTCTGGCTTGGAGTGGATTCACTGTATCCACAAATACATCTGGTGGTCATTTCCTGGTCTCCAAATAAGTGAATTGTCATTTGGCAGTTTGAGCATTCTCCATACTGGGTCCTTGTCCTTCCTTCCTTCCTTCCTTCCTTCCTTCCTTCCTTCCTTCCTTCCTTCCTTCCTTTCCTTCCTTTCCTTCCTTCCTTTCTTGCCTTCCTTCTCCCTTCCTTCCTTCCTTACATTCCCTCCCTTCCCTTCCTTTCCTTCTTTCTCCCTTCCTCCCTTCCATTCCTTCATTTCTTCCCTCCCTTTCTTTCCACCCTTCCTCCTTCCCTCCCTTCCCTTCTCTTCCTTCCATTCGCTTCCTTTTCTCTCAGAGAGAGAGAGAGAGAGAGAGAGAGAGAGAGAATGTGAGCAGAGGAGAGGGGCAGAGGGAGAGAGAGACAATCTTAAAAAAGGCTCCACACTCAGCACATAGCCCAACACAAGCCCAATCCCACAACTGTGGGATCATGACCTGAGCCATAATCAAGAGTTGGACGTGCAACCAACTGAGCCACCCAGGCACCCCAGCCTTAACATATATCTGATTCACCATTCTGGCTCCTGAAGAAACTGAATGCATTTTGGAAAATGTAGACCACTATAAGCTCAGCCAAGTAGCAACTTTGGTCACAGTTGCTACACTACAGGATGTATTATTGCAAGAGCTGACCAGTAAGCCTTTAGCTACATGATATACAGACATGGGTTTTGCAAATGCATACTTTTTTTTGTAAGCTTATTTTGTTTATTTTGAGAGATCGCAAGGGTTAACAGTGAGGGAACAGAGAGAGAGAGAGAGAGAGAGAGAGAGAGAGAGAGAGAGAATCCCAAGCAGACTCCATGTGGCCAGCACAGAGCCCAATGTGGGACTTGATCCCACCACCCTGGGATCATGACCTGAGCAGAAATCGATCAGATGCTCAACCGACTGAGCCACCCAGATGCCCATCAAATGCATACTTTTTAAATTATGATCAGCAAAGATCAAGGAAAAGTTATAATCATGTGTAATGGACAACAATATTCACTTCTTCCTCAGGGCTGTATTAACTCTTCCCCCCCTTTGTCCTAATTTATTCAAAAGAAATCTGGACCATCTGAACATTTCACAGATTATCACACTGATGACATTAAACTGATTTGGGTAGAACAACGACAAAACCAACAGGTGGTTAGTATGTTAGAGAACTTGCTAAGATGTATTTCAGGGAACTTCTATTTTAGTCAAGTTTTTAGGGTCTAGTGGTCAGGGGCATTTGAGATGTCCCCTGCAAAGTAAAAGATAAATTGATACATCTTCCAATCCCTATCATATAAAAGGAAGCACAACACCTGATAGAAATTTTAGAGTTCTGGCTGAAATACATTGTGCACATAGAAATGCTATTATAACGCTTAAGTACAATAATATGGAAGTCTTCCAGCTTTGAATGAATCGCAGAGCAAAAAGGGTTTCACAGTTTGTCCAAGGTATGGTATAAGCAGACCTACCACTTGGGCCATGTAATCTGGCAGGCTTTATATTGTTGGAAATGTCAATGGTGAGAAAAGATGGAAGGTAAGTTTATGGCAAACCCCAGTGGGAAAATCATAATATGTGCTAGTGGGATTCTGGAAAAAAGCCATGCCATCTGCAATAGAGAATTATACTCCACTTGAGAATCACCTGCTGGCATAACACTTGGCCCTGGTACAGAAACTTGGCCATGGGGCATCAAGTGGCCAGGTGTCTGGAACTGCCCATAATGAGCTGAGTTCTCTTAGATCCACAATGACATAAGGTCAGAATGCTCAACAGCAGTCCATCATAAGTTAGAAATGGTACATGTGAGATCAAGTCTAAAGGACAACATAGGGCACAGGCCACCTGCATGAGCAGATGGCCCAAACCCCAGGTCACTTGCAATGATTTTACTAGGTGCTCCTTTGTGAGTAAAATCCCTATGAACAGCTGAAGAAAGAAGGAAAAACCCAAGCTTCATTATGGATGGACAGGCTCAGTATAGGAGTACCTACTGAGGCTGGATGATAGTGGACAGCGGTGTTGATTGGTAATAATAGAGACAATATCTTCCCAGTGGGTAAAGGTGCAAATGGAGAATGTGATCATCATTCTTTATAAAAAGGAAGTGACCTTAGGGGAGAACAGATATAGATTTCTGGATATTTGCTAATGGCCTAGTAGGCTGGTTGGGAGCATAAAAGGAAAAGACTGGAAGATCATAGATAAGAAAGTCTGGGATAGGGGCACCTGGGTGGCTCAGTCTGTTAAGCATGTGACTTCAGCTCAGGTCATGATCTCATGGTTCGTGGGTTCAAGCCCCACATCGGCCTCTGTGCAGACAGCTCAGAGCCTGGATCCTGCTTCAGATTCTGTGTCTCCCTCTCTCTCTGCCCTCCCCTGCTTATGGTCTGTCTCTTTCTCTCAAAAATAAATAAACATTAAAAAAATTAAAATTAAAAAAAGAAGGTCTGGGATAGCATGTGGATGGACGTGTTAGGAGTAGGCACTAAGTATAATTTTTGAATTTGGATGCTAACAGAAAGCATCCACCAAAGAAAAGGCACTGAACAATGAAGTAGACAAAATGATAGGACCACTTGACATGAGCCACTTTTGTCACTGGCCATTTCAGAACTGGCATTTTAGGTACATAAATGGAATGGCCACGGCCATGACACTGGTATTTCTTCATCTTAAGCCAAGATTAGCTAATGTTTATGTTTACTGGTTTGTCTTTTAATTTTTCCCCATACCTTTCTATTGTGCTTAGAATCTAAAAGCGAAGAATCACAGCAATTATATAAATAAGTCATGAAGTTCAGAAGAAAATTACCAATGCCAGAATTATGTAGCAAGACAGAGTTCTACCAGAAGCACAGTAAATTCCACAGAAAGTGAGCCTTATTTTGTTGATTGCATATTTTTAGATATTGACTCAGACTGAATTTTTAAAATCTTGTTTTAAAACTTGGCTAATTATAGCAGCTTTTTTTGGGGGGGGGGGTTGGGAAATTACATAAAATGGGTAGCAAATGAGTCAACAGAAAGTTTTTATTTAAGGAATGCAATGCTGTTGTCAATGTTCTTAGATCTGTAGGGAACTCTGCGGATTATGTGGTCCAAGCCTTTATTATGGGAAAAATAAGGCTTTGAGAAGGGAGATTGTGTTGTAGTTTAATTAATGGCAAAGGTGTGATTAGAATCCAGTTAATCTTACCGTCAAATGTTTTTCTACTAAGTAATAGAGTCTCTTGAACATAGAATCATGTTGTTTGAAATTACTACGGTTATGCACATGAAATTCATATTCCTTGAAACAAGTGACTTCTCAATTTCATTGATCTTAATGATGGCCCTGAATAACTCTTGCATTGTCTTCTTTCAAAAGAAGAATTAAAAATGCAATTCAAGAAAATGTTGGTCATACTGAAAAGTGGGAAAAGTGATAGCAGATTGAAAATTCCCAAATGACTAATTTGTCTCAGTCATTTGCTCACATATTTGCTAGTGAATATCTTTTGGAAAATGGTAATTCATCTATTTCACCCTTGTCACTCTTTCTTTGATTACCAGGTATCTTCCTGAGGTGAGGTTGTGGATTTTCCATCCTTAATTCTAAGATCTCATTTAAAATTTTTGTATGCTTTTGGTCAGTTTGATTACAACATCTCATCTTTCTGGGTTCTTATTTCTATTTCAGATTCTCAACTTCACGTTATTTCTGGGTCACTAGCTCACGAGCATTCCACAATGGCTTTCCTTAAACTTCTTTCTTTTCTTTTTTCAGATTCCTCGTCAATACAAGCAGTTTCATCATTTGGATGATGATACTGAGATCACAAGGTGATAAAACCTTATCTGAGAATAATTCTCCCCTTCTCTTTGTATTTCACAAGTTCAGTACACTTGCTGTAAAATATTTTTATTATGTAAAACAAATTTTGTGCCATTGGGATCACTTACTACTATATTCACTGGCAAAAAATAATTAATGACAAGAAATGTTTTGTCAAAATTTGTAAGAAAGAAGGTAGCACTTGTCTGAGATTTCAATGGAATGGTAGAGTCAGGAAGGGAATCTTATGTAAGTCTCAGAAAGTTTAAGCAACTTTTCACCTCTTCCGTTCTCTAGAATACCAAAACTCACGGAAGTCTTTTGCTATTATACCAATGTCATTCTGGTCTCTCAACTCTCTTACCTCTTTTTTCTCTTTCCACACTGCATTTCCTCTCAGGCTATCCCTTCACTCTCAAACCTCCTCTTCTCAAGTTCTAAGACGGATGCAGTTCTCTGTTCTGTCAGTGTGTCTCCTGATTTTAATTCCACCTAGTTTTTGCCCTTTTTCTCTTCCAGAGAAAAGGAAAGTGTGTGGGCACCTGTATGTGCATGTGTGTGCATGTATGTGGGTATGTGTTGGAGAAAGGGGTATGATAGGAAGTAATCAGGTGACTAAGGTAGCCATAACAGTTCACCCAGCTTAGCCAAATGTTAGATGGGCTTTTTCCTGTCTCTAGGTCCCTCTTGTCCCTTTCTTAGTGCCCGCTTAAGTTTTGTTTTTTACCAGCTTCATCAAGGTATAATTGATAGAAAAAGCCACATATTTAAAGGATGAGTTTGGACGCATATTAACACCTGCAAAACCATCACCACAATCAAGGTAACACACATTCATCACATTCTAAAGTTTCCTCTTGTCCCAGTTTTTAGTGGTAAGAATACTTAACATGAAATTTATCTACTTAAAATTTTTATGTACACAATACAGTATTGTCAACTACAGCCATTATATTGTACGGCCATCTCTAGAATTTGCTCATCTTGCATAACGGAAACTTGGATCCAATAGAACGGGAACTCCCCAGTGCTCATGGAGTAGTTAAATAGGAAGGATTTGCAATAGAGTCCAAACGTGATAATCCAAGAAACTGAAAGATGAGTTTTTTTGATGGCTTGCCTTTGAGGGGGAGAATGAAAGAGAAGATGGCGTGAAAGATGTTGTCCAGCGTTTTGCCATGGCTCTGGCAATAGGAACCACTGAGAAGTTTCTATAGGAACACATTATGGTCAGATCTGTATTTCAGGTAAGTGACAGGTGGCTGTGTGGACATGAGGCAGTGAGGCCATGAAGAGGCTTCTGTGCAAATCCAAGTAAGAGTTGAAAATTCTGAGGGAGGTTTAAATGAATTAAGTATTCTGGGTAGCTATAATTCAAGTTAATCTGCAAGTTCTAACTACTATTAAAAGGAAGTAATTCAATCGAATATGACTTTCTTTTAAATGTCTGCAGCAGTAAATTTGAGTAGCCCTTTTTAAGGCAAGAGTTGAAGTGTTCAAACCTCTAATCAATTGACAATATAGTTGAAATAATAATTTCACAGGAAGAACAGAAAATTAAAGTAAATTCTCCAGCTCAACAGAATAAAGCTGGCCCCACACCAGAAACTTTTCTTCATTGAAAGCAGAAATGTCATCTGAACATTTTGAGGTCAGTATGAGCTTGATAAGGAATTACATAGGCAATGAAAGAAAATTGGTCAATTTTGCTAATAATCAGTCTTGTCCCTGGTTCAGCTCTCTTGTTTCAAACTTTTAGGTGCAATTCTGTATACATTGAAGAAAATCTCTTATTTTTTGGAAACATGTTGTGAAGTATAGAGACTCTTAAAATATGCCTAGAAATATTTCACTTGTGAAATTTCCCATTCATAAACAAAAGACAGAATCAGATATGGTCATTTCTGAATGATAACACTTATTTCATAGCAGTGTCATTATTCCCCCAAATCAAATTTATGCCACTTTATGCAATCTGATTCTGATAATTATAAACCTGTCTTTTCAGCTCTTTTTTATCATTGCAAACTCTGCTTGGAGAATAGTTTTCTAGCATTTCTAGAATAAGCAAGACATTCATAACACTTTACCCATTTACAAGATTCCCTTACCCTTAACTCTTATTCTCTTGGTTTAGCTGGTAAATTCTATTCCCCTTGTAAGGCTTTACTCTTAGTTTTTCTTTCCTGTAATTTGCCTGATTTGACCTTGAAGAATTAGTTATTTCATCTTCATATTTAATGTTTTATGTGTTTCTTTACCTCTGTCCATTGGTTTTTACTTCCCTCTTTGTCAATTACATGTTCTATGGTCCAGCAATTTAGAGTAACCATGTCCTGAACCCCGAATTTCCTTGCGTATCTTTTGTCTAATCCATCTATTAAGACTGAATCTCATTAAAATTTACCATGTCTGTTCTCTTCTCTTACATATAAACACCAAGTCAAGGCTGGGGAAAGTCATGTGGCAAGGCAGATTCGTGTCACCGTGTGTTGTCACTAAGCTCAAAAGGGCCCCAGCATATACAGTATTAATTCTCTTTCTACTTGCTCTTCCCCTCCTCTGCAGTACTATTTAAACTTCCTTTATTCTCTTCAAACATCAAACCCCTATTCCCTTCCTCTTCACTGTAGGCAGATGACCTCATATCTTATCTCAATGAGAAACTCATAGCCATCAGAAGGAAACTCGCTTCATGTCCTCGTATCAAACATACAGTCTGTCTACATTTGTACTAATAATCTCCTTTTTCTGCTGTTCACTAGGGAAGCAGCTTTTTACCTTGGTTACATACTGACAATATCTAGGGAGCTTTAAAAATCCCTTACGCTTGGCCCAAGAGGCAGGGAGGATGATTTAAATAGTCTGGTTTGGAATTTGGGTATCCGTGTTTTTTAAAGCTCTTTGGATGATTCTACTGCGGAGTCAGGGCTGGGAGCTGACTGTTGGGGAAATTTTCCTTTCTCCTCCTGAAGGGGGGTTGTTGCACAAGTATCTGGGTTCCATCTTCTCATATTGCACACTAAAATGTATTCATTGCCTCTTCTCTGTATATAGCCAGGTTGGAGAGAATCGTTCCCTCTCAAGTATGTCCTTCCACATTGACTTCGCAATTTATTTAATCCTGTCTCATCTTAAAAATCAAACCAAACCAAACCAGCTGACCGACCAACCAACCAAACAAGAAACTTTAGATTTCTTCTTCATACCTGTGATGGCCGGTTTTACACATCGAATGTAGTGGCCGGTTATCCAAACACGACTTGAAGCACCCTGTGATAGTATTTTGTAGAGGTGATTAGCATCTCCAGTCAGCTGACTTTAAGTGAAGAGCTTGTTCTCAGTATTCTGGGCAGGCATGCCTGATCTCATCAGCTGAAAGGCCTTAAAATCTTTTAAAAGCTTAGATTCCAAATGAAGGAATACCACCTGTGGACTGCACTGTCCACCTTCTGCCTGAGTTTCTAATCTGCCCTGATACAATACAAATATCTAAAAAGAATTCAATACGTGTTGAGTCCATTGTTAAAAATTGGTTTCTGTCCCCATCATTCCACTGAAACAACCTACAGAAGTTATAATTGACCTTATGTTGCCAAACACACTGTTCGTTCTTTTTCCAAAAGCTAAATTTTTAACTCTTTAATACTTAATTCTTGCTCTTTTGAAGTTGTGTTCTTTAAATGCTTATTTATTTTTGAGAAAGAAAAAAACACAAATGTAAGCAGGGAAGGGGCAGAGAGAGAGAGAGAGAGAGAGGACTCCAAGAAAGCTCTGCACTTTCAGAACAGAGCCCTAAGCAGAGCTTGATCTCATGAACCTGAGTTGAAATCAAGAGTTGGACGCTTAACCGACAAGCCACCCAGGTGTCCCTGAAATTGATTTAAATTGTGAAAAAAAAATACACAAAAGAGTGTGTGGTTTAAATAATAATTCTTTTGCAAGTATATGTATAATCACCACACAGATTAAGAAATAGGACATTGCTAGTATCTTCAAAATCCCCTAAACACTATTCCCTAATGACACCTACTTTATTCCTGCAGGAGGAAACCTATTCTTTCATGATAATCAATCCTTTAATTTTTTTCATGGCTCTTAGAACCATGCTGTATTTTGGCGGGCATTTTACTTTTCCTCCGTGTATTTGTGAAATGCATTCATATTGATATGTATAGTTCTGGCTTATTCATTTTTACTGTCTTGAATTATTCTGTTGCATTGCTGCACTACAAAATATCCATTTTATTACTGATGGATTTGGGGGTTGTTTAGAGTTTGGGGCTACCATGAATGATGCTGCTATAAATACACTTATAAGGATAATATTCAAAAGACTTAACGATGTTTATGGCAAGGTCACACACCAGTCACAAGTTGCCAAGACCATCTGAATGGAAGCCGGACACTGCACCAGTATGTATTGGCTAAATAACCATCTAGCGTACTTGAATACGTGTGCTGACCAACATGTTCAAGAGGTTTTCTGATGGCTGTAGTTTTTCTGATGTCTGAGCGCCATCACTGAATTGTAGGGGATGGAAATCTTCAATATACAAGGAAATTTCTGGCTATTTTTAAAATGGTTGTACCAATTTATACTTATGTCATTGAACACTTAATGAGAATTCCATTCCAACATTTGGCTTCCTCAGACTAGATTTTTTTTTACTCATGTATGCGCATGTTATATCATTGTAGTTTAAATGGAATTACCCTGGAAAATAATATTTCTTAACCATTTGGATTTCTTCTCATCTAAAGTATGTGTCGAATTGTTTTTCTTATATTTCTATTATGTTGCTTTTCTTTTACCTCTGATTTGTGTTATATATTTTTCACACTAGTCTATTTTTTTTTGCTCATTTATCTTCTATATCAAATATCTTTTCTAATTTTTTGACTTTTTTAACAATCTCTTTATAGTGTCTGAGGAACAGAAGTCTTAACTTTTATGTAGTAGTATTTACCCAATTTTCCTTCTGGTTAGTGTACCTTGTTTAAGAAATCTTTTCCTCATCTAAGTTTATGAAGTTATTTTTCTAAATTATCCTCCATATGTTTTTATAAATTCACCTTTCATATTTAGGTCTTTAAAATTATATGGATTTTATCCTTGAAAACTGTGAGAGACAGGGTCCAATATCATTTATTTTTATTTTTTTAAGTGGCTACCCAATTGACTCCTGCTATTTTTTTTTAATATGAAATTTATTGTCAAATTGGTTTCCATACAACCTAGGGCTCCTCCCAACAGGTGCCCTCCTCAATGCCCATCACCCACCCTCCCCGCCCTCCCACTCCCCATCAACCCTCAGTATAATTCTCAGTTTTTAAGAGTCTCTTACGGTTTGGCTCTCTCCCTCTCTTTTTTTTTTTCCTTCCCCTCCTCATGGTCTTCTGTTAAGTTTCTCAGGATCCACATAAGAGTGAAAACATGTGGTATCTGTCTTTCTCTCTATGACTTATTTCACTTAGCATAACAGTCTCCAGTTCCATCCACGTGGCTACAAAAGGCCATATTTCATTCTTTCTCATTGCCAAGTAGTATTTCATTGTGTATATAAACCACAGTTTCTTTATCCATTCCTCAGTTGATGGACATTTAGGCTCTTTCCATAATTTGGCTATTGTTGAGAGTGCTGCTATAAACATTGGGGTACAAGTGCCCCTATGCCTCAGTACTCCTGTATCCCTTGGGTAAATTCCTAGCAGTGCTATTGCTGGGTCATAGGGTAGATCTGTTTTTAATTTTTTGAGGAAACTCCACACTGTTTTCCAGAGCGGTTGCACCAGTTTGCATTCCCATTAACAGTGCAAGAGGGTTCCCATTTCTCCACATCCTCTCCAGAATCTATAGTCTCCTGATATGTTCATTTTAGCCACTCTGCCATGACATGGTATCTGAGTGTAGTTTTGATTTGTATTTCCCTGATAAGGAGCGACATTGAGCATCTTTTCATGTGTCTGTTGGCCGTCTGGATGTCTTTAGAGAAGTGTCTATTCATGTTTTCTGCCCATTTCTTCACTGGATTATTTGTTTTTTGGGTGTGGAGTTTTATGAATTCTTTATAGATTTTGGATATAGCCCTTTGCCTGATATGTCATTTGCAAAGGGAAGGGAAAAGCAAAAATGAACTTTAAAAGCAACATTTAAAAGCAAAAATGAACTATTGGGGCCTCACGAAGATGAAAATCTTCTGCACTGCAAAGGAAACAATCAACTAAACTAAGAGGCAACCAACAGAATAGGAAAAGATATTTGCAAATGACTCCTGCTATTTAATTGCAAATTCATGGGGATTTGCAGATCTGCTTCATCTCCTCTGTTGTATATAAAGTATGCATTGTGTGTGAGTATGCTGGTCTCACCATTTCGTTCCATTGTTCAATTTATCACACAGTATCCTGTGTCAGCACTATATTCTTAATTTCTATATATATATTTTAAAATTAATGTTTATTTTTGAGAGAGACAGAGAGAAACAGAGTGCGAGCAGGGGAGGGGTAGAGAGAGAGGGAGACACAGAATCCCAAGCAGGCTCCAGGCTCAGACCTGTCAGCACACAGCCCAACGTGGGGCTCCAACTCACAGACTGTGAGATCATGACGTGAGCTGAAGTCGGACACTTAACTATCTGAGCCACCCAGGCGTCCCTTAATTTCTGTATCTTTATAATGTCTTAATATCTTTCTTGGCCCTGTGTTTCAACATAAATTTTATAATCAGTGTATCAAATTTCTCACACACTTAAGAAATGTAATTGCATTGAATCAATAGAATTGCGGTTTGGGAAGAATTTCAGATCACTACTATATTCAGTTTTTCAATCAATGAACATTGTATTTAGCTCTTATTTAACATCTTAATTTTTTTAACATTTATTTATTGCTGAGAGACAGAAAGAGAACACAAGCAGGGGAGGAGCAGAGAAGGAGGGAGACACAGAATCTGAAGCAGACTCCAGGCTCTGAGCTGTCAGCACAAAGTCCGGTGCGGGGCTTGAATCCACGAACCATGAGATCATGGCCTGAGCTGAAGTTGGATGCTTAACCAACTGAGCCACCCACGCGTCCTAGCTCTTATTTAATACCTTAATAAAATGTTATTATTTTTTTGGTAGAGGTCTTTGAACTCCTTCATTAATTTAATCCTAGGCATTTGATACTTTTGATGCTAGTAAAAATCATTTCTTGAAATTTTCATTTTCTGATGATTTCTTGTTCACATTCAGAGAAGAAATTTATTTCTGTACAGTTTTTAAAATTAGTAAACTTGACAAATTTTCATATATTTACAAATTGTTGATTGTTTTGGGTTTTCTACACACAAAGATGTATAATCTACAAATAATATAGTTCTTTTCTTCTTTCTCACTTCTTACTCCTTTACTTGTCTTTTTCTTCTCTAGCCTTGACACAATGGCTAGAAACTCTCATAAAGGTATTGAAGAGAATGGTGATAAGAAGACATATTTGCTTTGTTTCTGGTCTCAAAGGAAAAGTCTTCTATCCATTTACCAGCAAGGTGTTGTTGTTGTTGTTGTTGTTGTTGTTGTTTGGTTGTTTGGTTTTATTTGGTAGATAACATTCAGCAGACGTAAAAAGTACTCTTCTATTTCAAGTGTGTTATAAAGTTTTTATTAGAAATGGATTTTGAATTTTATCAAATATGACCCATCATCTTATGATTTTTGTAACTTGTATATTAATGTACAAGATTTCATTAACTCATTTTCCAGCATTGAAAAAATCTTGTGTAACTGGGATAATTCAACTTGGTCATGATTCTTACCACTTTCATACATTTCTAGATATTTGGATCTTCGCGTATACATTATTTATCCTACCTGATAATGTTAACTTGGTCTTCTTTCTCCTCTGATGGTCACTGGTCTATTGATTTTATTGAACTTGTTTTCAAAGAATCAAACTGTTGGAAGGTCATTTTTTATTGAGTAATCCATGGAAATATTTCTTAATTTTTACAAATAATAAAATTAAATTATTATATAAAATAAAAGATAAAATAAAAAATAAAATTTTAATTTGTTTGGAATTGTCATTTAAACAGAGGAAAGGATGGGGCGCCTGGGTGGCGCAGTCGGTTAAGCGTCCGACTTCAGCCAGGTCACGATCTCGCGGTCCGTGAGTTCGAGCCCCGCGTCAGACTCTGGGCTGATGGCTCGGAGCCTGGAGCCTGCTTACGATTCTGTGTCTCCCTCTCTCTCTGACCCTCCCCCGTTCATGCTCTGTCTCTCTCTGTCCCAAAAATAAATAAATAAACAAAAAATAAAATAAAAAAATAAACAGAGGAAAGGACTTCAACATTTTTATTATCATAATTTGAGTACTTTTTTAAAGTTTATTTCTTTATTTTGATAGAGAGAGGGAGCGCACACAAGCAGCAGTGGGGCAGAGGGAGAGGGAGAGAGAGAGAATCCCAAGCAGGGTCCACACTATGCAGAGCCTGATGAGGGGCTTGAACTCATGAACATGTGAGATCATGACCTGAGCTGAAATCAAAAGTCGTATGCTTAACAGACTGATCCACCCAGGTGCCCTGTTATTACTTTTTAATAGAAAACGATTTCAGCTCAATTTCCTATAAAAGCTTTAAACTGTAGATATAAGGACTTTTCAGCTTGTAAATGCCTAGATAATAAAGTCAAAAATTCAAACTCATTACTCATCATCTAATTACCACCTTTTAGAGATCTTATTATCTTCAAAAACTGTTCTAAGATACTTGTTTTACCTAAGAATGCTCTTTAAACAATTTTTTTTCTTAATGTGTATTCATTTTTTGACAGAGACAGCACGAGTGGGGGAGAGACAGAGAGAGAGGGAGACACAGAATCTGAAGCAGGCTCCAGGCTCTGAGATGTTAGCACACATCTGACGTGGGGATTGAACCTATGAACCATGAGATCATGACCTGACCTGAAGTCGGATGCTTAACCGACTGAGCTGCTCAGGCGCCCCTTTCCTAAGAATACTCTTAAGACTTTACCTTAAGTATAGTAGATACTACACTGGATACTACATGTGATCTTAGTCAAAAGGCCAAGAAGTAATACCATATCAGCTAAAACCTGATCAATCAGTGTCAATATATTCATAAATTTAGTTATTTTATAGACATAAATAGGAAGGTAAAAATTCAAGTTAAATAAATCTCCTGTGCTGTTTTAAGGTTAAGAAATGATAGATAACTTTCTTGCCATAAAAAGAAAGTTATCAAAGAATATAAAAAACACATAAGCTTACTCAAAGCTGTCCCAAATCATTAAAAAAGGAAAATTTGAACATTGATAAGAATAACAGTTTCAATGAATTAAAACACACCAAATTTTGAATCACTAAATTTTACCCCTGAAATCAATATTATACTATATGTTAACTAACTAAAATTTATTTGAAACAATAAAAAGTAAACAAAACAAAACAAAACAAAACATGTCAAATTTGTTTCAATCCGTGAGTTAGCAATAATAAAAATAAAAGCATAAACTTTGTGGTCATCTTTGGAGGATGATAGGGATTACTTTTTTTGAAAAAATGGTAAGCAGATAAACAAAATTGTCCAATCTTCTCTGCCTTTATCCTAACTTTCCTATACAAACTATTCTACTCAGTAATCAAATGTTGGTTGAGGGGAAATTTATCTTTTTAACAGTATTCCAAGAAGAAATGCTGATTGAAGTAGAATATCACCATTTTGTAAAATTTAATTAATGGGTCTCTTCTAGGCATTGAGCACCAGTGGCTGGAAATAGGACAAATATGAAAGACAGCCAAAATACTATATACCTCTCACAGAGGAATATAATGCCAACCTTTGAGCTTGAACATGAATCAGGTCAAATCTGTAGAGCAAAAGACCAAGTTACAGGCAATAAAGGACAGAAAAACTTGTTAACCACCCTGTGAGTATGCAATCAGCAAAAACCAGATTTGGTAGAAAGACCAGATTTCTTCAAAAAGTATGATGCCCTGAAAAAAAATAAATAAATAAAAGAGGTGGTGGGTGGAGAATACATAGATTAAAAGAGGCTTAGAAAACATTTAAAAAATAATATCACCCCACATTTTGTTTACTAGGCAGATGTCAATGATAAACCAGGAATTAATTATCATAAAAATAAGGCTGGTGATTACATTTAGGGTTTGGGAGGATTTTGTGACAGGGGAGGGTTACATGGAGGACTTATGAGATGACTGGCAAAGTTTCATTTCTTGACCTGGGTGGTGGTTACAAAAGTATCTGATAGACAATAATTTATTAAGCTATATGTTTGTTTAATTTTGTTTTCTGTATCTGTGCTACGTTTAAAATTTATTTTTTAAACTCGGTGAGTGAATGTATTTATGATATAATTTTCAGAGGAAATGTTGTGAAAAGTTCTATTTCTGTAATAAAGCATCACTTTATCAAGTCGATAAACACAAGAAGTCAAAGGTGACATTTTCAATATTTATTGGTAAGGCTGAGGCAACAGCCTTTATACAGCACAATTTGCATAAGTTATCAAGATACATCTTGTATACAATCACAAAACCAAGACATATTTTTACATAGGGTAAAACTCAAGACAGATTTACAAGCATCTGTAATACAATTCTCGTATATTTCAATTCAATGTATACAACCTTTAGCCCAAGAATTTTTATTTGTTCATTAGATTTTCCAGAGAGATTTGGGTAGAACAGAAAAGAACACATTAGCAAATCACCAACATGGCATGCAACATGTAGTTAGAAACAAGACATATCTCCAAGTACTTTATTTTTTATTTTGAAATCAATTTTATTAGATTTTTATTCTTTCAGACAAGAATGTTTTCCATTAATATCAGATGTGTTTTTGTTAGGATATTAGCACACACATTAATCAGTAGTGGGAGCACCTGAGCACATCACCGACAAATATACAGACACAATCAAACGATAATCATATTCACATGCTGAATGCCAAATGAAATTATTATTTCAACTTTGTCTATTTTACCAAATGTATAGGTATGTACAGGGTAACGATTTAAGAAAATGCTCTCAATCTACATTTCAGATAAGGAATCATTGGATTAAATGATTTTGACTTAATGGGCTTCTTTAATAATAACAACAACATGGAACATACAGAAAACATCAATGTGTCATATTCAATGAGAGTATCTGTCTCACTCATTCATTTTTTGTATTACATCAAAGGCAAGTAATTATTAAAAAGACGGCTCATGATTATTCATCGAGCTTTCCGTCACTTCCATCTCAAGCTCAACAAGAGGGCAACTCACTCTGTCACATGTAGAGTTATAAACATATATATATATATAGCTGTAGTTGGCTGCTTTGGGAATATTAGACATTATAGCAATGAAAATAAGTTTTTAAAAATATTGTTAGTTATGATTTAAATAATAAAGTAAAAAAATACTATAAACATCTTTATGATATCTTAATGAAATGAAACATTGGTCAAATCATTTCTAATAAATTGGGCACAATATAGTATATAATTTTATTTCACTTCACAGGACCACCGACCTAGTGTCACTACCACTGTTACCGCTATCATCACAACATTCCTATAGAAAGAATCAGTATCAGCTGGTTACCAGCTATAATATTCCCACAATATGACTATTTTAATGTGTGTGATCCACAAAACTAATCCCACTGATATGTTGAAAATATGCATTTATTAGTACGGTTAATTACAACATGGGCACATTAAGGAGCAAAGACCATCCCTGCTCCTTAATCTTGGAAACTGTTCTTTTCAACAGAAATGGTAAAGAAAGAGTTCAGAGTCACCAAAAGTCTTCTTAATCTTAAGTAAAAACAAGGGAAACACCAACTTCTTGCTCAAACTGTTATCTATGTCTGTAACGACCATCCTAGAAGTCCCCGTCTTTTGTAAAAATTCACTCTGTGCTTTTGCTTCTACAGCTAAAAGTTCCTTAGGACCCAATTTTAAACCAAGAAGCAACTCCAGTCTCTGACGATTCGATGAAATTGTGGGAAAAATTAAGATGCTTTTCAAAATATAGGTGTTGTACTTGGACTGATCACATATTATTTAGAAATTACAAACTTTGTCATCAGTCGGATAAAAAAAAAAGCTGATTCCAAAAAATAAAATAAAATAAAAAGTGGAAAATCATGTGCTGTGAGATATACAAAAAAGTAAAAAACACCAGGAGCCCTATTTGCAATTAAAAAAGAAATCGTTTTGTTGTAAGAAGGGTAATCAACATCATTCAGAAGAAATGCATTTGTTCAAGGATCAGTGTTGCATAGAATAATTCCAGCACAACTTAGGATTTTGGTCAGTGGCAAACTTGGCACACTTTGGCAGGATCTTATGCTCTCTGAAGGGGGATGCTGGTGCACAAAAAGCCATGTCATTAGCTCTCTTGATTGACCTGGCCCGTCTGTCACTAGTTCCTCGGAACAAAGGGGCACCTGTAATGCAAAGACTCCTACTCTTTCAGGTCAAATAGCTACCAAGGGATGATCTTTGTTTTTGGTGGCACCTCATTTGTATTATTCTAAAATAAATTTGCAACTGGAATGAAGTAAAACTTACTGCTCATACAACCTCCCCTGCATACCTCTGGGTGTGAGTGGCTGCAGAAGAGGACCTAGCGTGAGCTAGAGTGTCCTTTTAAGGGCAAAGAGCAGAACCTTTTTGTGTCAGAAAGAGATCTTCCTGAATCCTTCTCTTCCCCAATTATGAATGATGATTATAAGCTCCCTAAAGTGCTAACTTCTGCCGGCGATATCCATAGCAACCATCAGCAGATCTAGCTGTCTCTAAAAATAAAATCCTAGCAATATCGAATCTTCAGCAATCCCCTCCCCTGCGTGCTCGTTTTAAAGCAGTATCAATTGGTAAATGACACTGCGATATCAGGGAGGGGAGGGGAAAAAAATACAGGGAAGAAAAGTGACTGTTAGCTTTCTTAGACTGGGGAAGAGTGAATTTCTATTTCTTTATGAATATAATAAAGATAGCCTGGCATTTATTAGAAATTGTTTTCTTTTTAATGTTTTACATTAAATCAATTCCTCTCAAATTTCAAGTATGTTTTTCTTTAAAAAATGAGAAAATTCAACATCCAACCAGTATATTTGGGGATGATTTCTCTAAACCCGTGGAAATCCCACCTTTGAATAAAGAAGCAGCTTTTAAAACTCAGAACAGTCTGAGAACCAATTCATTTTGGGGTAGGATAAGATTAGTAGGTTCATTTCATTTATAATAACTCGATTTGCAAATCATTTTGATTTAATTCTTCACCTTTTCGCAGGTTCAACACCAGGTTATATTTTTAAGAAAAAAATAGTTTTGGAGCTAATATACTACTTTTATCCAAGTCAATGCTGACCATTGGTATGGAGGATGTTTTTGCATATAAAATTTGAGAAATAAAGAGCTGCATAACAATTATTCCTCACTTATATCTATAAAACTCTATCTGGAAATGTGCTTTCTTTTTTCTCACAGTTCACTTGGTTTGATCATCCCCACATCCCATTAGGAAAGCTAAGAATATGTAATTATATTTATCCTACAAATAAGAAACCTGGGGAAAAGTGACTTGAAGGGACATGTGCAAGGTGACACAGTCAGTGGCAGGACCAAGACAGAAGCTGGGCTTTTAATCTCAGCTGAGTGTATTTCCTGTTGGTTGATGGAGAAGAGGATGCTTCATTTTAATGACTTAGGCATTGGTTCTTTTATTCTACATTATTAAAATAGCTCGTTATATTTTACTCTCAATATACTGTTGACTTTTCACATATTTTCCCAGTATTGACAAGCTTGATCACTGCGATATTGTCACTAAAGGAGGAAAATGGAACACTAGAGAGAACTTAAGTTTGGTGTCATTGTACAATCAGTTAATGCGCTAAGGGAAAAAAAAAAGCATTATGGAAGAACAGGAAATGACACCAATTAAAGAATCGATGTCACAGATTAATATGATGTGTTTTCCAGAGGAAGAATTTATCCTCCTTCAATACATCACTCAAGAGAAAGGAAATATGTGGAATGACACATTTATTTGCACTTGCACAAAGAACAACTTATCATGCTTCCTAGAACATACC